>NW_016107413.1:476443-575152 GCF_001604975.1 Cebus imitator
CCCCGCCCCCCAAGGTTCAAGTGATTCTCCTGCCTCAGCCTTCTCGAGCAGCTGGAATTACAGGCACCCACCACCACGCCCAGCTAATTTTTGTATTTTTAGTAGATACAGGGTTTCACCATGTTGAGCAGGCTCGTCTAGAACTCCTGATCTCAGGTAAGCCACCTGCCTCAGCCTCCCAAAGTGCTGGAATAACAGGCATGAGCCACCATGCCCGGCCCCACAAAGTACTTTCATACACTGTTTTGCTTCATGTTCATCTGCGAAACTTTTTCTCTAGAACTTAACTTTTAATTCTAAAACAAAAGTCCTGAAGTAAAGAAAAAAATACTAAATGAACAAATAGTAGCATTTTTATCCCCAGGCCCATGAAAAGTAATCATTTTTGAGTGCCACTATATTCTAGGATTTGTAGCAAGTAATTTTCAAAGTCATAATTTTATTTTAAACAGCTGACACTTTCACATATAAAGAAATTCATTTTTGGATAGCCCAGAGCTAAATCAACCCAAAGAGATTAAAATAAATAAATTTTATTTGACTCCACTTTTAAAATACTCATTCAAGAAATGCTTCACTTCCCTAATGTAGCATAAATATATGCTTGATCCTCAGAATCTTTAAGATCTCAACAATGTTATCTTCCTAATCATTTAATGACAAAAAGGAAGCAAAGAGGCTGGGAAGCAGATTTTTTAAAGTTTAGAGCAATTTGTTACATGGTAGCATTAAAATGAAAACTAAAGTAAATCTTTTTCTACAAAAATATAAGTCCAAGAGATGCAAAAGCTGATTTGGCCACAAACTGTGCACTAAAATAAAAATGGAAAGTAGAGGAAAAGTAGAACAGTAATTGCAAATTGGCTTTTATATTGTGGTTGAAGGCACTTTCCTGTTCAATAATTTTAATAAAGAAATCCCCCGACCATCCCCCTGATCAGTCTGAACATAATTCAAGCATTATACACATTGTTCCCCTGGGTTTATACCTTCATGGTTTCAAATTATGTCTCGTATCCTGCCAAGACTTAGATCAGTCTACTGTAGTTAAATATTAGACTCCACAACTAGAAATTCATGTTTTTCCTGTTTCAAAAACAAAATTCTATTTACAGGCAACCTATCATTATTTTAATTTTTAAATTCAGCAGTCATTAGTAGAATTATAGGCCACTCAGAAAGCTAATGTTCAACATAACTTTGTGGTACTTTCTTCTGCAAACTCTCAGTTAAATACCTTTAGACATTGGTTCCCAGCCTGCAAGATGTAGGTCTCTGTGGCGCCAGGATGTTAATGCAAGGGATCCTTAGCTTCCTGGATGACTGTTTACTGGATAGCGAAAATGTTTCACGCAGAAATACACTACCATTTTCCAAATCTGTGTAGATGTTAATGTGATTCATAAAATCTCCATTCTTAGTTAATTCACTATAGCAATTTTTCATAGTGCATTTCCTCAGTCAATGGACCACTGCTTTTGGGGAAGGATAATATTAGGTAATATTTCTTGATTTCAAGAAGAGGTCTTCATGATTGAAAATTAAAGCAGATACATAGCAAGGAAAATAGACACATGAATGGTCACTTCTTCAGTTACAGTATGTAAGAACAGTAGTAAATGCCTCCCCACCTAATTGTCAGAAGACTGTGTGCTTCTCCTGGCTCCTTGTGATAGCCCTGAGTAAATAACTCCAAATAATTCAAGCCCCAAATGTTTCCATAGACGTTTGAAAGTACATATTAAAACTTTTTTTGGTTTGCAGAGCAGAGGGCTGGCACTCCCTCATACAAGGAATAGTTCTTCCACTGGGCAGTGGTGACTGAATTATATTCATTGTAAGCAAGGCCCTTTCAAGTATTCACATTTGGGATCTTATTGCATAACCAGGGGCATTGTCAGGAAACAGGAAGAGTTTTTAAAAAGGATCTAATATAAGTGGATAATGTAGTTGATCAATTAGCAAATAAGCAGTCAACAATACTGGCTGGCACCCATCAAAATGCAGGCTGGAGGCAGAAAAGAGCTGGGCCATTTCCTTGTGTTACAACCAATATCTCTCCCTGGGATCACTGCTGCTATCTATTTGGAATTTATTGAATCAGTAACTGTTTTAAATTCATTGCCATTGTTATTATGTTTAAATCTTGTTACAACCCTTAGGAGACAGCAGATGAAGAGATTCTGAGAAATTAGGTGGTCTTAAGTTCACCTGGGTAGGGAGACTCAGGTATGGAACTCGAATTTAACCTCAAAGTCTAGGCTTTAGTAGATATTGGTGGCAAGACCAATCCTTGGGCAGAGGTGTGAAGTAGGTGAAGGAAACCAGAAAATGTCACCCTCAAATATGCCTCATGGATACAAAAATTATTCTTGAACTAAAGGTAACTATGAAATAGCAAGGGAGAAAGAGCTCTCTCTATCTTCTTTTCCGCCTAAAAACAGTATGGATATTCTCCCTTACAGGAAACAACTCTTAACTGCCTAGAAACAGTGCCAGAGAAATCTGAAATCAAACCTTACTTCATTAGTTTCTTCTTATATATTTACCTCCCACAGTTTCTGGCCTTCGGAAGCCCCAAAGTGCTTTCCTTCATTCTAGCATTTCTCTCTAATTTTATCATTCTTTGTTGAAGATGCTGTATAAGCCAGAGTTCTAAGCCACTGCTTTGAGTTACTATTCATTGGGATTTCTCTCACGTGATGTGCACTGCATGCATTAGTAAGTTTGCTTATTTTTCTCTTGTTAATCTGTCTTTCGTTACAGGAGTCTGTCCCAAATACAAATTTATGAGCAATGAGGAGAAAATGTATTATCTCCCCAACATGAGCAAAGTTAATCTTCCTCTCATTGTTTTCTGCCATTACTTACTAAATGCTCTGGGTACCCCAGCCACCACTTCTGTTTACTGGGAGTCAGAATAACTTAGTGGCTCAGAGTGAAGGCTTTGGAGTCATACACACTTGAATTCAGATCTTGATTCTGTTACTTGCCAGCAATGTTATCTTGTACAATTTTCTTAACCCATCAAAAACTTGTCCCATAAAGATTTCATGATGAAATCACATGATACTGACATTCATTCAATGGATTTTCATTGAAACTCACTATCTGCCAGTAACCTGCCTATGAGTGGTTAACAACACAGAGTTCTTTCTTCGTAGAGTTCACATTTTAGTTTGAGTCAGGTAAAAAAAGTAAAACAAATAAATATACAATTTTAGCACTGGTATATGCTATGAAAAACATAGAGCACAGTTAAGAGAGTGAGAATGATGGGGGTGAAAGGGATAATACCATAGATATGGTTGTGGCAAACATTAATGTTAAGCTGTTATCGTAGGGCCTGACACAGGGAAGGACTCACTGTCTATTGTTGTCATTAGGTTTCCTATACTGATCCAAGTGTTTGGGTAGCTCCCTAAACATGGAAGATCCCAGGAAAAATGATTTCAGTGGGTGGCATTTAAAATCCTAAGGGAGGCAGGCGTGTCAGTCAATGCAAATGACCCTCCCTTTAGGTGCTGATCTGCACTGCTTAGAGCTGGTCCTGAGTTGTCCCTTCATCTCAGTGAGAAAGAGCTGAGTAAATACATCTAATTAGTCACATCTGGAAGAGCTGAAATTGCTTGTTGTTCAGCAACATAAAGGCCCTGTTGTTCTTTCCTGACTAGGATTTTGGCCAGGGTCATTCCAATCCACCCCAACAAGTTTTCCTAAATTTGAATATCTGGGAGCAAGCATTGAGCCTCGATTTTTTTCCTTTCAGAAAGCATTAGCCTTTTGTAAATGGGTTCACAAGAGTCAACAAAATTAAGCCCTCGTGGAGTCCCAAAGTTTCTGTCTTATGTTCCCCCAGAAATAGTGTTTATTGTTGTCCTTACATAACAGGAGGGGCCTCACGTTACTGACTTTTCCCAGAAAAAGATCTTCTCTAAGATGACTTTCTGCCAGTGCCCAAATGGAAAAGAAATTTCTCTCATGTAAAAGAAATAAATAAAATATGTCCCATTCTACAAAACCACTAATAACCAGGGAATCTCAGCCTTGTAAACTTTGATGTTGTACATCACATGAGTCTGGTTCTAGTAGCTGACTGGTTCTGTCATTTACTAGCTTTGGGAATGGAACAAGTTATTTTACCTACCTCTTCTCTCCAGTGAAGCAGAGGCAATATTGAATCATCCATGGAGGAAACTAGCTTAAGGCCAAAGGGGCGATAATTAGGATTCTGAAATAAAGAATGAAAAACAAAACAAGATAAGCCTTGGGCAGGAACAGGGCAGGATCTGGCCTCCAGGCTGACTACATGCAGGATGTTGACAGGACCTTTTCACATCTCTCTTCCTCTCTGAGTGTTGGTTTTATATATGCCGATGTCTTTACCAGGTGGGGACATGGCATGCTGACGCTTGACGATAACATATTCACAGAATTTCATCAGATATGTAAGAAAAACTCTTTCTTGTCAATTCAAGCAGAAAAATTCTAGGAGAGGACACTGAGGGACCTAGTCTCATATATGTTTCCCTGGACCAGTCACAGGGACCAGGTTAAAAGGTCACTCTCACCGGGTGATCTGGAGTCACATGACCTTCCTTATGGCCGGGGAGCAGGAAGCCACAATGACCAGTCCTTACCTGAGCCAGGAGGCTGGAGTCCGGATGACACAGTTCCCTGAAGAAAGGGGAAGGCTACTGCCACAGATGGAGTAACGTGATTATTAACTGTTAGCAGACCTCTTAAACCTCACGAGGTTTTTGTGAGAATTCGACTAATAGAAATTCAGTGATGAAATTTTTTTTTAATCAAAATTAGGCTCTAAACTCCAAATGTTAGGAAAAAACCCCTCTTAGTTAGAGGCCAGGCTACTGAACACAACCAGTTTTAATTCCAGCATTACAATAAATTACTATTTCTTCAGTAGAGAATATGAGGGAAATTTGGCTGATGTTTAAGGGTCATGTTATATGAAAAAAATACTTTTCTTTAAACACCCGGGTCACCGTGTACACAGAGATGCTCACAATATGAAAAGTAATTAGGAACTTAGATTAGCCAAGGGAGAGTGGACTTCACCACATTTTACTAAGCCTTTTCCAGGTATAAACTCCACAGTAGTGTTTACTTATTATTAAAACAATGTGAATCATTGGAATTGTTAAATGAATATATACATACATATATACATATCTGTATATAAATACGTATGAAATGGGAGCGTTTCCTGACCCTCTCTCACAGAACGTGCAACAGGGGTGTGGCTTGTCTGTTCGGCCGTCATGCGCATGCTCAAACCCCTTACCCTGGCGGGAGCACGCAGATGGCAGGTGCAGGCGCCGAGCCAGGGCTTTTGGGATCCAGCCCCACAGTAGTGTCTAGGGATGGGTGCCTGTAACTCCCGAAGCCGCAGAAGGCGTGTTACAGTGCTCCTTTAGCTTTGCCATCCACAAATAACTTAAGTGTTAAACAGTTCAGTACCCTCTTGATGCCCGGTTCTTGCTGGTTCTTTTTTTTTTTTTTTTTCTATCCAATGCAAATGCATTTAATGGTGATGATGAAAACTGAGCCCAAAATAGGTGTCTGTACAAATCCTATCACAATTGTTGAATCTACAAAGATCTTTTCTCTAAAAGAGCTTCATTGTCATGAAGCCTTTATGTCATGAAGCATAAAGCTTCATTGTCATGAAGCATGAACCCTTAGTCCTCATAACAGCTCCTTGCAGTAGATTATCATGTCTACATTTCAAGAAAGAGAACCTGGAGACTCAGATGCATTTATTGACTTCTAGGATCTCACTTCTAGCAGCAGAATAGAAAGCAGGACTCATCAATCCAAGTCCAGGGCTCTTCTACTTACTTCTCCTTGGGGATCTGTAAAGTCATTCACGTCCTGTTGGCACAATGAATGGAGGTGCTCCAAGCCTTTTCTTTGTCTGTAGGTAGAGGTGTGAATATATCAGTGAGATATATTCCTATCCAGAAACACCCAGGATGAAAACTGGAAAGGGTAATTTTGGTGGAATGAGGTCACACATGGACTTGAAGGATGATGAATGCAGGGGTTTTATTAGTGGTGGAGGTGGCTCAGTGGGATCGATGGTGGGCTGGAAAGGGGACCGAGCGGGAAGATGATCTTCCCCTGAAATTGGACTGTCCTGTGGCCGATCTGCTCTCCAACCTTCCCCAGCTGAACCCCTCTATATGTTCAGATGCTACTTCTCTTCTCTCCTTCTCTGCTGCTCTTCTGTTTGTCTTCTCAGGGAGACAGGAGTTTAGGGTTTATATGAATATAGAATAGAGGGACGTAGCCAGACAAAAGACAACATTTGGGCACAAAAACCTGTTCTCACTTAGTGCCATGGGTTTCCAGGCTTGAGAATGGGGCCTTTGCTGGGAAAACACCCTTTTCTACTCAGTATTCCTCTGCCTCCTGCCCATATCACATATACACATAATGCAAAAGAAAAAGATAAATGTATATGCACTTGCACATTTTCTCTTTATTCTCTCCCCGAGCTGGGTTATTTGAATACAAGTACACAATAGTACACAATAACATATGATTATTTGAGAAATCATTAAGCATGGTGTCTCAAACTTATCAGCAACACCCTAAATGTTAGCTGAATCAGAATCTGAATCTCTTTCCCTCCTAAAAGATCTTTCACTCACACAGCTATCCTTTCTGCTCCTTGCAGCTTTTTCTGAGAATGGCGGGGCTGCTTCAAAGATAATCAAAGGAGATTTCAAAATTCTGAGTGTCAGAAAAAACAGGAGAAGGATTTTTTTAACATGTTTCTACTCATGATTTGGCAGCTTCCCAAAACCACTCTGAATCTGTTCTTATTTCCTTGCAATTGAAGCTTTTCTCAAGTTAAATTTTCAGTTATTACTAGTGGCATTTCCCACATCTCATGCACATATATATTACCCATTTGAATGAAAATAAAAGCACTCCCAAAATTCCATTCTATGGGAGGGAAAGCACTCAAATGTGTTGAGTGGAAAGCGTGCATTTCCTGTTGTATTCAATTAAAACTCAGACAGCTTCAGAACGGTATGTATTATAATATAACCATTGCCTGCCTAGAAATGCCTCTATGAACTTATCACCTACTTCTAATTCTTTTATTTGGTCTAGAGGATTTGAAGTTAAAACTAATATGTACAGGAAAATATTATACATTTAATACAGAAAAGAATCTTGTTGTTAACAATTAGTAGACTCTGTTTTACAAATTTTGCTAGTAAAATGTGGAACCTAATTTGCCCATAAGAGCATCTATATTAGCTATGTTTTTTCCAGGGACATTTATTAGTCATTATCTTCAGGTGCTTTTATGTATTTGGGTTGTCAGTCTGAGCACTTTCAGAACAGCTTGGGGATTTAATGAAATAAATGGATTTTTTTTTTCGGTCATTACATGGGGGTTGAGATTCATTTGCTGAACAGTGAGCATGGTGTATTCCACTTAATTACTTTTCCAGACTCTTCTGTCTTATACCTGAATCAAGGCTTCTCAAAATTATAATTAAAACATTCAGAGTATGTGGCAAGGGAAAAACAGGATTGAGACATATTTGACTGTGCCTAAAGTTACAGAAAAGAGCACTAACACTTTAAAAGTATATATCAGAACCTGTGCTGGGATCTCGACACTGGATTTAGCATCTAAGTTATAAAAGGCCTTGTCAGGAGCCTTCAAGGTCATAGTACGGTTGGGAGCTGGAAAGCTGTGGGAAATGAGCAGGAAATGAGCAAGAGAACATCCTGAGTGTAATCCTGTTTCACAAAGCTTGACTTTTTAAAGGGAACGTGTTCTGTGGTCTGTAATTTACTTTAAAATACTTCAACAAACAATCTATGTGTAAATACTTACTGTATTTCATTTTAATCCAGACCTTAGGGCAGGCAGTTATTCTAATTGAAAATATATACTCCAGCAATGGTTTTTGGTAGCATTTAATCAAAACACTAAATTTCAGAGGCAGCTATACATGCCTTGGTTTTTATCTCTAACACAAGAGATTTTGATAATTAGTTAAATGAATGTGAGAAGTAGGTTTTCATTTGTGAAATTCCAGGTATTGGAGATGTGTGGATTGTTTAGAAATGCTTTAGAGGTCTTCTCACTTTTTCATGAACAGGATAAAAGAACATGGTGATGCTCCCTAGGCTTGATTACTATGCAGCCATGTGTCCAAGATATTGAAAGAATAAGGTCCCAGATGAGGATGGAGGCTTTAAGGGATGGGATGCCTAATGGAGGTGGTAGAACAGGTCCTGGACAACAGGAGGATGCCTTGGGGCTGGACATAAAGCCTGTCATTTGCCTGAAGTCTTTTAGACCATAACATTGTTGACATTGGAGCCAAGTTTTACTAATTAACAGCTCCAGGTATGTGTGGTTGACTCCATCGTGGTCTTTTCATCTTCTCTCCCCTTCCCCGGGGAGTGTGTTGTTTCTGGGTATTCAAATACTTTGTTTCTTCCAGCTGTACAACCTTTTCTCTGAAGCAGACCAAGAGAGACCCTTAAGATTATTAATGGAATTTATTCTTCTGGTGAGTGATTAAAACTTACCTTGGGTAGGGCTTAGAAATTATCTGTTTATAGTTGTTAATTAATATGTATAACCATGCATAGTATGTATTTCGATCACCATACAAATGCTTTCAGAGTTGTATCTATTTGGTAAATGTGAACCTTAACATTAGCAGATTTTTATTTTTAAAATAATAATATAACAAATTTAAGGAGTGAAAGAGGATGGCAATTAATAAAAAACAAGGTCAGCTACTAGGTTAATGCTAAGATAGAGCTGTCAGTAAGGTCAATGAGCTAAGATTGATTGTGATAAAATTAACAGTGTGCAATGACATTTTACTGAAAACTTGACATTAAAATTTTGCTTGATTCTTTTACCTACTATATTAACCATAAACTGACTTTTTCTAAATATGCTTTAATCAAAGGTGGTTGAAAGAACTATACCCTAAGGTGAATAACTGGTTTAATTTTTTTTCATCTGTACAAATGTTTAAAGATATTCTAAAGGCCAGTATTTTGTTACATGAAGCAATATTGCTGAAGAAAATTTCTATTTGAAGTCTAAACAGTCAAATGGAGTTATCATACCATAAAATAAACTATATAACAATGGAAGCTTTTTTTACTCTGGGAGATTAAATCCACATTCTTCAAAGAGAGTCGAGAAATGGATTTCCCTACAGTTTGATAACATAACTGTGCTTATTAGTACCCTCCCCAGTCTAATCACATGAAGGGTACATATCAGAAGCAAAACCCAAGACACTGAAAACTTAAAGGCAGAAGTAAGGGTGGAGGGAAGGAAGTCAGTAAAATTATCTCCATGAATGTTTTTATTTGGGTCCAAGGAGTTTTTTCAGTGTTGAACAGAAAGGCTGAGCCAGTGCCTAAGAGGCCAAGAGCACCTCATTTAGGAAACCAAAGAACAAAGGGAGTCTGAAGAATTCTTACCTGGAGTAAAACCAGAATGTAAAGCTTCATGTTATATACCATCCCACATGGCACTAAACTCATGGGCATTGATTTTTAAAAAAAAATAATTATTAGGCATAAAAACAAATATTGAATAAACTACAATTGGAAAAGGGAATATGCTGTTCAAGCAGCACTTTTATGATTTAGACATTACTTACAAAGTAAGAGATTCCAAGTGTATCATCATTTTATCAATTTAGAACTAAATATCAGGTCAAAAGACCTGTTTTTGAAACTGTCTTTCTAACTAGAGCATAGGAACAAGGAAGTTGTAACATTTGTTCTAGATACATATACAACAGTTAAATTGGTTCTCTCTTCATCATTCTCTAATGTCATAGGAGCTTTTAGCTTTGAAAAATGCATTGATTTGGGGCCAGAAATGGCATAGAGCAGTGCTGCTCCAAGTGTGATACATGGACCCATAACAGCCTGCTAACTGTTGCTAGGTTGACAAGGAAATAAAAGCAGAAATTAAAAGTTGGATTTACAAACTGTTACAGCAATTTGACTTAGTAATTTTGTGTTTGCTAAATCTAATAATAAACAAATGGGCTTCTGTTTATATTAGTTTATATTTTCATTTCCTCTTTCCAGCAATTTATATTTTACAGAACTATTCTCTTTCATATGGGAAAAAAAACCTGGTTCTTCACCTTAGATAGCTTGAGAAGCTGATGAAGATCATAATTGAGTCATAGTCTTGCTCTGTCGCCCAGGCTATAGTGCAGTGGAATGGTCTTGGCTCACTGCAAACCTCCCCCTTCTGGGTTCAAGCAATTCTTATGCGTCAGGTTCCTGAGTAGCTGGAATTATAGGCATGCCACCATGCCAGGCTAATTTTTGTATTTTTAGTAGAGACTGGGATTTTGCCATGTTGGCCAGACTGGCCTCAAACTCCTGGCCTCAAGTGATCTACCCACTTTGGCCTCCCAAAGTACCTGAATTATAGTCATGAGCCCGTGTGCCAAACCTAGACAAAGTTTCAAAATCCAATGTCCATACATACCTCTGTAAAGATTTTTTTGTATTAAAAAAAAAAGCTGTGATGACATCTGAGATTCTTTGAACCCCTTTTTCACAGAATATTCATGAATAGTTGAGCCCCCCATGACAAGGAATGGTCTTATAGAAAAAGTTTTATGAGCTGTTGATTGACTAAATCTACATTTCAAAGTCAAAAATCTATATCTACTTTGGGTGACTTGCTTCTGCTAAATTTCCTTGAGTCCCTTCTGTCTTCTGATTTCTATTCTATAAAATCATAGCCGTGTCTGATTCCGGGAATGACATGTGGTTTTCATTTTTTCAAAAACAACATTCAGCTTTCCATTACTTGTAATCGTTGAAGAGCATAATGCACAGATAGCTAGATGGCAGAAATTTCAAAACTCACTTGTAATTAGCTCTGTAACACATATATATACCTTTAAAAAATCATTCTTCCGAGCTGACATATGTAAAGTTAAAGTTAGCTGGCATTTCTGAGCAGAGCCCAGTAGAAAGCAGTGTGAAGAGCCCAGGCTCAGATGATTTTTTTCAGTCTGGGTTTTTATTTCATTGATCTCCAAAGTGGGTTATCTATGGGCTGGTAGTTGAGAGTTGCCTCTACATATAGACCTATCTCTTAACTGACTCTAAAACAAGACAAGGAGTGTGGCTTCAGTCAAGTCAACATCTGATGAGTGATGGAGGTACCAACCTTCAACAAGCCCTTTTAATCAGAGCATAGAATAATAAACAATGATGAGATAATTAACAAACAACTTAGAAAGCAATGTTATATCTCTACTTATGTCAATTGTTAGTAAATTAATTAAACTGTAATTGGGAGGCAAAGATTTTTTTTTTTAAGAAACCCATAATGTAGAAACTTTAAGGAAAAGTAATGATATGGTTTTTACAAAACAATCACCAAAACCTGTGCTCTCAGTTATAACTGAAAACAAGTGAAATAGTGTGGATATTTATCCCCTCCAAATCTAATGTTGACATTTAATCCCTAATGTTGGATGTGGGGCCTAGTGGGAGGTGTTAAGGTCGTGGGAGCAGATCCTTCATGAATAGCTTGATGCCATCTTAGGGGTAGTGAGTTCTTGCTCTACCAGTTCTCACAAGAATTCATTGTTAAAAAGAGCCTGGTGCCTTTCTTACCTCCTCCTCTCACTTGCTGTGTGATGTGTGTCTTTCACTATGAGCAGAAGCTCCTTGAGGCCCTGACCAGAAGGAGATGCTGGTGCCCTGCTTCTTGTATAGCCTGCAGAACCATGAGTCAAATAAACCTCTTTTTATTATAAATTACCCAGACTTACATATTCTTTTATAGCAATACCAACAGGCTAAGACAGCAGGAAAAAATTTTAAAAACATATATGTGACATGAATGACTTTAAAAAAAGAGAGAGAGTCCTTTATAAGATACAATTGGAAGCACAAAAGCTATAAAGGAAAGTCTAGATATTATTTATTGCATAAAAATATTTTGAAGTCTGTATGGAAAGCAACGATTTAAAAATAAAGCTGAAAGACAAGCAATATGGAGAAGAAAATGTTTGTAACATATAAGACAGATTAAAACTGATAACAGCAAAAACATAAGACTTATGCATCAGATGCTCATAACATATATGACAGATTAAAAATGATAACAGCAAAACATATGACATTATGCATCAGGTGCTATTCAAGACATTTTACATATTAACTCATTTAATCCTCACAAATATGAACAGTACCTGATGAAGTAGGTATTATTATTACCCTATTTTGTTGATAAGAAAATTGAGACACAGAAAGATCTCAGTAAGAACAAGGACAAGGTGGAATTCAGAACCAGGCAGTATGGCTCTAGAGTCTGTGGTCTCAATTACCATATCATAATGTGCCTCTTAAAAAACTTTAAAATGTGAATGCTGTATGCAGTGATAACAATGATGTGGATGATAGCACAGAAGGCAGCTACTCTCACCTACTGCAGGTAAGAATGTAAATTGAACAGTTTCTCAAGGTCAGTTAGATACTACTTAATGAAGAGCCATAGATTTCTGTAGGTACATCTGACCCAAAAATTCCACTTGTTTTTTATGGTATCAATTTAAAATGGATCTTTATTTATTGACACACAAATTGTATATACCTTTAAAAAATTACGTGACGTTGGTGGCAATGGGAATCCGGGTGCAGGATTTTAATTTTTGCTTATTTACAGCACTGCCAGAGTGTACTAAAGTATTCATAATATGACTAAATTTAAGCAACCTCAGATAATGGTTGCTATTTCCTCCCTTCTTTACCAAACCATGTTCTGTTCTTGGGTACACAATTGGACTACATATGCCAGTTTCCTGCAGTTAGATCACATGACTGAGTTCTAGTAATGAATACCATTTCTGGGACAAAGCTTTAAAGAAGTAGGTGTGCCACCTCCAAGCCCTCATTTTCTTTCACAGACTGGAGGCGAATGATGAATATGAAGTGTAACAAAGAGAATGCAAAATGACTTTTTGTCCCTGAGTTGCTATGTGGAGAGAACCATCCACCAACCAGGAAACACATGCCTTCAACTGTGAAGTTAGCAAGAAATAAACTTCTGTTTTGTTTGAGCTGTTACACATCTTTTGATCTATTTACCTACAGCTTAATTTATGTTTAAATATGATTTAAACTGCCACTTAACTGACTTAGTCACATATTTAAACTTTGCAGCAGGTCTGTGAAATGTGCTTTCTTTCTGGTCAGCATGGTCGCCCGCTTTAATAGTGGCTTCAGAGGAGCACTTGGTGACAGAGGAGCTCTGCCCCTGGTAAGCCATTTCTCTTGATATGTCTTCAGCTCCTTGTTAACCGCTTGTGATGATGATCTTGCAGACTTCTCCAGCTTTTCTTCTGATATTCAGATTCTTCTTCTCAGCAGGCTGGTTCTTGTTCAGCTAACTAATAGTCTTATTGAACCTTCAACAATCTTCTGTTTGCCCTCTGTCTTTGCATTGACGTTAAATTTTCTTATTTTCCACCTTGTCCTTAGTGAAGACTGTGGATTTTCTTAGGAGATACCAACTATGTTTCTCTGCTTCCCTTTTTTTTGTATGTTTTGAACTTCTCAGCCTTTTGGATTATGTAATTAAAAGCTTCATTAATAATATAATCTTCCACATTGTGATTTAATACTCTTCTGTTTGGCCTCTTTGTTCGCAGCAGCAACCTTGAAGATGTTGTGGAAGTCGATAACCATTCTTACTTCACTCTGAAGCCCATGATGGCATGCAAGGGTGTGCCAAGCACGTTGCTATCTTTGGCCATTCTCTCTCACATTAGTATACCTGGATGTGAATGGCAAGTTATCTATCTAAGCAGTGATGGTCTCTCTCTGGTGGTAGAAATGATGGAATTACACACAATCAAGACAACCAAGATTCCATTTACTAACTCAGTAATCAGAGAATATGTATGACATCCCAGCAAAAAATATTGAACATGTTCAGATTTCATCATATCAGCACCACAGTATCAGTCTTACTGGGAAGATGCTTGCATTCAGTTCCTGGCTACTGAAGAAATTTTGCAGGACTTCCAGATAACTTACTTGTTCCATAATAATGAAACTATTATAATTATGCTAAAGAAGAATATTTAATAACGCAAAAAATGTTTATGATGTCTTTTAATTTAAAAAGATTATAAATGTATTATAGTATGATCTTATATTTATAAATAAAATATATATTAATTCATTTAGCAAATAAATATTCATCTCCTGCTATGCACATACCAATATAGATACTGGTATTTGTATGGGTGTGTGTTACAGCAGATTTTAATTTTCTTATTTTGTATTTTCTGATTTATTTACAATGAATATGTATTACTTTTCTAACAAAACATCACTATTAAAAAATTTTTTGAATTTTAAGAAAAGGCTAACTTCGCAACAATAAGGTTGTATAGAATACACTGACAACACAGAAGTTATTTTGGCCCTGTGTTCCACAGTGACTCACCAAATATACCCTGCACTGTTTATTTTATTTTTTCTATTTTGCTATTGAAATGAACAGATGCATTCCACGTCACATGGATCTCATGGAAACATGCCAACCATTTTCTTAGCAACCAAACTCCTGTCTTCTGCACTGTGCATGATTAACTAAAACAGCCTGTTGACGGCTTAAAATAAACCTGCCTTTTCCATTTAGCATTTTATCAAATGAATATAATTTCATTTGCTGATGAATTTAATTCAGCTTCAAGAGAAGTTTTCTTTTCTTCATGGGGAGGCTGAAGAATCAGAACTGTCATGCCAAAGAATGAAAAGCAAGCCTAGGGAGAACAAGACAGTCTGATGTTTACATGGGTAAAGTAAAAGTATCTTTGTCAATATTACCAGCACTCTCCCTCACCCTCTGTTTTATAAGGTGGAATGTTGATTTTATTTCTGCTTTTGCATTATGATGTTTATGTTGCTTGATTACAAGCATTAATTTAAATGACTGCTGTGGGGATTGCTATTGTTATTATACGTGAGCTCTTGTCTTACTTTTGTTTATTTCTAGCACTTGAATGTGCCCTAAAATTTAATTAGATTCATCTCACAGGATAGTAGACTTTTGCCTGGGTTCAAAAGTAAAGGAACTAGAAGGTATAATCCATCAAGGGAGGAAGGATGTATATTATCAGCAATGAGAAGAGTCAATGTTTTCTTAGAGGACGTGACCCTGCAACTTGGACTGAATTGATATTCTGTTTGATGAATATAAAATATATCTCGGTGTCTATATGTACATGTAGACACTTTGCATCCAAAGCCTATAAGAACATTTGCTAAATAAGGAAGCTTTAAAGCTTCTTTAAAGACTAACAGCTTAAAAACAAAGCCATCTATGCAGTTAAACCAGCATGTATCTACAGAATCAATGAGAACAAGAGGATTGGACTGAATATTATATAGTTCATGCAGGTTCCCCACTATCTTTCACTTGTGTTCTTATTTGGAAATAGCGAAAAACAGCAGTAACAGCAAATTGCACCACTACTTACATTTCCACCTTATTTCCCCCAGAGCAAATTCTTAAATGTTAATCATCATCAAGCAGTCAAGTAGACACTTTAGCTGCACAGAGTTTTATGTTTTTCCCAGGGAATAAAGGCATGACAAATATAAAACATATTCCTGATAAATCTACTCTTTCTGATTCCTACTGTATTTACATTTTGAGAAATAAATAATCTTGATGTACTGTCTTTAACATTAGACATAATATAAGATTGATAGACATTTTACAGTAAACATTGTAAAATAACTGCTGTCACATTTTAATATTCTTTTGCTACACATCTGAATTCTTCATTACTTAAGCAAGGCTGTGATGCTAGTCGGCTACTTTGGAAAATGTCACTACCTTCTTTAGGTTTGTTTTTGAATGAGTTAATACACTTTCAAAACTGCCCAACCTAGTTTCCAAGTTGAGAAAAATCCAACTGAAAGATGGCACAGTGACCATTTGAGACTAATCCTACTGACGACATTACTTACTTTATGGAAGAAAGCCTTGATAACTAGCAGTCTCTTCCACTAGCCTACAGAGGAGATTCCCTAAAACAATACTGTGAACTTCTTGCAGATGCCTTAGAGTTTTATTAATTACAATCAACTGGGTCGAGGGAAACACGAGATGAAATCCGGGAAATATTCCAGAGTCTGGCATGTGAGCAATCATAAGCAATTCATGGAAACTTCAGTGTGTCTCAGCTTTTCTGCTTTATATTCATTAATTTCCTTTTCTCATATTAATAAAGGTCAGTGCTGTTAGTTCCTACCTTATCTGCAGAAGGGAGCCTGATTTTGAACTAAGTCATTCCATTATATTTTATTTTTTAATAGAAAACTAAAATCTTAAATTTGTAGGTGCTTTTCTTGCTAGTATACTTGGTATAGATTTGTCTCTTTCTAATGAATGGCCCTTTACTTTATTTCAAAAGATCTTATGCTTCTTAGAAGCATTTTTGTTCTTTAGTTAAAATTACATTTTAGTTTTAAAACTCAGTTAAAAAAAATCAGTAGTTATTTATTGAGGGCATGATATTAGCTATGCTAAATCCTGTAAATGAATTAATTCTCTCACTGACACTAGGAAGTAGAATCAGGTATTTCTAGTGTTCTATAATGAAATGAGAAATAAATATAAAGAACACACTATACCCCCATTTAAGAATAGTTTGAATGTCTTAATTAACCAAGGAGAAAGAAACCTCTCTGAGGCAGGACCAATATGGCCTGACTAACAAGTATTTCCCTGGCCTCTGCTCCCTGAGAAAGTCCACCAGGAAGTTTATAAACACAGACAGTAAAGACTGTCAGTGTCTAAATGTTCCTGATAGTAGGCCTGCCTCCAGCTCTCCAGGCTTCCCAAATAATTATATCTTCACACCCAAATTATTTTCCAAATCCCATGTTCCTAAAATTACAGCAGATTCCAGAATATTATACTTTGGCAGTAGTGTTCCTTAAAAATGAGGTACATACACTCCTTAAATTGTATAGTGAAAAAAAAATATAATTCAATTTCAATTTAAGGACTAGGGGCAACTAAAATCTGGTTATTTGAAGAACTTGGGAGTCTAATTTCCAGTGAAAAGATGAGGAAATAAAGTATAGAGATTTGGTAATGTAGTATTGGAAGTTGTCAGGATAATTTGGCAATAATTCTTTCTAGATCGCCGGGCGCGGTGGCTCAAGCCTGTAATCCCAGCACTTTGGGAGGCCGAGGCGGGTGGATCACGAGGTCAAGAGATCGAGACCATCCTGGTCAACATGGTGAAACCCCGTCTCTACTAAAAATACAAAAAATTAACTGGGCGTGGTGGCACGTGCCTGTAATTCCAGCTACTCAGGAGGCTGAGGCAGGAGAATTGCCTGAACCCAGGAGGCGGAGGTTGAGGTGAGCCGAGATCGCGCCATTGCACTCCAGCCTGGGTAACAAGAGCGAAACTCCGTCTCAAAAATAATAATAATAATAATAATAATAATAATAATTCTTTCTAGATCAATGAATGGATTGAATAAGAAGATCTTTGACTTATGATTCCAGGATGTGGTACTATACTTTTGCAAATTTTGTCTTGAGAAAATACGTTGCTGTAAGATTTTCTCCCTAAAGCTAGATTAGCTCTCCAGTGGGAGTACCCACAATCCCTGGAAGTCAGGAATAAAATAGGCAATACTTTCTTGGCTCTACAATGGTATGGTTGCCTAAAAAAAAAGGCAAGGTTGTGTGTACTTGCATAAATACATAACTACAGGGATATAGACATGGGTATGCGTGTGTGTGTGTGTGTGTGTGTGCGTGCGTGTGTGTTCGTACAATTAAGAAGCCTATATGTATGTGGATATAAGCTTATACATATACAAACATAAACTTCTTAGTTCCAAATATAGTAACATAAAGAATACTTCAGTTTTTATGAAAAAATACTCTTCCAATGTAGGCTCTAAGGTGCACTAATTCAGCAGCTACTAGCCATATGTGGGGCTATATAAATTTAAATATAAATTAATTTAAAATTTATCTTCAGAGCTGTTCTAGCCACATTTCAAGTAGTCCACATGTAGCTAGCAGCTACCATATCATATAGCACAGAGACAGAATTCTTCCATCGTTGCAGGAAGTTGCATTGGACAGTGTTGGTCCAGGAGTTAAGGAAATATTTTTAAATGCATTTAATTAGGGCATGTTAGTCATATCCTTTCAATAAAGTCTTCCCTGAACTAATTTCTGTTGTAGATTACTAAAATGGGCTATTTTATTATGCTATTCACATAGTGATTCAATTTCTAATTAGAGGTTGATGAAGTTCTTTCATTTATGACAGTATCATTTGCACCGTATTTTCCAACTGCATTAAGAAGTTAAATTATCTCACAGAAAATAACAAAAGACAGGGAATTTATTCAACAGTCTAGAAAATATAAATATAAATATGTGTGAGTGATACGTGTGTGTGTGTATTTGTATGTGTGTAAGTTTGTGTTGACTGAAAACCAAAGTTGAGGATGATGTGCACCCACATTGTAAAGTGAAACGCTAATACTAGCTTATCTTTGTAACCTTTTCAAGAAGAGTCCAGTCAAGTCCAACAGGGACTCCTGGCCTGCCTAAGGAAATCATTAGAGAAGAGTTTTTGAAGAAATATCTAAGAGCGAAGAATTACCAGTGGCTCTCAAAGACTGTGTTTGCAAGTGGCATACTGCTCACTTTTCACTGGCCAAATCAGGTCATGTGACCAAGCCTGCCATCCGTGGGGTGAAGTACAGTCTCCTCACAGACAGTAACAGCAAATAATTAGGGACAATAGTGTACCTGTCACAAGGCCCTTTTGCTAATGATAAACAGCTCACTCTCTGTATTAGAGCTCTCCAGAGAAACAGGGCCAGTAGGACATACATATAAAGATATAAGGAGATTAATATGAGAATTGGCTCACATGATAGTGGAAGCCAGAAGTGCCATCATATGCCATCTGCATATGATGAGAACTATGAATTCAGACTGTAATTCAGACTGAGAAACAATAGGAGCTGCTGGCATAAGTCCCAGAGTCAGAAGACCAGGAGCTCCAGTATTTCAGAGAAGAAAATGGGTGTCCGGCTCATGGAGAAAGAGAGAAAACATTCATTCTTCCTCTGTCTTTTGTGCTGTTTAGGCCTTCGACAGATTAGATGCTGCTGCCCACATTGACAAAGGCAGCTCTTCTTTACCTCAGTCCATGGATTCAAATGCCATTCTCTCTCAGAAACACCCTCACAGACACACCCAGAAATAATGTTTTACCAGCTATCTGGTCATCCCTTAATGTGTCATTCAAATCGACACATAAAATTAACCATCACACTGTCTTCTATATATCTTGTCATAATATAGCTGGTTTCTCGATGGCATTTGTATCTCTGACTAGAAAAAGGAACCCTATTTTTGAACAACTGAGGTATCTGGTTCTTCAACATTATCAACATTAGGCCACTGTGGTTTATCGGAGTCTCTTAACATCCTTGACCTGGGCTCAGCAGCACTGGTTGCCCTCCTACTGTACTCCAAATCTGTAGAATGCATAAAAAGCAGACAACACTTTGTTCATTACTCTGCCTGTTTTAGTGCCAGAGATCCTGGCCTGGAGTCAGAAGTCTAGCAGGCAACAATTTGGGCAAGTTGAATAGAAGGTGTTATTTACGGCCATGAGGACAGAACAAGAATAACTGCTGCTGGAAAGCTTTAGAAGATGATGATCACGTTTTATTTCTCATTAGTAGCGTATTTTAAAGGTCTGTGGTGGTTACTTTATCCATTATAAACAAATGCAGCTGAGACTTATCTTTTGAAAGAAGCTTGTATTAATCAAGACAGCACCCAGAAATGACATCTGTGAGATAGGTGCCATTTTGCAGAAGAGCCAGCAAAACAAAGAGAGATTAAGAGACTTGCCTAGAGTCTCACAACTCTTAAGTGCTAGAGATGTTGTCTGAGCTTGAGTCTTCCTGATTCCAGATTTACACATGGATTTGGTGAGCATTTTTCTACCCATATCAACAAGTAGCGTTTGTCAGGTGGCATACTGCATTCGCCAAGCCTCTTGCCAAAGGCATTATCAACATTGGTTGATTTGTCTTTAAAATCACCCTGCAAAATAACTATTATTTCTTACTATTCTATCGCTAAGGAAATTGAAGCTTACAGGGGTAAATATGGTGTGAAAAGTTACACTGCTAACGAGCGTCGGTGCCAGAATTTGAAAGCAAGTCCAACTCTAAAGCCACTGTTCCTACTGCTTACTAACTTCTATTGTTACAGCTTTAATGCTTTGCATCTGCGTCCAAAACTAGGGGTGCTCTGAAGTGGAGAAAGGCAGTATACCTGAAGTAATATCGGAAAGGCAAGTAGAAAGAATACAATTACTTGAGTAAAAATGCATGGGATTGGATGATAGTGTAGGTTTATGGTGGAAATGAGAATATTAAAATGAGAATTAGAGAAGAAAATCACTTAATCATGAAATAGAAACGGACTCCTGTCCCTGAAGCTCTTTTCCTGATTTTGTTTTTCAGATCTAATTTTTGTCTTAAGCATGCTATTTTGATTCTAATCCAGTTGAAGCAAGCTTATAATTAAAGTGGCATTTA
Source organism: Cebus imitator (assembly GCF_001604975.1). NCBI lineage: Eukaryota > Metazoa > Chordata > Mammalia > Primates > Cebidae > Cebus > Cebus imitator. The sequence goes on from NW_016107413.1 coordinate 497,141, forward strand.
CTGCATTGGACATTTTTCCTACTGATTAGGTAGGAGTGTCTGGGGCACCGAAAGGCCCATGGGATCTGGGCACATCCAATATCTTAATCATGTGGTAGAAACAGACAGCCAAAAATCCAGCCTTGGTGGGAGACAGTCTGAGTCAGGGGCATTGTTAGACGATAAGCCAAAGCAGAAGCCAGGGAGCTGAGGGCACCAGGAGATACTCATTGCTGGGATGCTCCGTGTTCATCTTGTTTTAATCAGTTAACCATTAAAAGAGAGAGAAGGAAAAAATGAATGAAAAATCATTAGGATGACCGAATCACATGACAATTGTGTGCGACTCAAACATACCTAGTACTAAAACTTTGTATTCTGCCAAAGTTAGCACACAGGTAGCTGACATGAGTTGTCATATCTGACACTTAGAACCAATCTTTTTTTAAAGAATTGCTGCCTCTCAAAATCGTAGGTTATGGAAATTAGGCCCTAGCTAGACCAACTCTAATGGAAGCTAGTATATGATTTCTAAACTATTTCAATTAGAAGTACTTTCCAGGCTAAGTCAGTGATGTCCAAATAACCCCTGCAATACTTAGACATTTTCGACAAAAGATTATTCGTAATTCCTATATTTCTAGAATGGTGCCCAGAATTTAAAATCATAGCCCCATGTCCTGCTACTCATTGTAACGGAGAATGCAAATGACCTTGGATAGCTGGAAAAATTGCAGAAAAAATGATAAAAGTTTTTCTGTGTGACAATTAGTTCTACAGACCTTCAGTGGAAGCTGTGGTTCTGGGTTTAAGATAGACAGTTTTCTGGCCAACAGGATCTAGAAAGTGCCCGTGGAACAACTGACTTTCCAGGATATTCATCATATTCTATGGCCGCTACAAAAATATGAAGGATTCTGGGCTTGATTTTAAAGAAAGAGTGAATGTTCACCCTCACTTCTTAGAATATCAAGTAGAAAATCTAAGGCTTTTCTCTAATCTTCATTCCTCTCTTTATTCCACTCTTGGAGCCTGGTTGTAAACCTTGGTATCTTGTACCTATAGTGAGTCTACAGTTGGATTGGGTTGTTCAGAATCTTCCCTCCTGTAATACACTACTACTTTATATAAAGAATGACCCCAATCATAGGTTCTTATAGGTCTTTAGAGGAGAATTTAAAACTATGGGGAAAACAGTAATTTTGTCCCACCACAAACAAATCAATCTGTGATTTGTGTATTGAGACTTCCCTAGAGAGATTTAGGCAATTAAGAATTGGAAACCCTTAATTAGAATGAAAAAGACTCAGCGATGGTAGTTGGAGGTGCTGATGAGTTCCAGAAGGGCTCTCAGTGTGTTGAGAGTCGGATAGTCAATATGCAATGTAACATCTAGAGTAGTGTGGAACATTTCATTACCAAACACTGTAATCATGCCCAGGGCTCCCCTGGAGTGGCTCATCATGTGCCCTGACCTCAGGGTCCTATTTCTTCTAGTGTGATTTGGGGTGTATTTAGTGGATAAATGACCCTGCTTTTCCCCAGTGGAACTAAAGAGGGCAGGTGGATACAACAGCTTGTGGAGCTGGCGCTGGACTTTGTCAGCAGTATGGCTTTTATGACCATCAATCATAAGTAAAGAAAAACTGTTTCTATCCTTCTCTCTTCCAGGCATCCCTCTAGTGTCCAGGTTTCTCCCCTGCGGCTAAGTGGTATACGTAACACCCTTTCTATGTACCAGGCTATGACATTGTAAGGCCCTTCTGCTAATGACAAATAGCTCACTGTCTGTATTAATTAAGGTTCTCCAGAGAAACAGGACTGTTAGGATATACATATAAAGATATAAGGAGATTAATATGGAGAATTGGCTGTATGCAACTATAAGCAGTGATATATCTTGGGACATAGAAACAGCCTCCCCTTTTCTCTACACTTAACTCCTTCCTGTTCTTTAACAGGGAGCTTGGACTTCACCTCCTGCAGACAAATATCTAAATAATATTTTCCAGTTTATTTTAATTTTGTTCATTTAATTGTGACTTCGTTCATTGTACTGTAACTCCCAGGGTACCGAACATAATTCTAAAAGGAAGCCTTTAATTAAAATGGAGTAATGGTGAGGCATGTTTGAGATACTTGCTGTTTTGGAATCTAGGAAAGCAAATGTCTACACGAAAGCAGGAAAGGAGAATTCAACATCTACCACGTTAATGGTAAAGATTCCAAAGAAAAGGCTGTATTTAGGAAAATCAATGATTACTGTTTAATTATGCATAGAAATCTAAAAATAAGTGAATGAGTATGTACATTGGAAAGAGTGACGGAATTAAAGTAAGACTTCTGCAAAGTGAAATAGAACATGTAATCTGGATATTATAGGCCAAAAGCAACATAAAACACCTAACAATGTTTTTTGATATAGTAGAAAAATCAACAGCAATCTGAAATTTTCTGTTCCTTTGCAATATTAACGAACTTTATTTTATTGCTGGATATTCTACCAGATTTCTAAAATGAGCTGGATGTTACTGACTTTTCTAACTTTATTTCCCCTGCTACTATTATTTTATGTATTACTCTGTGGGCATCTTACTTATTTTCTTGCCTACAGGGAATAATTTAACCTAAATATTAACATTAATCATTTGAGTATAGTATTTAACGGACATTTTTATCCCTCTGCTTTTTAAAGATCATCCATTACTTTTATTCTGTTCTTTGTGTTGACATTTTTCATGCTGTTTGCAATAATTTTCAGTTGGAAAAAAGTTTAAATGCATACAGTGACACATCCATGAAATGGAATTTTCAAAGGCATTTGTTTCTTGGATCTGTTGCTACGATTTTAAAATAGGAATGTTATACCCAGGAAAATATGCAATGTGGGAGCAGGACATATTTTACCACTGTGGGTATGTTCAAATTTCCAAAAATATTTTTGTTTTCTTTATCTTTTTAAAGTTTGACAAGAAAATATTTGTGCATTCAAAATTTTTTTCCTAGTTATTGAGTTGTCTTTTCTCATTGTTTCTTGATGTCACCTCACCTAAGTATACGATTTCAGTGTGTTTTCTGTTTGGACTCCTGAGAGATGGCAACGTCAAGCAGGTTTATTTAGTCGTGTGATGAACAGAACTGCAGGAAGCAAGCAAAGGCTGTTAGCAGAAGCCAGGAGGAGATCTTTAAAAGCATGATGAGCTATGTTACACATACCAAGGGCACAAATAAATTGCATTTTGCACCGTCCTCAGAGATATCGCTGGTAGGTGGTAGAGTGTTGAGTCAGAGTGTTTGTCGAGGATCAATGCAGCAGCAGCAGCAGCATGGAGGTGAGAGAACCAAGGATGCCGGGAGCCACCTGGTCCCCACGACTGACAGAGCAGGACCACCGCCCCCAGCCTCAAGCTGTTCCTGCAGCTTGGAAACTATCACAAAAGCTGGCCCAGAGTATGAGAATTTTTTAAAAACTGAAGGGAGACAGTCCCTTTAGTGCATGGATATTCCAGTCATTAGATCCAAAGACAAGCTCTGCTTCTATTAAAAAAAAAAATACCAGATAGCTGCAGGGTTAGCTCTCCCCGTGATGGCTGTTCACATTGATTTGCTTCATAGATTGATTGCTTTTGGCATTTGCAACCCTCCTGAATAACAGAGGAAAAAAATCCAGTGGCTGGGCCAAATTCACAAATGATGAATGAACGTGGAAGACACATTTGGTGTCACATTGACTTGCAATGGAAAACAGCATTTAAAAGTAGTAACAGCTGGATTCAAGTTTTGAAAATTAGGACTGTATTATTAATGGGGGAATTGGGACACTGGGAGTCTGAGAGGGAGATTAAAAGCTTATTTGAAATGAATGGGCTTTATGTTGTACCTTAGGATGGCAGCCACCAGGCGGACATTACACAGGGACACACGGCTCTGGCCCCTTGTCAGACGACTTTTACTCAGCTGGATTCAGTGTTAGACCTTAGTGTGCAACGAAGACACTCTAACAACGAGCGGCACAAAACCTCTTTTGTATTTATTGTGGGGATTTTGTAAAGTGTATTGTCCAATAAATCTCATACTGTCTTCTTCATTAAGATTTCCAGGAGAAATTCCTCACACGCCTTACAGACAGGAAAAGCTATGTTCTCCAGAGAAATGATGCTGCGCCCCTTCAGAGACACTGAATCTTGTGATTGCCAGAGTTTTCCTCCTGCCTTGGCCCCAGTGAAGCAAGCAACTGGGTTTAAGGTTAGAATGGGACCTTCTGTATGTAGTAGATTTATAGAATCAGTTATTGAACTGATATTCAATACTTTTATTCCTAGTTTCACTTTTCTTTCTTACCCTTATTTTTCTTTTTCTCCTGTTATAGGCATTTTTGCAATAAGGAGGAAGTCAGTACACATTTAGTGATAAATTATCATTTAAAATTTTGCCCAAGTGGCAATATAGTTATAAAATAAAATATCCTTAATTTTTAAGAAATGCAAACCAAAGTACGGATGGGCGTGAAATGATAGGCAACTGCAATTTGCTTTAAAATATCTCAACAACCAAAGGGGTAGATAAAGCAAAAAGGGAAACATTTTGAAAATCAAATATAGATGGGTTTTTAAAACTATCAATTTCTGTGTATGTATGTTTAGGAATTCTAATTAAAAAATGTTTTCCATTTGGATCAAATTTCTGATATGAGGAAGGCCAAGTTTCTTGTCAACTTGACAGTTATTTCCATCAAAAAATGTCGACTAGTTGTTCACACTTTCTTCTAAAATTGTTTAACTGTTTTGTTTTTCTCCCCCAGCTTTGTCAGTTGAAGCTTCAAGTCATTAAATCTAAGACAGAATGAAAGCAGCAAATCTAAACTTCAAGGCTACATAAAGCGTGTCAATTCACAGGTAGAAACACTCACATAGGCTTAGAAGCTCTTGATATCCCAAATTCTCACTTCTGAGCTTCTATTTCTCCAGATCTAGACTCAGGAATTTACTATCTGAAGACTCATATAGTGCTGATCTACCCTAGCTTGCAAAATTTCATGCATATTTCATACTTACACTCTTCATATGTCAATGGTGTTATTGAGTTTGGTTACTTTCTCTGTATGGTTTAATCACCAGTTTATTCACCCCTATATAAAACTTAAGATTTGAGATAAGAACTGGAATTTAAGACCAGGCACGTGGCTCATGCCTCTAATACCAGCATTTTGGGAGGCTGAGTTGGGCAGATCACGAGGTCAGTTCAAGACCAGCCTGGCCAACATGGTGAAACTCCATCTCTCCTAAAAATACAAAAATTAGCCGGGCGTGGTGGTAGGAGCCTATAATCCCAGCTACTCCAGAGGCTGAGCCAGGAGAATCACTTGAACCCAGGAAGCGGAGGTTGCAATGAGCTGAGATTGTGCCATTACACTACAGTCTAGGTGACAAAGCAAGACTCCATCTCAAAAACGAAAACAAAAAAACTGGAATTTAAATGAGTGTTAGGAAAGAATATGTCTTGGTTAGAATATAAGAGTCTGAAAAGTCTGCTGTGGGTGCTAAGCTGCCTACTAAGGGAAATGGGAATGCTAAAAGAAATGTGTCATATGTCTTCAGAGCATTGTCTGGCAACTGATTAAAACAAAGGAAGAGTGAAACAATATCTGCTTTCTCATCACCTCACACTGATAAAATGGTTGAATAAATGCACTTTGCTTACGGCCATGAAGAACACAGGTGACTTCATCTTTCCAAGTGTTTTCATGCAATGCTCAAGGCTAAGTCTTTTGGTCCTGATGTTTTATTTTTTAGCATCTGCTGGATCAAGAACCACCCACAATGATCATTTCTCAAAAATGTCTGAAACGATTCTATGAACCCTTGATCACAATTCAAACTCTTAGGCTACTAAAAACAGAATGTTCTGATTGTTTTCAGCATTAACCACTAACTTTTGCTTTGTATTTCCACATTCTCTATTCTGGGTGCACTTTTTAAACAGTCTGAAAGTGCTATTCTTATTATGAACTACAGTGGTACTATTTCACTTAAAAACCAGTGCTATGCACATTGCTGGTTAACAAGCTTTGGAGAAGTATTAGGCTGAACCATAGAAACTGCCACAAATGGTCAAATATTGAAATTTTTGTATGCTTTAGCTCATAATGATCTCTTTCACACACATTCTCTTTACTATTTATTCATAATTTTATTTTTTATACTACTTAATGGGCACATGCTGATTTCCTGTATGTCATCACACTCCTGAGCCATGACGGTAAGATCAGAGCTGCAGGACCCAGACACATACTTTGTCACCTGCCAAGTGAAAGGCAATGAATGGAGTTCCCTAAATTTTTCAGTGAACTTTTTGGTGTCTACGTTGCCTAATTTTATTCCCTCTCTTTGTGTTTTAGAAAGATCGAATATCCACATAGAATACCAAGACTATTAAACCCTAAGAAAATTACCTACCTCAAAGCTTAAGCTCCTGTTATCATAGACCTCGTTTCTCAAATTTGTGTAAATGTACGTGTGATGGAAAACCAGAAGATGGTTGGTAAACATGATCAGTTTTACTCAATGATGAATGGTTTCAGTCATCATTTTTTGCATTAAAGGAAACATAACTATATCATGGAGTAAAATGCAAATACTACATGGATTTTTAAGATAAAATCTGACACTTGAAATGCAGATTCTGCATTTAGGACTATTGCCAGCACCAGAACCATGGGATGAAGTTTTACTCCTTCTGCCAGTAGAGGAATTTTAGTGGAAGGTTTCAGAACCTGAGCCCTGAGCGTGGAAAATGCATAGAAGTGACAGCAAAGTCGAAAACGCTGAGAACTACACAGTAAAATTAGCACATAGTAGGATTTATTATCCTTTGTTGAATGAGTGAATGTATATGATGATGATAATGACGATGACCACGATAATTTTTTTTAAAAAGCTCATATTTTTGGAGTTCTTACAATGGGCCTAAGTATTAGTGCACGAGTATTCCAGGGATTGGCAAACTACATCCTGCAGGCCAAATTCAGCCCACTGCCTGTTTTTGTAAGTAACAGTTTATTGGAACATAGTCACATCAAGTCATTCAGGTATTATCTGTGGTTGCTTCCATTCTATTTAATACAAGGGCATACTTGAGTAGTTGCCACAGAGACTACATAGTCCACAAAGCCTAAAGTATTTATTATCTGGTTCTTTACAGAAAAAATTTGCCAATCCTTGTATTAGTGCATTAATTCTCATAACAAGCTTATGAGGGAAATTCTAATATTAATGTCATTTTACTGATGAGAAAACTTAAGGCACAGAAAGGTTATTTAACTTACTCAAGGCAGTAGAACAAGTAAGTGGCAGCGCAGAATCTGAATCCATCAGTCTGGTTCTAGAGCCCACATATTTGAAACAACTCACTGTAGAGATCCTTCTAGATAAGAGAAAATGTATTCAAGGTCACTCCAAAAAGATAGGTTCTAAGTTGACAGCCTCCTAGCTGGTTTATAAACAATAGATATCTATTTCTTCTGATCTGCAGGCTGGAAGTCCGAGGTCAGGGTATTAGATGGTTTGAATGTTTGTTCCCTGCAAATCTATGTTGAACTGTGATTCCCAATGTTGGAAATGGGGCCTGGTGGGAGGTGGCTGGATCATGGAGGTGAAACTATCAGGAATGGTTTAGCACCATCCCCTTGGTAGTAAATGAGTTCTCGCTCAGTTAGTTCATGTGAGACCTGGCTGTTTAAAAGAGTCTGGGACCTCTCTCTCTGTTGCTACCACTCTCACACGTGAGAACACTGGCTCCCTCTTTGCCTTCTGCCATGATTGTAAGCTTCCTGAGTTCCTTACCAGAAGCAGATGCCAGCACCATGCATCCGTATAGCCTGCAGAACTGTGAGCCAATTAAACTTCTTTTCTTTTTAAATCACTTAGCCTCAGGTATTTCTTTATAGCAATGCAAAAATAGACTAACACAGGGTACTAGCAAGGTTGTGTTCTGGCGAGGGCTTTCTTCCAGGCTGCAGACTGCTGCCTTCTCATTATATCCTCACCTGGCAGAAGGAGCACCAGAGAGCTAACTGGGGTTACTTTAGGGCACTAGTCCCTTTCATGAGGGCTCCATCCTCATGATCTAATCACTTTCCAAAGGCCTTACCTCCCAATACCATCACATTTGGAGTTAGGATTTGAACATATAAGTTTTGGGGGAAATGTAAGCATTCAGTTCATTGTAGTGTCTAAGAACATCACAGCCCCATCCACTTGATGCCCTCTCCCCATGTGCCAGTGGGAAGTTCAAAGAAGCCTGAAACGTCCAAACAGAACCCTTACAAAAAACATTAAAAACCATTAAACCACTAAAACTATTGTTCTAGCCAAAGCTGTCTCTTCCTGAATATGGTTTACAAATTCCAATTCCATGTTTGCGCATTCCCTAAGTTGTTGTTTTCTACTCATTGCCCTTCCAATACCCACAGTGAAAGTGGAAGGAAATTCAGATCTTATCTGGAAGAATGTTAATAATGCTGAGGTGTGTCAGATTTACACTGGGATGATCATGAAAATGCCATTCTTTTAACTTCGTATTCAAGATTCCTAGAAAGCAAAGGTTACAACTGCTTAGTGAATTTCTTAAGATCTTGCAGTGTGCATGCAAATATATAATAAATACAACAAATGATCTTGTGTTCAGGATTCTGTTAGCTGGAATGTCCTATTGTTACTCCATGCTTCTATAATAATGGATCTCAGAAACTTGTTGAGGTTGCTCCTTAATTATCCAAAACCTCTGTTAATTATAATTTTTTTAAGTCACAAATACACTTTTAACTGATCTCAGATAAAAACTACTCAAGGAAGGTCAGTAATCATTTCAGCACCTAATCTGTTAGAGTTCTGTGGTGAGCAGCCTTGAAGAGCTGGGTTAACTGGTTATTTTCCCTAATTCCCGACATCTTCAGTATTAGAAAAAGCAAGGCATTGTCTCAGCTTAGGATAAACGCATGGCTGGCAATCAAATCCAGTCTCTTACATTCCGTGTTTTTCTTTAGCTTTTCTACTTTGTTGATGTAAGCTTTCATGGCATCTTCCTAGGTAGTCCCTTTCAGCTCATTCCAGGCATCCCACCTGGCCTTGCCCTTGAAGTCCAACATCCCAAGCCATTCTGTATTTACATTGCCCACAGTTGCTTGTTTGTAGTGGCCATAGATGAACAGCAACTCATCATCCCCTGGCTTGGTCTTAAGGTGCTTAGCATCTTCCACAGCTTTCTCAGACTCAGCCTGAGACATCCTGGCCAGCTTGCAAGGACTCCAGGGAGCCCGTGAAGGAGGAGAGGAGCAGGAAGCAATCATTATAGTTTAAAAATTAAATATTTATACTCTACTCTTTTAAAGATGCACTATAAATAATATGTATCTATAGTACTATTTTCTTTTAAACTGGTAACAGGTTCCTTAAAATCTGTTGATAGTTTTCTCTCTCTGATGATGGAAAGGTCAGCTTGTCTTTGGAGCTGGCTTCTTTTCCAGCATGGATGGGGAAATCCCAAAGTAGTCCCCTGTATGATATACATGTAAAGAAAATAACCATCCATGTGAGCTGATAAGGAGAGATAGTTGGATCTTTGAGGGTTCTAGCCCCAGGGCTCTGACCCTTTGAGTTGATGGAGTCTCATAGCCCTCCTCAAGTGAGTATCCAACTCAGACTCCCACTCTCAAGTTCAGAGTTGTCAAAATGGCCTGATGGGCCTCCAAAGCCCTGGTGGAGATGACCAGCAAAGGCAATTAAGTCCCAAGACAGAATTTGCGATAAGGGAGAAGAGCCTGCATTGACAACCCTAACTCAGTGTCAGGGCCTTAATCAGACAGAGGAAGCACTCATTCTGGACTTAGTGCATGGCTGATACTGAAACTTCCTTGGATCAGTACCTCCAGCTCTGTGGCTGTATCCTGAAAAAATGATTGAAGTTGTGATTAGATTAGATATGGCTGATTCCTAGAGGACTTGAAATCTAGGCTATATGTCTTCTGGAACACCCATGGTTGATTCCGTGGAGAAAGAGGTAGTTTCCCAAGAAAAATACTGATTATTTTACCAGCAAAAAGGCAAATGAATAGCGAAACAAAAACGACTGATTACACCATAAATACTAAAAACGGTTTTCCCCCTTTATAAAAGGTACGGAAATGCCTATGCCTTTCTCAAGTTCAAGAATGATTATAACCATGTTTCCATTTTGAAAAGAAGGAAACTGTACCCATAGTGACTATATAGAAAAAGAAACACAAGGTTGAGAGTCATAGCTGGGCTGACTGCCTGTGCACACCCAGCTGTTCTCTTAAAATTGCACAGCCCATGGAAGTTCAAGGCTCTGTTGTTTTGGCCCAAATTACATATTTCAACACTTTTATTGTTTGCTTTTGATGTCTGGGTTAGTAATTTTAATGCAAAAGGGACCATCTGGGAAAAGCATTTTTTGTGTCTCATGTGGGTTCTTTATGGAAGAGCAAAAATGCTCATTATTTAAGCAAAAATGTTTTTAATGTGGGGCTCCAATGATGTTGTGAATAAGGAGTTACATCATTGTGCTATCCACTTCTATGCCCAGAAAAACAGAAACACACTGTTTCTGTTTTGTATTCATGAGGAAAGGGTGGAGATCACTGCAAGCAATGTGTTTTAGAATTTGCTGCAAATATTACTCTAGAAAACATTCTTTGTTATTAAGCTGTGTTATATCATAAGGAAAAAAATGCTTCAGCAAACTTTCTCAAATGATCTTTCATAAAATTACATTTCTTAATATATTTTTAAATCAAGAAAGCCACATAAATACAATATTAACTGGGAAACGAAATTTTTAAACACAATTCTTGAAAATAACAGATTGGCATAATCAAATTAGGTGAGTTCTGGTGATTATTGAGAAATAAAACACCTGGATTCAATAAATCTTAAAGCACTTAACCATGTAATAAAACACAGAGAGATAGAAGAAAATGTGTAAATTTGAAGTCTCATCTAATTTAAAGTCACAAAACTGAGAATCACACAAAATAGCCTTCCTGGGCAGAAATGAATGTATCAACACTGCAGGCTGTGACAGTGTAATGCCTATTAACCCATTGTGGATAAACAATTAAAAAGCTTGATTACCAAATGTAAGATAATGTAAACTAGCACTCTTCAAAAGAGTCTGGGTATATCAGAGCACATGCAAATTTGACCTAAGAGACTTTAGTTGGGGTGTGGGGTGGCTTTAAAGAATCCAGGTTCTTAAGTGAATTAAGGCAAGTACAGAAAACCAAATACCACATGCTCTCACTTATAAGTGAGAGCTAAATGTTGGATACTCATGGACATAAACATAGGAATAGGCACTGGAGACTACTAGGGGTTGCGGGGAGGGAGGCAAGAGAACGAAAGTCTACCTACTGGGTACTATGCCCACTATTTGAGCGATGGGGTCATTCATACCCTAAACCTCAGCATCACACAATATGCCCATGTAAAAAACCTGCACATGTACCTGAATCTAAAATAAAAGTTGAATTTATTAAATATATATTTTTAAGAATCCAAGTCCTTACCCTCCATATGTTCTTTTTCCTAAACATACCTACCTACAGGATATCCCTCTGCTAGTTCTCCTCTTATCTCTCACCACTATCATTTTCCTCCCAATGGACCCAAGAACAAACCCCTTACTCTTCCTGAATCCAACCACATGCATTTTTCCAGGGTGAAAAAACCTCTCATCAAACCAAAGGGTTTAAAATGTCAAAACTGAAATATGACATATTGACAGAAAAAAAGAAAAGAGGTCATCAGTAAGAAATATTGAAGGCATATGTGCATTATTTCATACAAGTGACAAATCTATAAAATAATTTATTATCAAAGTTTTTTATCTATTTATCATAGAACTAGAATATTTAACTGTGAAAACCATGCTAAGTAGTTCTGATCAGTTAAGGTGTGTGTTCTCTCTGCATCTTTGTGACTCTCAGTGATAATGAGCTTGGTGATTTGTATTATTAACCTGCATCATACCCTGTGTTTCAGTTGCATATTTGCATGGTTTCAAGGAAGAAGTGACAAAAATGTCCATGTTCATTTATGTCAAGTTTTCCAAAAAGACCATTTGCAAGAAAAATAATCTTTATTTTACTTAATAGAGACACAAATCTCCTGCTCACTGTCACTCCTCAGTCATTTTGTTTATTCATCTATTCAACATTGTTTTGTGATACATAATTTATTTAATGGCAGTCATCAATTCACTTTTTGTAAACTCTACAATTACTAGGGACTCAATACCTTCTCTTTTCTTTGCTGTTAATTCCCAGCAAAGTAAACTGCACTCTTTAAAATAAACCATGTACTTAGTTATGGGTGTATGACACCCCTCTGCTGCCTATAGAGAGAGGACTGATTCATAGTGAATCCTAGGCTTCTGATGTCCCTTGTTCACTATCTGTAAGTAATAAGCCTGCTTCGTGAACTTGTATGTGAGTGTTCTTTCTCACTGGACTCAAACAACTTGGTAATCAGTGCACAGTGAACCTGCTTCACACTGCTGACTTAAGACAATCATTTAACTCTCACAATTCTGTTGTTTAGGAATTCCAGCAGTGCTCAAAAGGGAAAGCTCATTTCTGCAGCATGTGCATTGGCTGGAGAATCATGATAGCTTTGTACACATGTCATGTTTCCCAAATGTTTGACTGAAGTGGCTGAGACCTGGCTGATCCTCTCTCTCTCTCTCCCTTCATAGGCTCTTATACTCTGGGGCCTCTTTTCCTGCACATGCTCTCTCTTTACATGGGTTCTTTATATAGCTGCTTGTTTCCTCTCTGAGCTAAAAAAAGAAGCCATACGACATTAGAATGCCTGGGATCAAAAATCCAAGAATACGACTTCTGCTGCATTAAACTTGTCAAAAATATCACAAGTTCCATGCAGATTCAAGGTGTGGGTAAATAGACGTGCTCTCTTGGTCAGAGAACTGGCAAGTGCACGAATAGTTCTTACTGACCATAGTTACATACAATCTCCCACAGTCTGCTCTCTGGCTACAAAAATTCACATACAGTCAACTGCTCCAAAGACACCTGAAGTCTCAACAAATTGTATCAAATTCTATGCCCAGTATCTCTTTATCTGCATTGGGATCATACGGATATGCATGAAATTTCATAAGTGCAGCTCCTTTTGATATGAACTGTGAAGCAAAAACGCAAGTTATCTGTACCTCCATGCCCAGCAATATAGTGTTAAGACAGAACGGAATAACCACATTAGACACTCATTTATAACTTGGAGAAATGAAGGCACATAGTAGTCAGCAGCCAATAGAAATTCTGAAATACAGCCAGGCTTATCTTATCTGTGTCCCCTAATCTGGAAGCAAGGAATGTTTCTTGATTTGGGTTGAGTTTTGCTATATAGAAGTGATTACCTAATCCATTGCTTCTAATAGCTTATATTTTTGTCTGCTGGGCTCTGGGCTCTACCCTCTGAATCATATTTCCTTTGTTCCCAAGAAATTTTTCATGTTTGCCATCATGTAGCTGTCTCAGTCTACCTTTTGCAAAGCAAGTTGAGGGCTCAGAGAACAATGAAATGAAAAAAACTACCTTTTTTTCATTTTGCACCTTCCATGTACTTTTTAGTTCAAGCTGATATAAACCTTAAGAAATTTAGTGTGCTTCCTGTGTATCAAAGTCTAAATCTGAAATCAAATAAATCAAATTATAAGTGAAAAAGTCACACATACAAATCTCTTCAAGACAAGCCCCTCTCTAATGCAGGCTTTAAGTCAGAGTGTTGTGGAACAATACTTTTAAAATTTTTACAAGCTGTTTTGTCTAGCTGAGAAGGTTGACAAGGCACTGAGTTAAATTAGGAATCTTGTAACTACACTGTTGATTTGATCTTTACACTAAGGCAATGTCTTATTGACAATGTCCTGAATTCTATCTTTTTCCTGGGGCCCTTTCTCACTTTTAGAACATTTTTCTAACTCAAGAATGTGGGAAAGAGAAAATATTTTATTTTCCAACTTAGCAAGCCCTCAGTGGGAAATATTTTCTCTAAATTTACTTGAAAATGGAATCATTCCTCTTTAGTCAATATCATTTTTGCAATGCCTTATAATATGTAGTATAAGAGGCTGTATTAGTTCATTTTCATGCTGCTATAAAGACATACTCAAGACTGGGCAATTTCTAACAAAACAAAGAAGTTTAATGGACTTATAGTTCCATGTGGCTCGAGAGACCTCAAAATCATGGTGGAAGGCAAAAGGCATGACTCACATGATGGCAGACAAGAGAAGAGAGCTTGTGCAGGGAAACTCCCATTTTTTAAAACCATCAGATCTCATGAGATATCCACTATCTAGAGAACAGCACAAGAAACGACCCACCCTCATAATTCAATCACTTCCCACCAGGTTCCTCCCACGACAGATGGGAATTGTGGGAGTTACAATCCAAGATGAGATTTTGGTAGGAACACAGCCAAACCATATCAACCTGTCCCTGGTCCCTCCCAAATCTCATTTCCTCACATTTCAAAATCAGTCATGTCTTTCCAACAGTCCCCCAAAGTCTTAACTCATTGCAGCGTTAACTCAAAAGTCCACAGTCCAAAGTTTCATCTAAGACAAAGCAAGTCCCTTCCACCTATGAGCCTATAAAATCAAAAGCAAGTTAGTTACTTTCTAGATACAATGAGGGTACAGGCATTGGGTAAAAAGAGCCATTCCAAATGAGAGAAATTGGCCAAAACAAAGGGGCTATAGGCCCCATGCAAGTCCAAAATCTAGTGGGTCAGTCAAATCTTAAAGCTCCAAAATGATCTCCTTTGACTCCAGTCTCACATCCAGGTCACACTGATGCAAGAGGTAGGTTTTCATGGTCTTGGGAAGCTCCACCTCTGTGGCTTTGCAGGGTATAGGCCCCCTCCTGGCTACCTTCATGGCTGGCATTGAGTGTCTGTGGCTTTTCTAGGCACACAGTGCAAGCTGTGGGTGGATCTACCATTCTGGGGTCTGGAGGATGGTGGCCCTTTTCTTACAGCTCAACTACACATTGCCACAGTAGGGACTCTGTGTGGGGGCTTCGACCACACATTTATCTTCCTCACTGCCCTAGCAGAGGTTCCCTCAGATCCCCACTCCTGCAGCAAACTTCTGCCTGAACATCTAGGTGTTTCCATACATCCTCTGAAATCTAGGCAGAGGTTCCCAAACCCCAATTCTTGACTTCTGTGCACTGGCAAGCTCAACACCACATGGAAGCTGCCAGGACTTGAGGCCTGTACCCTCGGAAGCCACAGCCTGAACCACAGCCTAGGCTGCAATCAGCATGGGTACCTTGGGCCCCACCCATGAAACCACTTTTTCCTCCTAGCCCTCCAGGCCTCTGATGGAAGGGGCTGCCACGAAGACCTCTGGCATGTCCTGGAGACATTTACCCCATTGTCTTGGGAATTAACATTCAGCTCCTACTTACTTATGCAAATTTCTGCAGCCAGCCTGAATTTCCCCTCAGAAAATGGAGTTTTCTTTTCTATTGAATTATCGGTCTACAAATTTTCTGAACTTTTATGCTCTGCTTCTCTTATAAAACCAAATGCTTTTAACAACACACAAGTCACATTTTAAATGATGTGCTGCTTAGAAATTTCTTCTGCTAAATACCCTAAATCATGTCTCTCAAGTTCAAAGTTTCACATCTCTCTAGGGCAGGGGCAAACTGCCACCAGTCTCTTTGCTAAAACATAACAAGAATCACCTTTGTTCCCATTCCTATAACAAGTTTCTGGTTTCCACCTGAGACCACCTCAGCCAGGACATTATTTCCCATGTTGCTATCAGCATTTTTGGCAAAGCTATTCAACAAGTCTCTAAGAAGTTCCAAACTTTCTCATATTTTCCTGTCTTCTTCTGAGCCCTCCAAACTGTTCCAACCTCTGCCTGTTACCCATTTCCAAAGTTGCTTTCACATTTTTGGGTATCTTTTCAGCAGTGCCCCACTCTACTGGTACCAATTAGTCTGTCTTCATGCTGCTGGTAAAGACATACCCAAGACTGGACAATTTACAACAAAAGAAAGAACTTTAATGGACTTAAAGTTCCACATGCCTGGGGCAGCCTCACAATCCTGGTGGAAGGTGAATGTCTCACATGGCAGCAGACAAGAGAAGAGAGCTTGTGCAAGGAAACTCCTGTCTTTAAAACCATCAGATCTCATGAGACTTACTCACTATCATGAGAACAGCACAAGAAAGACCCTCCCCATAATTCAATTACCTCCCATCAGGTTCCTCCCACGACATGTGGGAATTGTGGGAGTTACAATTCAGGATGAGATTTGGGTGGGGACACAGACACACCATATTAGAAGCCAATTGGCACATTCAGAATTCTACCCGGAAACCTGCTTAGCCAGTTCCACAGACTCCTTAGGTATATTTTTTATCTTTAGATTTCTGCACATAATGGTTTTTTTTCAAATGTTTCCCCACTATTTAATATTGGGCATTCATCTCCAGTCCTCAATAATAATTTGCTTATTGCTCTTCTAACCTCCATAAATAGTACCATTGTTCTTCCAGTTTTTACCTGTAGTTCAGGGACTGTCTGGGTCTCTTTCTATATCCCTCCATAGTGTTTCATCTTCAGAGTTTTTTTTCTCTCCATGTAGCCACTCTCTCCAGGACAATAAGTGAACTTCCTTACACAGCAGCTGTTTGTCCCTCTGATCAAAAGCAGAGGCTATGTGACCATTGTAGGACTGGACCCAAAAGTCCTAGAATGTCATGTCTGCTGCATTCTATTGGTCAAAGCAAGTCCCAAGGTCAGACCAGATAGAGTTTACCCTCATCTCTTGATTAGAAAAGCCACAAGGGCATATAATATGCAAAAAACTCTACCATGGGTTGAATAGCGGCCCCCAAATAAATGCTTATGTCCTAATTACCAGAAACTGTGAATGTTACCTTACTTGGAAAAGAGATCTTTGCAAATGCAACTAAGTTAAAGGTCTTGAGATGAGGATATCATCCTGTCTTATCCAGGAGGGCCCTCATTCAATGACAAGTGTTCCTATAAAAGATACACAAAGGAGAGGCATACAAACAGAAAGAAAAACCATGTGAAGATTGAGGCATATGTAGTCACAAGCCAAGGAATGCTGGCAGCTGTCAGATGCTGGAAGAGACAAGGAACAGAATCTCTTTTAGAGCCTCTGAAGGAAGCACTGATACCTTGATTTTGGACTTCTGGACTCAAACTGTAAGAGAATCAATTTGTGTTGTTTTAAGTCACCATATTTGCGGTATTTGGTTATGGCAGTCACAGGAAACCAACATAGCAGCTATGTTTGAAGTCAATCGAATACATTATGCTTATATTATTTCTAATGTTCAGATACTGAACATAAATAAGCTTTAAAAAATTTGCTTCAGTCTACATAGGTCAGATATATAGTATTTATTAATAATTTTAAGAAAAAATTTATTTTTGAAAATAATTCTTGAATGGACTGATTTTATAGGATAATGAATATAAGAAAAATAATTTCCATTTTATAAATAGTTTTCAAAACTATAAATGTTGTCCCAGTGTAGATTTTAAATTGCATACTTACTATACAAATAACTGTCTAATGCATTGCTTTCTGCAATGATGGAAATGTCCTATCTCTGTCCAATGTTGTAGCCACTAGACATGTGATTATTGAGAACTTGAAATACGATTTATGTCACTGAGAGATTAAGTTTCAAATTTTATTTCATTCATTTACTTTAAATTTAGCCAAATATGACTAGTGGCTACCATATTGGACAAGTGCTGGTCCAACAAATCCTTTTACAAGTTAGGTAGTATTATCTCTTTTATTTTAACAGAATTGAAGAGGAACATAATTGTATTGGCCACTGATGGACTGAATTATTCACAGCAACCACCTATGGCCACATGGCAAGAAATACATGGCATGCATTAGGTTAAAAGGTCAAGAAATGTGTAATAAATAAACTATTTACAAATGTGAGCAAGAGGTAAAGAAACCAAAGATAGTGTAATACCCTGAGAATACTAACAAGAAAGCTGTCAATATCTTAGGGCCTAAAGGAATAAAAGGGAGCATTTACCAGGAGATAGTATAGATAGG
The DNA here is from genome assembly GCF_001604975.1 of Cebus imitator. Taxonomy (NCBI): domain Eukaryota; kingdom Metazoa; phylum Chordata; class Mammalia; order Primates; family Cebidae; genus Cebus; species Cebus imitator. Next base: position 515,298 of record NW_016107413.1, read on the forward strand.
GTTACCTTGAAAGGAGAGGTAATTTTTCAGGGAAGGAGCGGGAAGAATAAATAGCCTTGTCTTCTGTTCTTCTAATCTCCTGCCAAGAAGTAGTCATTGGTAAAATCCAGCTGGAAGCAAGAAGGCAAGTATGCTGATACAGTCCACACAGGTCAGCCTCCAGGCAGAAAGTAAGATAAAATAGAATGGTATAGATCTAGAAGGATAAATAGAAGATACCCAACAAATAGAAAATTAAAATAGAATTATTATTTATTATAATGTGGTTTTGGCTGATTCAATTCAGCTGATGTTTACAGAAGTGAGTGACATTGTTATAATTAAACGTTTTATATTTTGTTAACTTATTTATGTAAATGAGATTTCCACAGTTTCAGTCTTGTCTCATTTTAGCAATAAGTTATTCATCCAAAGGTACATAATAAACCGAAAGAAAGGGAATGCTCCATTCATTTCAGATGTTTCCAAAAATATGATAAAAAAAAGTCTGACCCTCCACAAAAGCAGTGCATAAGGTGGCACAACTGTCAGAATCAACTTTTTCAGAACCCTGAAATGTAATCAAAAGCTTACAACAACCAGGGGAACACTTAATCAAGAAAAAGCAGCCAAATCTCAGCATATGTCCTAGCAATTCCTCTCCTGGGTATACACCCAAGAGAACTGAAAACATATGTTCACATAAAAATTTGTACATGGAACATTCATAGCAGTATTATTAATAATAAATAAAAGTGGAAACAAGCCAAATGTCCATCAACTGATGAATGGATAAACAAAATTTGGTATAACTGTACAACGACTATTATTCAGCCATTAAAGGAAATGAAGTATTGATATGTGCAATCGCATGGATGAACCTCAAAAACATTATGCTAAGTGTAAGAAACCAGTCACAAAATCCCACATGTTATATGATTTCATTTATATGAAATGTCTAGAATAGGGAAATCCACAGAGACAGAAAGCAGATTAGTGGTTGACAAGGGATGGGAGATGAAGGGAATGGAGAATGACTGCTTAATAAATAAGGGGTTTCTTTAGGGATGATAAAAATACTTTGGAACTTTATAGAGGTGAAGGTTTCACAATACTGTGAATGCACTAAAAGCCACTGAACGATACATTTTAAAATGGTGAATTTTATGTTATGTGAATTTTACCTCAATTTTAAAAACTGTGGTATTTAGATTCCATTGGATACATTAATAGTATGATGGATTTTTATTTGAAAATTCAGAATTTTTAATATTCTTGAAGTTGCCATTTTTATAACAATTTAATCTAGAATGAAAAAAATTTAGATATAACTTCAAAAATGTGTGGCAGGGTAGGTTGAATCCAATGAGGCTGGTGATATTTGACTGTTTTAACCTATAAAATGACATTTTATATGATTCCATTGTTTTTCAAATGTTCTAGAAGGTGTATGAGCAAATAAGTAGATCACTATGTAAAGGATTAGAGAAAGAAGGTAAACTTAGCACCTGTTAACCTGGGGGCAAGTGAGCTTCAGGTGAGTAAGAATTTTCAGAGAGGGAATAGAAGCATGAGGAGTGTGTGATGGTGGGCAGCACAGGAGCGCCCCAGCCCTGGGCCTGCAGCTTGCCTTCCAATGCTCCACCACTTACTTGCTATGGAGCATCAGACAAGTTCATTACCTTGGTGCATTGTACAGATGATACTAGTACTTACCACATAGGGTTGTTCTGAGGGTTAAATGACCTAATGTATAAGAATAGTGTAAAACAATACTAGTAAATACAAGCTGCATTAGCGGGGCCATTGCTACAATAACACTGCATAACAAACAAGCAAAAAATTTCAATGTTATACTACAATAAGCATTTATTTCTCACTTTGCACCTGTAGATTGGTTAGACTTCCCTCAGGCTGTAGGTTAGGACCAGGTCTGCTACAAGAGTCGCTCATCTTCCTTGGACCAACAGTTAATCAAGGAACGTTCTTCTCATGGCAAAAGGCAGGAATACAAGGAAATGTTAACTTCCCTTTTGAAGTAAGGCTGTTTTTCTTAAGTTTTTTATTTCCATTTGTTTTGCATATTCTTCTAAATATTGTACTTTTATTGGAATTTCAATAGAGAAAACATTATTATCCATTAAACATTCCTTGGTTGTGAAGCAAATTCATGCTTCAGTCAAAAACACTGGTGTGTCTCATTCTTTGAAGCAGTCATCTTCCCTTCTGCACCAAATGAGCTACATGAATCCCATACAACATTGACAAAGAGAGACGGAGAAAAATCATTTCCTTGGATTCTGAATTCATGTTGATTATAATTTTCTTTCCTCTTCTTTTGACAAGCCAGTCTTATGTGCTGTCAAAGTAATTTTGTAGCATCTACTAAAGAAAAATAATTTGGAAAACACATCACATGTGCTAGCTGAGAGATATATCTTGTTGGGCAGGTGAAGCAGGATTCAAGGGGAATTTGCATCTCTTCCTGTAGTTTGGCTTGTATGTTTTATTATCAGAAACCAAAAAAGTTTTAATTCACCTTCTTCTGTTTTCTGGTGAATAAACAAAGGAAGATGTTTCGATAAACAGACTTAATGGGAGAAGTGGACATATTATACCTTTGCAGATAACTCAAATGTATAAGCCTAAGGAAACACGCTTATCAATTCTTCCCAACTGAATGGCTGTTTAGCTTGTGGGATTCTGATAATAAAGTAAATAAAATTAATACTTTTTTTCCACATAGTACTGCTGTAAATTACATGCAAAATTATCATATGTGCCTGGCCAGGATGAAAACACCTTGAGATCAAGTGTTTACTATAATACTAATGTGTAGATGGTAGAGTCCTTTTGGCTAAAAAGCAAGAGAGCACCTTTCTTAGAGGTACATAATGTGGCTTCCAAACACTAAAACTTGTTTCTGGGTTGCAATTCGAATCGGCAAAGACTGAGTGTGAATAATACACTTGATTTTGTTGACACCTGTTATTTTATTTTATTTCTGGCTATAGACAGGGTCTTGTTCTGTCACCCAGGTAGTCACAGCTCACTGTAGCCTCAACCTCCTGGGCTCAAGCAATCATTTCTCCTCAGCCTCCCAAATAGCTGGGACTACAGGTGTGCACTACCACACCTAGCTAATTAAAAAAAAAAAAAATTGTAGAGATGAGACCTCACTATGTTGCCTGGGCTGATCTTGAGCTCCTGGACTCAAGCAATCCTCTGGCCTCAGCCTCAGCCTCCCAAAGGGCTGGAATTACAGGCATGAGCCACTGCACCTGACCTGCCAGCCATTCTTTTTAATTTCTGTTTAAATGTTTTACATTGTGATTATATTTCCTTAGAGTGAGGGAGCTTTAGCCTAGTCCCAAGATGGAAGGTGTAATCTCACAGGAAGTCCTAGCCACTTGTCTGCCCTCTGAAGTTCAACTAAAAGTGATTATGTGCCTTTGATCACACATTTGATTTTCAGTCTTAAGGAAGGTGTATGTGGGCACTATGCAACCATTCATCATGATACCAATAGGGATGGGGGTAACAGAAATTCCAGGCAGAAAAGGGTCCCTGGTGAAGTCCCACTCTCAAGCCGAAAAGCCTGAGACTGCAGCCCAAAGCGAGAATTTATATCCCCATTTTTCTACTGGAATACTGTCTTTTCCTAAACCACCCCTGGTCCTGCCCTGCCCCATTGTGTACCTATAAAGACCTCAGTCTCAGCTGGCAGAGAGGAGAAGCAGCTAGATGTCAGGGACTATGGCTGGACATCAGAGAGAAGTGGCTTGACTTCAGAGGGACAGCTTGACAGTGTAATTTCGGAGAAGAATCCAGCCAGAGATGGCTGGTCTTGAGGGAAAGGTTATCTACCCGTTCTATCCCCTTTTCAGCTCCCTTTCCCACTGAGGGCCACTTCCATCAGCAATAAAATTCCCTGCATTTATCATCCTTCAATTTGCTCATGCGACTTTATTTTTCCTGGACACTGGACAAGAGATCGGGAGCCATGAGTGTGGATACAAAAGGCTATCACACTGGCCCTTTGCCCTCACTGGTGGAAGGTAGCTGCCTCAGGTGAAAAGGCAGAGGGCTCACTTAGCTGTTAACACTTAAGCCACACACAGATGGCAGAGCTAAAAGAGCACAGTAACACACCCTCTGGGGCTTCAGGGGTCTCAGTCACCCCCACCTAGACGCTGCAGGGCCTGCATGAAGTTCACTCCTGACGGAGCCCAAAAGTCCTAGCACCCACTCATCCCGTGCTCCCTCCCTCAAGAGGTGCAATGCAGCAGGTCAGAGTAAGTGGAGTTTGATCCTGCTGGCGTTGAAGCAGTCAGCTGGTTCCAGCACTGGTGCACTCCAGTTCCCACCTCATTCACTTGCATGTCTCCTCCTGTGAGGAGTTGAGAGCAGCGGGCTGAATAAACAAGGCACCCCTGTCCCGAGTCCCACGAAAGGAGTCAGGGAAATAAGCTGCTTCATCACTCCTTTAAAATCTTTAATGACAGGCCGGGCGCGGTGGCTCAAGCCTGTAAACCCAGCACTTTGGGAGGCCGAGGCGGGTGGATCACGAGGTCAAGAGATCGAGACCATCCTGGTCAACATGGTGAAACCCCGTCTCTACTAAAAATACAAAAAATTAGCTGGGCATGGTGGTGCGTGCCTGTAATCCCAGCTACTCAGGAGGCTGAGGCAGGAGAATTGCCTGAACCCAGGAGGCGGAGGTTGCGGTGAGCCAAGATCGCGCCATTGCACTCCAGCCTGGGTAACAAGAGCGAAACTCCGTTTAAAAAAAAAAAAAAATCTTTAATGACAGGAGAAAATTCTCATGGGAGAATTATACTATTTCTAAGTGAAAAAAAAAATAGAATACAAGCTATTTAAATAGTATAATTTCCACTGAGTAAGAAAAATGTACAGTTATTTGAAAGGAAATACATCTAAATGTTAATAGTGAGGCTCGGAATCATTATTATTCCTCTTGTTGCCTTATCCTGTATTTATGAACTGTTTACAGTAAATGAGAGCTGCTTTTTATTTTTTGAGACAGTCTTGCTCTTTCGCCAGGCTGGAGTGCAGAGGCACGATCTTGGCTTACTGCAACCTCTGTCTCCCGGATTCAAGCGATTCCCCTGCCTCAGCCTCCTGAGTAGCTGGGACTACATACAGGTGCGTGCCACCATGCCCGGCTAATTTTTTGTATTTTAGTAGAGATGGGGTTTCACCATGGCCAGGATGATCTTGATCTCCTGACCTCATGATCCCCCAACTTTGGCCTCCCAAAGTGCTGGGATGAGGCATGAGCCACCGTGCCCAGCCAAGAGTTACTCTTATAACTTGATAAGTTCCTAAAAATTAGCTCCCCATTCTTGTTCTGTTACCCAGGTTGGAGTATCATGGCAAGATCACAGCTTACTCTAGCCCTGACTTCCTGGGTTCAGGTGATCATCTCTCCTCAGCCTCCCAAATAGCTGGGACTACAGGCACACACTATCAAACCTGCCTAATTTAAAAAATATTGTAGAGATGGGATCTCACTGTGTTGTCCAGGCTGGTCTTGAACTCCTGGCCTCAAGCAATCCTCTGGCCTCACCCTCCCAAAGGGCAGGGATTACAGGCATGAGCCATTGTGCCTGGCCTCCCAGCTGTTGTTGAAATATGCTGGAAAAATAACATTTTATACATTAAAAATAAGATATAAAAGAGGCTTTTCTAAGCTTCCCAAAACTTCTATCTTCTGCCATAACTTATTTTTCTTTATTCCCTTCTTGGTGGTCTCAGTTAATGTCATAATTTCAACTACTGATGTTACGACATAAACACCTTGGTCCTAGGTATCCACCCTTTGCCTTGTCCTTTAGTTCTAGTCCTGCAATACCAACCACTTGCCGAGTAGCTCTACATGGATATCTTGTAAGTACATTCAATATAAACCCCAAATCAAATCATGAATTGTCCTCCAAGGCCCACTTATGATCCTACCGACTCTGTTCCTGTTAACGACACCACTTTCTCAGTCATTAGGATATAATCACACTATCACACTGTTATCTTAACCCTCCCTTATCTTTCACATATAAACAATTGTCATCACATTTCACCTCAACAATGTTGCTTGAATTTAATTGCTCCTCTCCATTCCCACTGATAGTATCCTAATTATATCTCTCACTTGGACAATGGCATTGTACTTACCAAACACCTCACATTTATTAACCTTAATCTGCACAATAGTCAAATGATGTATGTACTCTTCTTATCATCTCTATTTTAGGTCACTTGCCCAAGGTCATAGAGTTTACAAGCAGAGCCAGGATTTGACCCCAGGCAGTCTAATGTCAGAGACTGTATCCATAATTTCCTGCCACATAGCCTCTAGATCAGTTATGGCAACAACAGCTATTCTAATTTTCCCTACAATTCTATGAAAGTAGCATTATCCGTATTTTAGAGATTTCGAAACCAAGGCTCAAGCAGGTTAAGAACAGAAAAATACCTGATGAGTTGTCGGCCTACGCACCCACCTGCCTTCATCAGATTAATTCTCTAAGTGCACCCGTCTGATTATTCCTTAAATAAGAAAAAGAGAAAAAATTGTGTCCTTATTGTCTTAAGGAAAAAAGTCCAAACTGTTATTTGGGCTTTCAAGGGCTCCCCATGCCTGCTCACTTTCTAGCTTCATCTGCAACTTGTCACTCAAGCTGGGTAGATCACCTTGCCTGAACTCATACATGCTTAAACTTCTATTTTCATTTCTTACCACCCATCCCAGTCACTGTGTATATATTCTGTGTATATGTTGAAAAAGTACCTTTGGGATTTTCACTAAACAGCAACCATAGATTAGGTATATTCTGAAGACTTCTTTGCCATTACATAGACCATGGAAAGAGCAAAGTCATTTAGTTTTTCCAAAGTGGGAAAACAGGCTTGGCAGAGCTATCTTCCTGCTTTCTCTCATGCAGTGGTGCCCCATGGTAATGCTGTCAGTTCAACAATGTATATATAAATAATAAAATGTAAAAAAAAAATTAGAGGATGGTGATGAGTAGAGCAGAAGCAAAAGGCAGGTTAAGTGTCCTTTAGCTATTAACCCTGAGAATGATGACTTGGATAGTCCCAGCCTGGAGACCGCTTTTGTCCAGATGGATTTTTTGTATTGGTCTTCTGCTGTAGTAGGCTAGAGCTTGTTTTAATCTTTTCCTCTTTCTCCCCTAGCTCCTCCACTTCTTCCTCCTCCCTCTTACACCTCTTCTCCTTCTTCTCAGATCTTTTCATCTAAGAAAGTCTTACTAGGAATTTCAATGTGAACAAGAGATTAAAAACAGAGCTGCTTTGCTAGAGGTGGGGTGGGGAGCCCAAAGCCTTCTTCATCTGCCCCTCGTCACATCCCCCCTCCTTGCACCTGAAGACTTTTCTGCAAAACCAGTTTCCAAGAGCTGTGTGGGCAGAGTGTGCATGTGCAGGCATGCATGCCTGTTTGGAGATGGTATGGAGAAAAAGGTGATTGTATTGTTCATAAAAATGTAACTTGCTCCAATGTACCCCCACTTTCTTTCTAAATTACTTGCTTTTATATTCTGGATTCCCTAGAACTTACATTGAAATGTCATACAACTACTATTTGTTTAGGGCTTGCTGAGCTGCTTTCATGCCGTGAGGATTGAGAAATATATGAAGCAGTCCCTGCCCAAGAAAGTGTATAATTTAATCATGAAGCGAAGGCTTCGTGAGAAGTCTTCATGAGAAGTCACCTTCCTGAGAGTTACTCAGTTACTCCAACATTCTAGATTTTCAGTTCTTATCTTTTGCTTGAACTTTGGCTCTAATACTTTAACTGCCTGTTTGCCTCCTAGACAATCTCTACTTGATTGTCCTACCCCTCACCTCAATTCGACATCTCTAAACCTGAAGCTATGTTTTCCTTTGTCGGGAAACCAAGATGTTTGTAACATCCACATCAGAGTTGTCTGCTAAACAAGTAAAAACATGGAGGAACAATAATAAACAGTGGAGATCATCAAAGTGACCAAAGTAACAAAAATAACTGGGGCTTTCTAAGAGCTACTATTAATGATTTGAAGCCCGTAACGTTTGAGAGGGAGTAGCTGTCTCCTGGAGTGAACATACACCTGCTATTACCTCGATAACCTCAGTTCCTTGCCTCTCATCCTGTCAGTATCTCTATGTTAATATGATTAAAGGCAGGGTTTTTAATATATAAACAGCTCTTAAATTACAAGTCAATAACTACATTTACAATGCAGCCAAATAAGCAGAAATCCGTTCTAAAAATGGAGAAAAAACTGACCATGATGGACACTCTAAAAGAAGGTACTATATGTAAAAAACAGTATTTATTATAATTTCCGGGTAGTGACTAGTATTTTACGGAACCCATAGATCAGGCATGTTCAGGGTGATATGGCCATAGACATGACTGGTATTTTCAAGAGTAATTTTGAACCCATCTTACATCCATATTGTAAAAACAAACCCTTGCAAAAAACTTGTGACTTTATTGTGTTTGATTTTGCTGAAGAGCAAAAGCCCCCAAGGCTTGCAGAGTAGCAGACTGTTGCTCAATGTAAAGAAGAACTCCTAAGAAGAGGGCTAGTCAGACTGGTAGTCTAGGAGAGCAATGTGTTTCCTTTTCTAATTCAGACACGAGCTGGGATGAAGCACTGCATTCAGAGGGATGTTGAACTGAAAGTCCTTCAAAGACCTTCCAACTAAACACTTTATAAGCATATGAATATAAGTTCACCGGGAGATTAGGGAGGCGAGAAACTAAAATTAGAAGGACTTTTAGCAGAGGGGTCTTCCTAATGGAGGAGGTCATTAGGGCTTGCTTTGAAGGGCTGCTAGGTTTTTGAGAAGGGGTGAGTAAAAGGCATCATTTTGGGTGGGAAAAACATTATGTCAAAGGTGTGGATGAGGCTGGGCAGGTGCAAGAGAAGGAAGAGGGCAGCTGATGCTGATGCGGGAAAACAATATGATAGGAAGAGCCCCTGGAAAGAGAGCAGTTGATCTGTGTTTGAGGCAGTGATGAGCTTAGCAAAAACCTGACAGCTTTTCATATGTCATCTGATAAATCTGACAGTTGCCTAAGGACATGTGAACTTGGGAGCAGCTCTGAAGTGCAAGGACCTGAAAGAGCTGTGTGCTGTGTTACAGCTTCTTCTCCGGGCTGAGGAACTAGGTCTTGCCTAAGTACAAGGGGATGGCTGCCAATCAGAACTTCCAATTTATCCATGGCAGAGTAACCTTTTAGGTGTCTGTCTTGTCTATATTGAGATGAAAGGGCCACAAGAAAATCTGTAAACATTTTATTAAAGCCATAACATGACATTTTAAGAACTTTCATTTCACCATGGAGGTGAAAAAACTTTCAAAAATATCATAAATATCCTTTACTACTGAACAAATAAACACAGATCATTTATTAAAGGAACGGAAACACTGAAAGCAAGCCAGATATGGAATTGTTTACCCTAAAAACACTTCGGATAAGTATCCATTTTGTAACTCTACCATTATAACTGTAATTATAATATAGATTATATATACAAATTATAATACACAACCATTACAGGATGGTTTGCAGCAGCATGCAGCTGGGAGTGACAGTATATCCTCTGGACTGCAAATGACCTGTCTCTGATGTTACTGTCCCCACTTGAGCCCTAGGGATAGAGCTGTGTATATTATGGCAAGTGGCCAAGGAAGTATCATGATGGTTCTGTCAGCAACCCCAAAACGGTGATAGTTCTAGGTAGTTTGTATATTTCTATGTTTTGGCATTATTGAGTTTCAACTGTATAAATCCGTATTTTCATTGTATTCCTTAAGTCTATACAATGGAAAGGGAACAAGGCAAAGAAATTCAGAAAACAGTAGAACAGATTATGTTTCAATCAATTTGCACTTTTGTAATAAAGAGACCTCAAATCCTGATGTATTAACTTACAACAGGCAAAGTTTCAAACATTCTTCTACTGTCATCCAATTGTCTATGTGTGAGGATAACTGGTTGTAAGGACAGAGGACTAATCACAAAACGCATCCTTTGCCTAATGAGACCCTTAGTAGAATAAGATAGCACTTTAGATTTATTCTGAAAAAGACAAAAGACTTTTTGGCTGGTGACACCCAGTGTTGTTTCTATGATATTACCTCCCACCGTAGACTATCGCGCCTCTCCTTGAATCCAACCATTCTATAATTGACCTCGGATTTACTTCAAATAAAATCCCCAAGATATTGCTGCTTTCCCCTTTCTTGTCTTAAGTGTTTGTTTATACAGGTAGGATTTAGATGGGATGAGAGAGGAAGGGACATTTAAAGCAAGGGAACAGCCTGAATAAAGACAATATATTCATATATGAGAGAAGTCATAAGTTGAGTCGCCAGGCTACAGCAGACAATTTCTCCTAAATTGGTGGGAGGTTGAGGAGGAATCTTCTGGAAACTTCTGAGGAGGAATCAATCTTATATAGTAGTAGGTGTGCTTGGTTGTAGAGTGGTGGGTGGATGCCAAAGAGATGTGGAGGAGGAGAAGGTGGCAAAGCTCACAGGTGGGTCACCATGAAGAACAGTGCAGAGAACTGAATTGCTATCCTGAGTGCGAAGTCAGGGAGCAACACACAAGACCACCCTCACTTCTGACACCAGATGCAGTTCCAGGGTTCCTGGAGACCATCCTCAGTTTCCACAGTTCACTAGAAGGACTCACAGAACTCATTGAAAGCTGTTATATTCATGGTTTTGATTTGTCACAATGAAAGGTTACAGAATAAAATCAGTCAAGGGAAGTGATATATAGGGCAGTGTCCCAAACACAGAGCTGATTGTTCTCTTCCAGCAGATTGTGGACAGCATTAGCTTTCCCAGTAACATTGGAAGGCAATATGCACAAAGTACTGCCAATCAGGGAAGCTCATCCACATCTTGGTGTCTATCTCAGTCACACAGACATGGTTGATCACCCATGCATCTGACCTCAGCCTCCAGCCCCACCAAAAGCACACTGTTAGACTGTTGGTGTCGCCCAAGTCCCTCAGGTAGACAAAGACATGACATTCTAAGGGGTTAGAAAGTACCTCCCAGGACCCAAGGAAAAAAACAAACTTCTCTTTGGGTCTGGGTAATTTATTAGTATACCTTGAGGTAATATATTTTGTTCTTCATTTTGTCCCCTTTTTCTTCTTTTCTTCTCATTTCTGTCTTCTTTCTTTCTTCCTTTCCCAAAATATTTAAGGTATAAATCTACGCCCAGTCTATGCTCAGAAGACCCTCTCCTCTGCTGCTGTCAAGTCACTAACATAGTGACTGGGTTCTATGAAGTGAGAACAGGGTCAGTGGCATCTCTTCATTTTGTTTGACAAATGCCATAGAGTGTGCTGGGAAAATCTCCTGGTGCCAGGTCCCTGGAGAATGTTATTTGCAAGACAGTTTCCTCCTCAAGTTGAAAAAAAATATGAAAACAAATACAAGTCACCTCAGAAGCCAAGTACTAAAAGTCTGATTCCCATGGCAACATAGGGATTTGCCCCTTTTCACTAGGGGTGAAGCATGTTGAAGACTTATTCTGGGTCATGTAGTCTCAAATAATGAGATTTCTTTAAAATATTAAATTAATACCCTAAAGAAATTGACTATGTCATCCAGGTAAGGCTGCTTCACAGACTTAGAACAGGACCTTTTAAAGCTCTCCCGGCTGTCTTTTTGTTTTATTTGAGATTTCTTTACCATTCTGTTTCCTTCAGTGAACAATCAGCCAGGGGAAGCCTTCTCAGAAAACAAGATTTCCACCTTGAGTCTTTGGTCTTCCTTAATCATCTTTAGAGATTTCTATAAGAGTAGCCTGCCTTATTATTTTTTATTATTCTTTGGAAAAATTAGACTGGGTCCAGCCTTGGGCTTATGCCTATATTATAAATGCTAAAAGGCTTTATTTGCAACTAAATTATTTCCCACATGTACTTGAACTAAATCATAAGGCACAAAAATAAAAGAACTTGAATTGACAAAATGATAATTATTCACAAAGGGAAATCATTTCAAATGTGTTGATACTTACCTACACCTACATTTTGATCTTTGGTCCAAAAGTCCTCTTAAATTAAGCATTTTGCTTTCACTGCACTTATCTCAGAATTGTGGAATAAAATAAATAGGGAACATAATAGCATTCTTTTAAGATAATGCAATTTGTGTCTAGTATGGTCATGCGTGGTGCACTTACTTATTATGCTGAACTGTGATTTAAAATACTTTTATCCTATATTCTAAAAAATAACCTAGGGTTTTCTCCTATGTTTTCAAAAATCATTATTATATATTCACATTGTCATTAATGTTGATTATGCTACCAGACAAGAGTTCTGCTTTATAAATTTAATTAAATGTTTTATGTTTTGTACTTGTACCTTGAGGCACTCTTAACATGAAGGGGACAATTTTGTAACGGAAAAAAAAAAAAAAACCAACACATATAATGAATGATATGTGTCCTGCTGCATAGAACATTTAAGAGCCAAAATTCCTGCCTCAAAATGCTTTCAGGCTAAGGAAATTATAAGGAAAATTAAATGCTTTTAAAATGTCAAGAGTGAGTTAGTTCACTTATTTGGTTTGATGTAGTCATGAAACGTGTTCTTATAGATAAGTGTATTTTTGATGAAGAGAAATTATGAGGGCTTATTACAAAGGTTATTTATAATCATTAAAAAATTTGGAGATAATATAAGTGCCCCAAAATAGGAGGCTGGTTGCATAACTATGGAGCAGCCATACAATGTGGCCCATAAAAGTCAGGATGTAAAATATTTAATAACATAGAAAAATGTTTACTATACATTGAGCGAAAAAATAAGATTATAATTTAGTATGCATAGACTGCTCCTTATTTGATTCATGTGATGGCTGATGCCTGCAATCCCAGCATTTTGGGAGACTGAGGTGGGCAGATCACCTGAGGTCAGGAGTTCAAGACCAGCCTGCCCAACATGGCAAAACCCTGTCTCTACTAAAAATATGAAAAATTAGCTGGGCATGGCGGTGGGCACCTGTAATCCCAGCTACTTGGGAGGTGAGGCAGGAGAATAATTTGAACCAGGGAGGCAGAGGTTGCAGTGAGCTGAGATTATGCCACTGCACACCAGCCTGGGTGACAATTGGGAAGCTCCATATCAAAAAAAAGAAGAAAAAGCACGTATTCTATAAATAAATAATATATGTCAATATGCATAGAAAACACTGAAAGGCTGTTTATACCAGGTTAATAGTGGTTCTCTTGACATAGTTTGGAAGATCATAAATCATTAATTCTTAGAGATGAAGAAGCCTTGAGATCACTTAATTCAGTTGCTCACTAACTCACCAGACTCATTCCATTTACAGATTGATCCAAATATTTGGAAGTTTTTTCTTTTATTTATTTATTTATTTGAGACAGGGTCTCACTCTGTTGCCCAGGCTGGAGTGCAGTGGTGCAATCTTGGCTAACTGTAATCTCTGCCTCCCAGGTTCAAGCGATTCTCCTCCCTCAGCCTCCGAAGTAGCTTGGATTATAGGCACCCACCACCATGCCTGGCTAATTTTTGTATTTTTTTAAATAGAGATAAGGTTTCACCATGTTGGCCAGGCTGCTCTCAAACCGCTGACCTCAGGTGATCCGCCTGCCTTGGCTTCCCAAAGTGCTGGGATTACAGGCATGAGCCACCACTCCCAGCCTGGGAGTTTTTTTTCTTAAAAGGACCTTATGTCTGCTTTCCTCTAGTTTCCACTAGCTGGTCCTATGTCTGCCCTCTGGAGCAGTGGGGAATAAATTTAATTCCTTATACACGACTGTTTCAACTATTTAAAGACAATTCCCAGTTCTTACTAAATCTTTTTTTCTTCAGGGTGACAGTTTATTCAATCTTTCTTTATGGTTTCCCAACTCCTTTCACGGCCCACACTTACCTGGAGGGCCTGGATTTGTTTGCATCCCTCTAAAATGAGTCACCCAGAGTAGACTCTGCATTCCAAGTGTTCTTTGGCCTGTTAGAATCTAGTAAACCTCTTTGCTCCTTTGATCTCTAAGTAGCAAAAGCTGCCATTCATAACAACTTTAATTAAAACTTTTTCGTAAGTTTCTGCATAAGCAACTATTAAGAACCATCTGATCCAATCTGAATTTATTCTATAAATTATTTGAATCCAAAGCAGGACCCATAATCCAAATGTCACTGGCCAGTTCCACCTTCTCTGATCACCACATCTTACTCCTTGAAAGCCTTTCCTTTTTTTTTTCAGACAGGGTTTTGCTTTTGTCACCCAGCCTGGAGTGCAATGGCATAATCTTGGCTCACTGCAACCTCCACCTCCCAGGTTCAAGCTATTCTCCTGCCTCACCCTCCTGAGTAGCTGGGATTATAGGCACCCGCCACCAGGCTCAGCTAATTTTTTTTGTATTTTTAGGTGAGACGGGGTTTCATCATGTTGGCCAGGCTGGTCTCGAACTCCTGACCTCAGGTGATCTGCCTGCCTCAGTCTCCCAAAGTGCTGGGATTACAGGCGTGAGCCACTACGCCCACCCGAAACTCTATCCTTCTTATCTATTTATTTAATCAATATTTATTTTCTACCCACCCCATGCCACACATTGGGGTAGATGCTGAGGATAAAACATTAAAGCATTCGGCCCTTGCTCTTAAGAAGGGATAGTGGAGAAACATCAATGAAACCACAGGTAAGAGCCATAATTTGAAAGGAGTAAGTGTCCAAATCTGCTAGGAATTAGAGAAGCTTCACCAAAAGGCAATTCTTGGACTGTCTTTTGAAGAAAATGGAGTTTGCTGATTGGAAAATGTCAAAGGCACAGGAAAGAGCATGGTGCAATCAGGAAACAAGTGGCTTGGTATGGTTGAGGGCTGGGGATTAGAAGAAACAGTGGGGACTGAGCACAAGATAAAGTTGTGCAAGAAGGCAGAGCCAAGTCAACAAGTGTTTGGACAGTGGCATGGGTCATGCACAGATACTGAAGAATTCTGAGCCACTTAATAGCATGGTCAGATTTTTATTTTAGAAAAATCATTCTAGCAGAATAGTGGAGGATGAAATAGGCAGGTTCCCAGAAGTTGGAGGTCCTCAAGGAAGGTGCTAAATAATTCAAGTAAAGGAGATGTTTCTGAATTCAACTATAGTGGTGGATGTGAAGAAGGTAGAATAAATTCAAGAGATTTTTAGGAGATAAAAAATCTATAGCACTTAGTATGGGATAATAAGGATCAGTACAAAATGTTAAAAACAAGGAAAAAAAGAAATTAAGTAACATCATATATAGCAGAGGTTAGTGAAGAAAAGGACCTAGAATATCCCTGCTTTTTCCCTGACTTTTACGAGCAGTTCTCACTATTGGCTTTCAGCCCTATACCTCTGCAGAAGTACTCCCCAATGATATAGGTGGGGAAAACCTCCCTGCATTTTCCTCTTCATAATTCCATCAAATATTATAGCTTCCACAATTATAGCTATTTTGTATGCCCCAAAACTACACATTTTGAGTCTGACTCTTTGGATGAAATTCCAATGCCAATTTCCAGCTACTTCCTCTGTGTTCTCTACTTGGATGCTCATCTATGCATCTCTAACAAAACTGAAGTCACCATACTCTCCAAACTTATCCCTTCTTTTTTGTTTTCTAATCTGTTGGTAATAATTCTGTCTTTCTAGCTACCACGTTTGCATCCTTATCAATTAATTCGTTCACTCATAAAATATTATTGGGCACCTAAAACCTGTCTTGCACCAGTGACTATGTGCTGAGGATATGGTGGTGACTTAAAAAGTTCTTTCTCATATAGAACTTCATTTTAAACAACAAATTGTGTTATATAAGGGCAGTGATTTAAAATAAGAGAGAGAACATAAGAATGTTTGCTTTCCACATTTAATAAGTCGCCAAGGTCTTTCCCTTCATTTTTAATGTCTCTGGTATTTATCCTTATTCCTCATATCCCACACTATCCAAGTTCTCCTTTCAATGTGTCTTATTTGACAAATGGCAAAAATGTCTTGGTTTAACCCAATTCATTTGAAAAAATATGTATTGAGCCCTTACCACATGCTGTGCACTAGAATTGATACAGATCCCAAAATGATCTCTAAAAAATTTGCAATCTGGAAAGAGGGAGGAAACAGATATCCAACCCACTTAAATACAAAACAAAATTGATAAACTCAGAATTATATTCAACCAGCCATGGAAATTCACAAGATGGGCGGGTTCTGGCGAGGACTCAGTTAAGTGAGTGGTATTCAAAATGCTGCCTGAAGAATGGATGGGACCTTTACATTTGCATTTGGGGAGGCAAAAGCATTCTGGGTAAAAGACACTGGATGAGTCAAGAGAGGAATATCAAAAGGACAAATGTCCAGATAATAGTGGGTGGTGCCGTTTGCTGGGAGCTTAGGTTACTGGTAGAGGACGCCGAGCCTAGGAAGGCAAACTGGGGCCATTCTGTGAAGAGTTTAAAAGGCCGGTTGGAGGAATTTGTATGTAATTCATTAAACAATGGAAACCAATTTTCTTCTCTTCAGAACATGCATTACCTTTTGTTAATTTGTTTATAAAACGCAAGATAACTGCTTTCCACTAACCTAGGATATTGGCACACGTGTTAGAATAGTACCTTATTACATGGAAGCTAGGCAAAATTTGGTAGATAGTGGTATGAATGTATTTATGTCCACAAAATTACGTTTCTGAGCTTTGAAGTATTTTAGCGTTCCAATCATTTTGAAATTAGATAAAGACTGCAGTGAGACAATTTACAAAGGTCTATTCTCTTAACTTCAGATAATGAGGAAAGAAAAGTATTCTCCTTTGGCATTTAACAAAATTCAATGAACTGGCAGAGTCTAAAAAACACAACAAATGGCCGGGCGTGGTGGCTCACGTCTGTAATCCCAGTACTTTGGGAGACCAAGGCGGGCGGATCACAAGTTCAAGAGATCGAGACCATCCTGGCCAACATGGTGAAACCCCGTCTCTACTGAAAGTACAAAAATTGACTGGGCGCGGTGTCTCACGCTTGTAATCCCAGCACTTTGAGAGGCTGAGACGGGAGAATCACGAGGTCAGGAGATAAAGACCATCCTGGTCAACATGGTGAAACCCTGTCTCTACTAAAAGTACAAAAATTGGCTGGGCACAGTGTCTCACGCTTGTAATCCCAGCACTTTGGGAGGCTGAGGCAGGAGAATCACAAGGTCAGGAGATCGAGACCATCCTGGCCAACATGGTGAAACCCCCTCTCTATTAAAATACAAAAAATTAGCCAGGTGTGGTAGTGCGCACCTGTGGTCACAGCTACTTGGGAGGCTGAGGAAGGGGAACAGCTTAAACCCAGGAGACGGAGGTTGTAGTGAGCT
Organism: Cebus imitator; assembly: GCF_001604975.1. Classification (NCBI taxonomy): domain Eukaryota; kingdom Metazoa; phylum Chordata; class Mammalia; order Primates; family Cebidae; genus Cebus; species Cebus imitator. The sequence goes on from NW_016107413.1 coordinate 532,695, forward strand.
GAGATCGTGCCATTGCACTCCAGCCTGCGCAACAGAACGAGACTCTGTCTCAACAACAACAACAAAACACAGCACATGCGACAACAAAATTTTAGTAGAATATCTTCATATGTTAATGAATGTCTGAATGAAACTACCATAAACATCGTTTCTTCTAAATATATGTAAATAATCACCAATTTCTAGAATTAGACATTAGTTTCTAAAAAGTAATTTGTCTTTCTAAAAAAAAAAAGATTGAATTGTTTAACTTAAATTTTGCATCAAGTTACAAAAGGAAATTCCCATTTGAACTGGTTTATTTCAAAAGCAAATAAACCAGTTGAAGTTTTCAAACACAGAATTATATGTATTGTGTTGATGACTTGTCATAAACAACATTCTCATTTAACTCTTGTTCTGTACATGGACAATCTTCAAAGTATAGAATTGAAAACAAGTATAGTACTAACTTTGTACTAGACAGAGTAGATTTGAAACCCACTAAGATTTCAAAATTGGCCAACTTTACCAAGAAAACATGAAGATAGGTTTCCATGGATTTAGAGAATCAATAGTGCCCTCTAAAGGAAATCTATGTGAGGTACATTCAATATCTAGGTTTAATTCAACACTTATTCCAACAAAATGCTACTTAATTGTAACTTATAATAATATAGATTAAATATTACAAAAAGAATGCAGGCCAGCCTTACTCATAAGTATCACAAGTAGCTGAAAACCCACTGATAGACTGGCTGGCAGAGCCACTTCAGCCCTAGTTGCTTTTGCTCCTCGTGAACTGTTGCTACCACCCTTATGGAAAGTTCCTAGAAAGGGAAAAGGGGATAATTTCAGAGTAGAGGACAGACACCCTAGATTTGGAGGACTGGAACCCTAGAAGCAGATCCAAGTATGTATCTTGGGAAAACGCGCCACACTGAAGAAAAAAATATGTAGAATCAAATGCTGAGAAAGCCTTGTCAGCTTTTGCTCAGGGCAATTGCTGAAAACCTGTGTATCAGGAAAGAGAGCCAAATTAGCTGAATTAGAAGAGGGCAGGCAGTGTAGCTTGGCTGAAACATATAAGCGTGAAAAGAAAAAGTGATATGAAACATTTATGGATTTTTATTTGTCCATCTAATTTTGTGGTTTATTTTTATGTTTTTGCTTCTATCCATCTTTCAAACACACACAGGTCCATCCACAAATAGCTTGATAACGTCAGAAGAAATGCTTGGTAAAACAATATATTGCTATTATTGATTAGGAGCAGGGCAAATCTTGGTGATTACTATCTGACTTACAGACATTAAAAAGTCAGTGAGTCAGAAGATTATTAGCTCCAGATATTAATGGCTGTGGCAGAGTTATTGTCATAATGAGATGCTTTGGAATGAAAAACACATCATTTATTGTTACCAAAACTACACATATAGAGCACTGTTTATATTTTTAAAACTTTTCCTCCAGAGTTTAGGTCGGTTTATCAGACAACAAAGATCACACATTAGGTTGGCACTTAGCACATACACCTGCAGACAACTTACCCTGATATATTGGACAACTTACTCTGACATATTACTATATATATATTTCTGTACCTGAGTCTCACAGTAATCTGTGGGGTTGGCAGAGTGGCTGATAAAATAGCAGAGCAAGAAAAAAAAATCTTGTGGAGCATAAATCATATTATGTGGGAAAATTAATTTTCCAGTATCTATTTTTATACTTATTGATTGAAATATTAAAACACTTGAAGATATATTAGGTTAAATGTGAATGAAAATAAAATATCTGCTAAGATGGTACTGTGGCATCAATCACAGTTAGCAAAGCTATTCCCCAGCTTTTGGGACAATCCAGGGTAAATGGCACATTTCAGCAGAGACAGCTGTGGTAAGTAGAGCAAGGTGATAGCACTGCACCATCTTAATTAGACGTGACACATTAGTCCAAAGAAATCTGAGAATTAAGGCAAATAGAGCCATCTTTAGCAGGTTCCTCAAAATAAGACCAGAATTAAAAGTTGTGTCATCAGAGCAGCAGGAATGCAGGAGCTAGTGGAAGCAGCTGACTGTTATCCCACATCACATTGACTCACAGGCCTCCTAGGGTGTATTTGGAACTTCACAAGATAGCGTTCAAAGGGGCTTTAAATGTTTGTTTAGGTTTTCCTTCCAAAGGCTCTTAGAGAAGAGAGATCCCAGAGAGCATAGATTCCTTAAAATCTCCAGGGCAGGAGGTAACACAAAACCCCTCCTCCTATGATTTATTCTTTTTAGCTAAGAGGCTGATTTAAAGGAGGAGCCAAAGATGTACTTCTAAGGTTTTATCACCACCATAGTATGGCACAGTGGCTGGCTGGGCAGGAACCACAGGATTCCTTAGGTCTGACTGCCCTGTCTCTAATGTGTAATGGGAAAAAGATGTGCAGCATTCTCTTAGTATTTTCAGAATTCCCTTCTGGAACCAAGGCCCTGCTCAAGAAAAATGGCTCTAGATGAAGTTTGAAACTCATAGGTGCTTCTCGATGAATGAGCAAGAAGGTTTCTAGCCTGGGCCACGGACACAGCCTAGGTACAAGTGAGTGTTGGAGAAGCTGCCTTCAGTGCCTTGGTCATCAGCCACAGCCATGGGCCTGAGGAAAGGGCTGCTGTGTTCCTGCTGATGCCCAGAAAAACAGGCTTATCACTGCCACAACCCAGCTCCACTTGTCCTGTTAGCTATGCTTATTATACTGCACTAAATGGTCATCAGTACTTGGACACAGATAAAAAATGGCACGGACAGCATTCTACATGGTTAGGCAGGGCAAGTTACTACAATCTCCAGTTGACTGCTAACAAAACTAACTGGAGAGTGAAATAACTGAACCTGAGGACACTGCTAGCAAACAACTCAGTTTCCACCCTTTAAGCCAATGCTTTCTGTCACTTATACACTTTCCTTTTGAACTGTGTCATGTGTCAATGAGGCAATCTGATAAAATAACGAACACGCAAGGGAGGAGAGCAGGACTTCCCCTTAGACTCTCCTCTCTAAGGTCTTTCTGGCGAGATCTTAAAATGGTCACTGTTTCCGTAAGAATTTTAAGCTGGAAAGGACAGAATTTTGTTGTGATTTTTAGGGGTGATGAAAAGGAGTAAATGTACATCTTTTAGTGTCTCCTATGGGATGTTCAGAATACATATCCACAGAATCTTTTGGGTGTTTATGAAAACTGGCCAGGATAATGGGGTTCTGCTATATGTCAGGATGGGGGAGAGTGTTCCTGGGAGACAGGTCTTGAAGGGTACTACATCGATAAAGGGAAATCACCTGTATATCCTGTCAGGTCACTGCAGTTATTAAACTATGGAGTCATTCAGGATGTTTCTTGTGAATAATGGAGCAGTTATTCTTATAAATTTTAGTTTTATTTTACTATATTTAAGCAGTATTTTGTTGTCCAGAAAAGCAGGAGCCCTGGGAAAGAGCTCCTGAAGGTCTTGTGAGACAGGACAAGGAAATAATAGTCAATGGGGCTGTTTACCTAAATGAGCACTGACAGAGTATTGATGACAACAATAGCTTACTTGGTCTTCTGATAAAGAGAAAGAAACTAAATCCTGAAAAATATTTCTAAAGTCTTACTCATTACAGGGGCAATCAATGGTGGTAGAGAAACTTCAGCCCTAGTTTATTCTGTTCACTGTGAGTTGTTGTCACCATCCCTTGTGGAAAATTCCTGGAAAGGGAAAAGGTGATGATTCATGAGTAGAGGATTGAACATACTGGATTCTCACAGATGGGAAACCCAGAAGTTAGGAAGTGGCATTTGGCATCCATTAGTCTAGTTAATCCTAGTAGCCTAAGATTGTATTAATCAGGAAAACATACTTTTACTAGCATCAAAAATTAGAAAGGTAAAAATGACATTGCTGGAATGTAAGGTCCTGGGAGCCATCTTCCTCCCATTTGGGGCATTTTTCTGATAGCAACCAAGACTATGGAGACCTGCAAATGCAGTTTGCAGCTGCTGCAAGGGCAGCAGGAACCAAACTCTGGACTCTGGTGTCCAGCGACTGTGGTGTTGGTAGCTTTCTAATTCTGGCTTTTTATTGTCTGAGTTGTAGCTGGATGATACATTCTTGAAGTCAGGGAGCCTCCTGACTGTAAGGAGGCCAGTGTTCTATGAATCACACCCGGAAGCCCAATCTAGGGCCTGCTCCTCCGGTTCTTCTAATTTCATAAGCACCTCACTCTCTATATTAAATCCTTTCTGTTTAAAATATTAGAGGTTTCTGTCTTATGTACTATACTGTCTGATGCACAGAGTACTAGGAAAAACAAGAGAGACCTAGAGTAAACATGTTCTGTTGACATTTTCATTTCAGTTATAAAGAAATAAAATCTAGGTAAACAAAGAATTTACTAAAAAGAAGAAATCTGAATTAAAATTCTCTGTAACACTTAATACCAAGAGAATTGACATGGTATCAAATTGGGGAAAAGTGCATGTCCCTAAGATTTATAATCCACAATTGCATAATACAGACTCTGAGAAACTTGCAATAAAGAAGTATGCTTAATTTTGCTTGCCCAAGTGTTTCCTAAATTCATTTCACAATGACAGTCATTATTTGGGAAATACTAATTTACTTAATTATTAGGGGAAAAGTATAGTGTCAACATAACTAAGAAAATATTTGACACATCAAAAACAAAAGATCAAAACGTACAAAGTGAAGACAGACACAGAAGAAAAGCCAGTAAGCAGTAAAACCAATAAAGTCTAAGTAATTGTTAATACAGTTATGAAATTTAGTATGCATATCAAGTAAAAGTTTTGGAAGGGAATGTAAAGTAATAATAACAATATAAATTTATGTTCCTATATCATTTGAACAAAAACTAATAAATGGGATGGGGAAATGAAGAAAATAAGATAATTTTTATATCTTCCCCTGAGAGGGTCAACAGATTTGGGTTATTCTTGACCCAGACAGAAAAATTTAGGAAATAAACAAATGAGTGAATAAATGTTTAATGATGAGGTAATATAAAAGTACTATGATTAATAACATTCAAATCAATAAAGAGAAAAAGCAAAACTTAACAGAGGAAAACAAATCAAGAACTTCAAATATTAGATGGTCAGTGTAAAACAAAACCCAGTAGTGACAACTCTAAGTGTAACAAGCAAAAAAGACTTATGCTGGCTTTTAAAGAAATTCAAATACATGCTCTTTATAAGACTGTATCAAACACAAAACCATACCGAGGGCATGAAATAAATCAAGGGATGAACAAAAATACGATACATGCAAACCAAAGAGAAGTAGGGGGTCTTAATGTCAACACTAAAATATAATTCAAAGTAAAAGAAACTAAGCAAAAGGGAGACTTTTATGTTGCTAAAAATTACACAGTAATGACAAAGGGAAGGGATACTATTTTCTCCCTCTGAGTAGTCCCCCTAATAAGTGTTAAGGTGCACCCCTCAGAAGTGCCTCTCCTTAGCTCTCATTTGTTCCTTCCACAGGGATGACTTACTTGATCAGTGAAATCAGAAAAGGATCATTCTGTATTCATGGAGTCCTCTCCTTGACACACTCACTTACCCACCTGAAACCAGCATGAGTTCCACATGGAAACCTCCATGAATCATACAATAGTAGAATTAAAGTCCGGCTTTGGAAAAATTCAGCCCCTTCCCACCCAAGCCATCCAACGAACGGTAAAACATTGAACAGTAAGACAGTGTGCTTGCTATGCAGACATAACTGGAAGATACTCTCCCAAGCATGCTCTTCCAATCACATTGTTTTTCCTATCACTACTATTTAAAAATTCCAGGGCTACCGCCTTTTCTCATCCACCTTTATTTATGACTAAATAAAGTGAGTCAGTAGTGGAAAGTCTATTTTGGCTAGAAATTCAGTCCTGAATTAGAGAAGTCCTCTAATTCAGTGTAGCATGAAAGGAAGCTAATATTTCATCCTATCCAATCCGATTTAAATATCTTTCTCAATTAGTTTATAAACTGGAAAGGAAAAAGTTATGGGTAATTAACACCCTCCAAACCTCCAAAATGGGGACCATTAACTTTACTGAAAATATATTAGATAAATACATAGGAAGAAATTGACAAAAATCACATTTTATTATCGTTTTTATTTGTAAATAGAGATGGTTGGGGGTGGGGGGGGGGTCTCACTATGTTGACCAGGTCTCAAGTGATCCTCCCATCTTGGCCTCCCAAAGTGCCAGGATTACAGGCATAAGCCACCAGGCCTGGTCGACAAAATAACATTTTAAAAGGGAAACAAACACTCTCTATTAATCTTTAATTGAGCAAAATGACAAAGAGCAGAACTGAAATTTGTATTCTACAAACAGAGGGTTCTCATTCTTTTCATGTATTCATGAAAAAAAAAAACAAAACTTGATCATTATACTAAGCCCCAAATACAATCTCAATAAATTTCAAAAAGTGGCAATCCTACTTGTCATATTCTCTAACTATAGAAATAAAATCAGAAATTAACAATGTAAGACCATGGCAAAATAAAATTTAAAATGGATCCCAAATATCAAATAATCTTAACCATCTGGTCAAAGAGGTAATTAAAGTAACAGTTTAAGATACTGGAATTGTATCAGATGCCTCTGTGTACCACCTCACATATTCTTGGTCTCATCTCTGATTCTAGTTATATCTGTGGCAAATATTTCCACATAGGTTGCAAACTGTTTTGTAAATAGAACAGCTCACCTAAAGAGTTAGTCATACTCAGCACTCATGAATTATTAACTAGGAAGTGTGAGAAGGAGTCAATGGAGAAATACTTCTCCCCTTTGTCTTTTGAGAAGACAATTCAAGACACGCTCAGTACAATTCTCAGAATTTCCTTATCAATTCACTAATGCACACACAGATTGCAGTTCTCTTCTTTTCCTGTTTTTTTCTGGCCATCACTCATACTTTCTGGGATCACTTCCCTAACAAACTACCTGTACACAAGTTCTTATGTCAGGCTTACCTTTCCCCTTTCTGGGAACATAAGTAAGCCAAGTATGATCCTGAAAAGCAAACCCTCAGGGTGGTATCTGGAGCCAGGTGGTATCATTTCCAGCCAGATAGCAACAAGAATCTCACTGTGATGGGATGAACTTCAGATAAATGAAAGATGATTTGGGACATTACTGCAGTAAGATTGCCTATAAGCATTGAATATATTTAACTACAGAATAAAGATTAAAGCAAATGCAGAATAAAGTATCAGAACAGGGTGTAAATGTTTTATGTCTTGATGGTATGAAAATTATAAAACTAATAAAAGTTGGGAAGAAAAAGGAGAAAAACATAGGAGCTATAATAAGTATATTGCTTTCCCTAACTGTAATAGTTTAGAGTTGAAAGGTATTAAAGCTGACAAAACAAGTAGTAGAAATATAAAAATATTTAACAGTATAAAGAATAAGAAAGACCATATTATATTATCAACTAAAATCTATTGTTGAAGAGAAGGAGTCATGAAAAAGAAACATGTTAATTTTCAACATTGCAGAATATGGAACTTATAGATACTGCCCAAAGTAATAGAAGACCTAGGAAAAAAACCGACAGACCTAAGAAAAAACTGAAAGACCTTTAATATGAGAAAAAAATACACACACACACACAAAGAAAAACCACATAGTAAAAGACATTTTAAGAACTGCTAAAGCAGAGTACACAAAATAATACAATGGAATAAAGATCAAACTTATCTAAATATCAATAAATGTCAAGTTACTTAATTTATACATTGAAAGAAAGATTTTCAGACTGGATCACAAAACCATCCAACTCTGTATTTTATACAAGATACACACCAAAAACAAAATGATCCAGGAAGGTTAAAAATAAATACTAGGCAAGCACCCCTCAAAATAAAAACAGAATCAAGATCTTAGTATCAAAAAAGGTAGAATTCAGATGAAGAAGCAAGCAATAATCTAAAAATAAAGACTTTCTTAAATGGCACAATTTACAGTGAGGGTACAATTACGAATCTTTTATGCATCGAATAACACTCCTGCATATTGAATAAAGCAACCATTACAAAAATTACAAAGAATAATAGAAATACAATCTACTAACATAATTCACCACATTACATTCAGACAATCACAGCCTATCTGTGGCCACCAAAAAGGCATATGAAAAACAACTGAACAGCCATTTTTTATTAAAAATACTCAAGTAAAATGGGAAAAGATGTATATTTGCCTAACAAAATAGATCTATCTCAGCCTAAAAGTCAGCATCATCCTTAAAATGAAGAGAAGCAGAGCAACTAAAAAATATGTCCAACACAATTATGACCTCTGTTGCCATTATTATGCAATACTGTGCTAGAGAAAGAAACCAATGCAATTAGCCAAGAGAAAGAAATCAGAGAGCTATAAAATGGAAATGAAGACTTAAAACTATCATTATCAAAATTATTATGTACCTGAAAAACTTAAAAAATAGCTTTTACATATACAAATACTAATGAGATATAAAAGACCTCAATAACAATGGCAACACAAAGGATTAAAAATCTACAGAATTACAAGAAATGTGTAAGACCATTTTGTTTAAATGTTTTAAGACCATTTTGTTTAAAAGTTTAACACATTACTAAAGTATAGAGAAGAATTAAACAATGGAAACATATACTGCATTCTTTGATAGGTAGGCCAAACATTATAAAAGCATTGATTTAATATTTAAATAAGAGCACCAAAATGTTTTTTAAAAAAGCTAAACGAAATGATACTAAAGTTTATAAGGCAAAGTGTTACATAAAGAAAAACTCTGGAAAACTTGGGATGAGTAATGGTGGAGAGTCTAGTCATTAAATATATTTTATAGTTTCAAACATTAAAATAGGGTGATACTGGCATATGAATAAATAGGCAACCAGTGAAACAGAATAAAAATTCCAGAAATAGATCCAAATACATAAAATAATTTAGTATATAATAAAGGTATAATTTCTAATCAAACTCAAAAGATAGGCTTTTTAACAAACGGTATCAGGCTAGTTGGACAGCCACATGGAAAAAATTAGTTAAAGCTATATTTCTCAGTGTATATATATGTATAAACTCTATAGAAAATAAAACTTAGGATGTTAGATAAAAATTAGAGAATCCTTTAATAACCCTAGAATAATTAAAAATAAATGACTGATAAAGTTTACATAAAATAAAAAAGTAAGCATGGTAAAAAGAAAAAAAAATAACCAAAATCAAAAGATAAGAGATGATCTGGAAGAAAAGTTTTCAAGTCACATCACAGGTAACTGACTAATATATCAAATATATAAATCAGTCTTAGAGATAAAGATCAATAACCTAATGGTAAAATGGGGAAAGAATATGAATAAGTAGTTCAGAAGTGTATGGCTCTTAAATGCAATCTCCAATTAAGAGAAACGCAAATTTCCTTACAAATAATGAGTCATCTATCAAAAGGGTGTAACAGGCACTTATACTGATGTGTGTGTAAACTGGTTAAAACCATGTCGGATAGTATTGTAGCGTCTGTTAAACTAACAAATGATATACCTTCTGATCCACCAATTCCATTCTGGGAATTTCTCCCACAACTACACTTACACACATGTAAATGTACAAATTCATTCAGTGAAGCATTGTCTGTAATAGCAAAGACTGGAAGCAACCCAAATACCTCTCACAGGAGGACTGGTAAATTAATGCTGGCATATCCATAAAAATTGAAGCATGAAGCTATCTCTTAAAAGTGAAGAGGCCTTTCTATGTAATGATATGAAAAGATCACTGTATTATTCTCCTAAGGCTACTATAACAAATTACCACAAACTGGTTGGCTCTAAACCAACAGAAATTAGAATATTCTCTTACAGTTCTGGAGACTAGGAGTCTGAAATCAAGATGTTGACAGGGCTATATTTCCTTGAAAGGCCCTAGAAAAGATGCTTCCCTCTGAGCTTCTAGTGGTTGCTGGCAATTCTTGGTATTCCTTGGCTTGTAGACATCACTTCAGTTTGCCTCCATCTTCACAAGGCACACTTCTCTGCACTAGGGCTTGATTAAATAACTGGATACTTCAGCTAGTCAAGTTGACATATAGACTAACCATCACAATAAGAAATATAACTAATAAAAAGCAAATCAATATACACAATAGTGTATAAAATATGCCATATTTACATGGTGGCAAGAATGACAATTCATATTGTATTTGCACACATTTTGGAAGTGTCACTCGTTCTCAAGAAACTAATGAAAATAGGTTTTAAAAAATATTTATGTACATTCATAACTAGTTGATTAAAGACAGGAAAAGGAACAAGAATGTATTATATACCTTTTCATATTTTGATTTCTCAATAATGGAGTATATTTCCTAGCCAAAATGTTTAAGAAAGAATATACAATAGTAAGATATGTGGTGCTGACACCGAAAAAAGAGGATCATTAGAACAAGATACAAAGTCCAGAAGTGTACATATACACACATACACACCACACACACACACACACACACACACACACATACACACACAAAAAATGTCATTTCAGATGAGTTGGTTGAACTTTTAGTTTAATTTTATGTTCTTTTGCTTATCTATATTGTCTGTTTCCTCTATGAGCTTGTTTCTTTTGTATCAATAAACAATTTAAAATGTCTTTAATACCATTTGGTAAGTTTGGCAGAGGCAAACAAGCATCAAAGCCTTTTGAGAATCAAAAAGTTCCTCATTTTCCTAAAAAGATTTAAAAACGGAATGCCTCCCCTATTAAAGAAAACTTTTTTTCACCTTGAAGGATTTGCAGAGAGAGGAGAATGAAGAAGGGCTAGCAACTTAATTAACTGTACAATTCAGATATTAATGAAACTCAGAATTAACAGGGAGAAATGAGCATTAGGAAAACCATTTCCAAAGTGAAAACTGACAGGATCATTTATTTGTTATTATTGTTTGCTTTTGGCATACTGGGTAACCTTGTGCACACACGGCTACAAATTCTGCATATGTAGGATTGTGACAAAGATCAATATCTCTGGTGTAGATCTCTTTGTTTGCTGGATATGTCCATATGGATATCCCACTACAAATTCAACATGTTTGAAACAGAGCTACTCATGATTTCCTACCTTCTAAATCTGATTTTCTTATAGTTTCCATTTCAGTCAGGGTCGCTGTCATCTCCTCAGTTATTGGGGGACTCTTCTTTCTACCCCCTCCCACATTCAATCGATTACTAAGTAGTATCAATTCTCTCTCATAAATAACTCTATGATTCATCTATATAGGATATTTCCACTGACTTTTTCATTATTTCTTATCTGCAATTCCTGAACTGTTTAATCAATTTTCCATATTTGTATAGAAGTGCGTATTTCAAAATGAAAATCTTATATTGTCATCTAAAAATCCTCTTATGACTTCTAGTAAATTACATTATATAACAGGAGCTCCATAAATGCTTAATAATGAATGAATTAATGTACAACTGCAAGATGGGCAGGTGTAGATTCAGGCATAGTTACTTTCATACTTATTAGCCATAAAATAATTGCTAGAAAAAAAGTCACCCAGATAAAGCCACTAGTCCTTAACCTCTGAAACAACTATTCATATCACACCAAACTATTAGAGGTGAAGGTCTGTTTTTCTTCATATGCCTCTTGATTTTATTTTACTAAATCAACCAGGGACAATGGTTGCAATTTATATAAAATTTTGAAATCAATTATACCAATAAATAATAATTAGGATAATTACAATAGGATTTCTGCAGGGCTATAGATACAATTGAGATATATCAATTGAGATGCATTTGCAAATGGTGATATAAAATTCAGAACTTTTTCAGCTTCAAATTGATATATATTGAGCAACCCAAAGAAATGTTCTCCCTAAAATAAAAATGACTAATTCTCATCTACTAAATTGTTATTCAAAGCATATTCTTTATAAGTATATGTAAACATATTTCTGCAATACGAAAAGCATCCGGAGATATACAGCACTTACCTTGCTATAAATTTAAATGCAATACTGACCTGTGTTTTTATGAATTAATAAAAATGTTATTTGGGCAATCTGAGTTTTGCAGTTAATCAAGATAATTGTATCTTTAAGAGAGTATCCTAGCAATCTCTCAGCAGCTAAGAAAAAAACCCAGCTGACAATATACACTGATTTGATTAATGCTGCTGGACTCCATCAAACTTTGCAGTTAATCAAAAAGACACTTAAAACCAGAAACAGAAATTAAGTTACAGCTGAAAATGAGAACTACTAGTGAAGGGTACTAAGAGAAGAATTTCATAACGAAATGAGAACTCTTTACTCTGGAGCATGTTTATCAATAAGCAGAGTAACAAGGAAGTTTATGAAGTTACGACTCCAGTGGGAGTGTCAAAACCAGTATATTCATTACTGTAAGAGATTGCTAGTCCCATAGCCAAAATTACATTGGCGTAATCACAGCTTTATAGATATATTCAAAACTTGCAATGCCACTACATTTTCACTGGCCTGTCTGTCCGACTGTATATTTTCTAGTGGAGATGGATTTTACAGAACGTGAGCCTTGGAGAAATATGCTTCTCCCTTCTACATTTGGAAGTAGACCAATTTTTGTCACCACCACTTCCCCACTTCATCATCAATATCAATATTTTATATGGCCTGATACTTGGTACCATGTAAACAGATTACAGAGAAACAGGTCTCTTCTAGACAATGTGGGTTTTGTTTTTGTAAGACAAAAATATAAATAAAAAGCCCAAAAAAGACATATGAAGACTTTGTATAGCAAACAAAATCCAAATTTGATTGACTGTTAGTTAATAAACACTTCCTCTAGATGTATATAGGAATGCTTGTTTATATACAGCTGTCTTCACATACACTGCGGAGTGGACACATGAGAAACAGAATACTTAATTGTCTCATTTTTCTTTTATTTGAAACTATTACTTGTATATTGGCTAATTTATTTTAGATAATTTTAATATTTTTTAAAGCTCAAGCATAGAACTACTTGACTGGACCATGAAGTACACACACACACTCACACATACTTTTCTCAAACTTTCAAAAACCTGAACATTTAAGAAACTTGTTGCATAAGAAAATGAATGTTCACAAAGAACGTCAAATTTAAATAACATTGATTTGTTTTTCTTGAGGGAATGCTCTAAGAATAATGTTTTGAAACTTTTTCTGAAGTTTGGGAATCATATTTGGGAAATAATGGAGGAATGCTATATGAACTACCCAATCTTTTTAGTGTTGATTGTTCTAATAGAATTCCTCTTTTGTAACTAGTTCAAAGTTTCTGACATGTCAACCACACGGAACTGACAGTTAAAGACCACAACTGGTTGCAGTCACAAAATGAAAAAGACAGTGGCTTCTTTGTAGTCCAGACAGTGTGTAGTGTGTAGAGGCAAAGATGAATCCATATACTGCACCTGCTCATTGTGATCACAAGCCCTAGATGCTAGATTTAAATATGGGAAAACCTTCCAGGGTAGCCATTTCTTTATATAAAGGAACACCTACTCACCCCAATGAGTGTTACTTTAGAATAGTGGTTCTCAAATAAGCTGCATCAGGACCACCTAGAGGGTTTGTTCAAATACAGATTGCTGGCCCCTATACGCAGAGTTTCTCATATAGCAGGTCTGGAATAGAGCCAGAGAACTGACATTTCTACCAAGTTCCCAGGGAACATTGCTGCAGCTCTGTAGGTCACACTTTGAGAACTACTACTTAAAGTAAATTTATTTAAATGATGCTGAATCTGTTCTTCAATAGGAAAACATTAGTCACTGTCCAGGGAAACACCACAGTTTTCTGCCTAGGATGAAGGAGTGCATGATATTAATTATAAAACTAGACTTGAGAAATATGGGCTCCATTTTTCTATATTCTAGACAGTGGTCATAATGTGTAAAGCAATAACACTAACAGATTTTCCTGGCCTATGTTCTTTGGTTGTATTGATTCTATTTCTCTACTGAAAATTGTTTTAGATAAAGAGTATGAAGGTTTGTCCTGATTACTTGGAACTACTCTGTAAGTACTTAGAGTAAATATTACAGATAAAACGGAGATTAGAAGCAAATACTGAGACTAAATTTAAGACTCGGGGGGAAGTTTTTATATAAGAAAAAAAGCCTTCAACAAACCTTTTTTTTCTAGATATACTTCCATCTCAGTAGCTGTGATTGCCTATGTAAAAAACTCTCAAGTTCTTTATATCAGGGTAAAGAAAAATGTGATATCTATAATGTGCTGAACAAGTAACTAACTTTTAATGTTTATTCCATATTTTGATTAAAATTTTTAATTAAAAAATATAGAAAATTTTTTGTATGTCAAAAATTCCTTCATCAGGGAATCATGCCTCCTCCATTTCACAAAAATCCTGTCAATTCTATGAAGTGGGTAAGAATAGAAATCCATCCTTTCCCTGCACAAGGATACCACCGCCACCCTTAATGCTAGGCACACAACATAAATTGGGCCAATCAGACTTCTGCCAGACTAGAATTTCTTTTTTGGGGGGTGTGGGGTGGGGGGAGGGGGTATGTCGGATAAAGGAATGATGTGGGTTCAAGCTACCAACTGCAACAACTGCAATATTATCAAATGTAAAGTTTATCTGAAAATGAGACCCAGCAGTGGACAGAGTAAGTACTATCATTTGAACCTCCGGATCCAACCACATTTTATTAAGCTTTCTGGATTTGAGACAAAAGTAATTTCCTTATTTTGCCTAAGCTAGTTTGATTTGGGTTTCTGTCACCACTTAAAGACTTTTTAGACTAAAGCAAAAGTCTAAAACATTTCTTTAGATTTCTCACATTGAGACTATTGAACGTAATCTACTACCTGTGTGATTTAATGGGTAATCTATAACATATACCACAACCTGTTAGCTGTAACTGTAAAACCGGAATAATAGTATTTATTTGGAAAAAATCTGTGAGGAATAAAGCACATAAAAACACCAAATGCCATGCCGGGCATTCAGCAAAAATAACTGCTCTCCCTTTCTCCTGACTGTCTTTACAAAACAATAGCAGCTAACATTGGAGTGCTTCCAGTTCTAAGCAGTTTTTCCTGTATTAATTTTGAGTGAATTAGGTTAGATTACTACGAGATAGGCACTCTAGCCCTGTTTTATAAAGAAGAAAACAAAGGTGCAGAGAGGTTAAGCTGTTAACTCTCGCCTCTCCTTCTTAGTTCACTGAAGCTGTCTTCAGAAAATCCTTCCAAAGTTTAGTTTTTTTAATTCTTCTGTGGATTAGAAAACAAGCTCATCAGTTGTACTGCACATTTATTTATTTATTCATTATTTTAATTTTTTTTTTTTTTAAGTTCCAGGATACATGTGCAGAATTTGTAGGTTTGTTACATAGGTATATGTGCAGCATGGTGGTTTGCTGCACCTACCAACTCATTCTCTAAGTTACCTTCCCTCACCCCTGATTCCCCAACAGGCCCCCAGTATGTGCTGTTTTCCTCCCAGATTTAATACTGAATAAAGGAGAGTTCTAAGTGCAGGTGTAAAAGACATAATATATTTAGTACAGAAGTTTTATGATAATTTGGAAGTTTAAAAGCTTTCTCTGCTTATGTCTTGTGCAAAGTATAGCATCAACGTATTACACATTCATACCTGTGTTCTATTTGTTCATATGTTTCCCTAAAAGAAACCCATAGTTAGGCATGGTAATAGCAGCTCATGTTTACTGAGTGCTTATAATGTACCAGGCACCTGCCAAGCATAAATCTCAGTATTTCATTTACTCATAACCACCATAAAAAGTATTATTAAAGACCAGTAACGGCTGAGCAAGCTATAGTCCAAGGACACACAGGGAAAAGTGCTGGGGCAGGGATGGACCCTCACGCAGTCTGGCTCACTGTGCTCTTCATCCATGTTGTGAAGACAGGGGCCTGTCTGCTTTACTTTCCAGGCTGTCCTGCCACCTAACACAGTCCAGGGCATTCAGGAAGCACTAGTGGTTAATTTTTTAAAATACTCCTAAACAGCCACCCGCGGTGGCGCGTGCCTGTATACAGTACCAGCTACTCGGGAGGCTGAGGGCGGAGGATCGCTTGAGCCCAGGAGTTCTGGGCTGTAGTGTGCTATGCCGATCGGGTGTCCGCACTAAGTCCGGCATCAATATGGTGACCTCCCGTGAGCGGGGAAACACAAGGTTGCCTAAGGAGGGATAAACTGGCCCAGGTCAGAAATGGAGCAGGTCAAAGCTCCCATGCTGATCAGTAGTGAGACCGCGCCTGTGAATAGCCACTGTACTCCAGCCTCGGCAACATGGCGAGATGCTGTCTCTGAAAGAAAAAAATTAAAAAAACAAAAACAAAAACATCCTAAACAGACTTGCTTGAACCCAGGAGGCGGGGATTGCAGTAAGCCAAGATTGTGCCACTGTACTCCAGCCTGGGCGACAGAGTGAGACTCTATCTCACACCCACAAAAACAAAACAAAACTCCTAAATAAATGGAGAGCAATTTCAAGTAATATAAAAGGAGGCTCTAACATAAGAAAGGTAAGTTTTATATAGAAAGGGAAAACATTTTAAGGTAGATTCTTTATAATTTATGGTAACTTCTTTAATCCTAAAAAAAATCCATATTATCCCATAATACAAATTTCCCTTCCCCTTTTCATCAGGCAGATTTACACGCTCTATCCAACTAACGACTAGTCAGGGATACCAGAAGCCGAAGCCGAGTATCTCGGAAAATGAGATGGAAGAGGATGATCAGAAAAATAGCAAGTCTGCCATGAAATAAGTTTGTGTTCATTTCACAATTCGGTTTAATCCTTTTTGCCCTCACCTTTTAAAAAGAAAAAATTATGAGCAATACGTGCCATTATGACAGCCATTAAGGGTGAAAGGATTAATTAAAACTATAATTATCTGATAAGACTAGCATACTGTCTAACCCGATTTAGAGCAAATTCATCTACTTCAACTAAAAATACTGCACATAAAAAAAAAAAGGTAAAAATGAAATAAAAATTAACCCTGGGTTAATTTCCACTACATATATTCTAAGTAACCTAGGGTTTCACTCAAATAAAGAGTCATAGTGCATTTTTAATTTTTATTAATAAGAGTTCTGAATACAAATAAATTTAACAACATTTAGAAAAAAAATTTTACCCTCTAAGGTTTGTTCATAAAGAAAAACCTGTTTTGTACATTTTAATCTCCAATTTTAATGCTTAACACCAAAATGCCTTTAAGTCTATAACTTAACTTTAGGTTTAATTTTAATAATTCTGTCTTGTTGTATCTGGTTAAAGAGATCATCAGGTAGAAAAAAAGCAAAAATCTAATTTAAATGATCTGAATAAAAAACTTAGCTAATAAGTTTAAAAAGCTTTTAAAATAACCTAAAAGAATACTTTTGGCAGAAAAATTAGCAGCTATGAACAAAATTAACATTACATAATAGTATTTTACCAAGAACTGCATTACAAATAATAGTTTTACATATATTAGAATGATTTCTAACATATTAAATGCTTATACATATCAGACGTAAAAATCTATTAAGACAACTTTTTAATATAGCTTAGCACTTTTGAGATTCTGTTCCCAATAAATGAAAGGAACACAGTTTAGAAGATGATAGGTAGTACATCTTTTAATTTAAGAGACCTAACCAGCTTAAGTCTTGTCAAATAGTCATGCAATGAAATTCAATAATATGAATTTACAAGAACTCAGAATAAAACAGTAACTCCTTCCCTTCATCAGCATGTATGCCTGGTATCAGAAATCGTACTAGAAGCAAATGCTACTAAATTCTTGAAAAAAACAGCTCACTTTAGAATAAGTGCCAATCTAAATTTTTTATTCTTCTCAAAACACTATTTCCACCACTCCTCATTTTAACAGTGTTTTCTCCTTGGTTGGTGGTATATTATTGCTTTTTAAAGACCAATCATACCCATCATGATCCAAGGTCATCAACTTCTCTACAAGCTGAAGTGAATTACAAACAGCCAAAGATCAATGCATTTAAACAGAAAACTACCCACTCTAGTCAGCAAGGCGGAAGTCCTATCTCTAGAAAACTACTATCCAAAGTTGCTTTAAAATTAGTCCTAAAGTCCAATAGTATTACACTATTGTTGTCTCCTTGGTTTGAGGACAAATCTTAAAAGTATTAACATTTCCAAATTATATTACTCTGGAAACATAATTGAACTGAAGATCTTCCTATAATATATTGGGATAAAGTTTCTTCTATTTGTAGTTGGTATGTATTTCTTCTATTCCTTGTATTTGGCATGAAATCTTACACTCAGTCACTGAGATACAAAGAGTGCAGGAGAACAAGGAGAGGAATTACACTGTATCCAAAGTTCTGGGGGCTATGACAGAGAGCAACTGTCCACGCAAAAAGAGAAGTGTCTTCTGAATGCAATCTAATATTCTAAAAGAACTGTAGGCAAGTGATTTCAGTAAACACTGTAATTTGGAAATGAGTAGTGTTTAGCTGTGGGTACTTTCAGAGGAATGGGATATCCCAGTGTTGTGATGGCTATCACTCAAGAGTAAGTAGCTCAGCACTGCCATGTAAGATAGGGATACCTGGACCTATCCATAAAAGGAAGGGCTCCTAAGAAGCACTGGTTCTCTACCACGTGGAGCTACACTTCCCAACACAGACTTTTACCCTTAATTTTCATTCAACAATTAATGAATGGGAAGACTGTATTTAGCTCAGTGAGAATATAATCAAAAATAAATATATAAATAGGTATAAAAGTAGAAAAGATATACAATCTCCAATGAAGTTAAACTTGCCATAGTACTGGATGAAGAGTTAAAATCTATTTCATTTTTCAAGATACATTTTTATTTTTGGTTTCATTCAAAAGAGCCTCCTTCATTCTTGGCAAACTATCTATGTGGTATATGTATGATCTACTTCTTTTTAACTGCATTGTATTTAGCTATTAAAACTCATTCCTTAATAAGGACTTTTTTAGCATTAAAAAGTCTAAATTTAGTTTATAATAAATACTGTATTAAAATCTTTCAATATTTACAATTAGAAAAAATGTATAGTCAGTCATCTCAGTGCTACTTCTTCAATTTCATCTTCTACAGAATCAACTGCTTTAACTGCTGGTTTATTGTCTGCTTGTTTTAATTGGTGTCTATTTGGATTAAAACTTCTTCCTTCACTGACGAAAAAGTCTTCATCTTCATCATGTTCTTCATCTCTGCTGCCTTTATCCCCAGGGAGAAAATTTAGAGGATCAAAGTCTCCTTTGCTGGAAGCCATAGAATATGGGTCACTGCTTTTGGAGGAAATAGTGCTGCTATCACGGGCACCAAATAGCTGTTCCATCAAATTAGCTTTTTTCTCTTTTCTTGTAATTAAATCTACACCGTCTTTACTAAATTTTTCCATACTATTTCTTTGGAAATCCAAAAAGCCACTTTTTTGGCTAAACGGATTTGACCTCTCTGATGTTTTTGCAAACGAAGGCACATAACTACCAAATGCAAACTCATTAGGGGAGGCTAGACTTACATTTCCTGAATTCTGACCTCCTTTTGGAGTTGAGAAACTGGTGTCTTGCAAACGATGCCCATTAAATAACCTCTCTGAGGATTCAGAGAACATGCAAGTTTTGGGGCTTCTCTCTGGGGAGTGTAGTTTTGATTCAAAATCAGGTAACAATGGCAAAAGAGGGTATTTTAGATTTCGAGAATCTTGGAGTTCTCTGTCAATTTCATTCAGTTTAGCAAGTAGCATTTCTCTCTTTAGTCTTTCTTCTTCCTCTCCTTGCAATTTATCTGTATTCTGAATTTGATACATTCCTAGTTGGTACTTTCCAGTTTCCCATTCTGGCTTTTCTTCTCTTTGCAGTAAAGATGTCTTTCCTTTTTGCTTTTTATCAAGTTCTTCTCTTTCCCATTCTGTATGAAATCAAAGTTTTTAAATGGGGTTTTGTAACGGTCAATATTTTTAAATAGGAAAACTATCAAATTTCATAAAACAACCATATTTACTTTGGGTATTATAAATCAATGGAGAAAGGACATCATAAATTTTATTTCTATACTTGATATTCTGGGATTAGAGAATAATATATTTAATATATATTACATTTACAATTCTCATTTATAAAAAAATTTGTTCTTCAAGGTACTGGTAGAGAAGAAAGGTTCTCTGCCTATTTTTTTATAACTAATATAATGCTGTATGGTGGGAATGGATGGATGGATAGACAGAACAAAGACTCTAAACTTAAAAATAAATGAAACCTTTAGATGTCATATCCTGAGATGATTTATGTGGTATTCTGACAGAAGATACATTAACTTGAATCTAATTAAAAGAAAACGTCAGACAAACTCAAAATGAAGAACATTATATTTTTAAAAATGGGTCTATATTCATCAAAAACGTTAATCTCTCACACACATTCTCTTTTTCCCTTCCTCCCACTTTATATATGTAACAAAAATCTCCAGATCAAAGACAACTGAAGAGATATGAAAACTAAATGTAATTCATAATTATGTACCAGAGGGAAGGAAATGCTATCAAAAACAATATTGTATCAACTGACAAAATCATGACATGAATGATTAGATAAATGTGTTGCATCAAAGTTAAATTTCCTGAAGTTGAAAACTACATTAGAATATGATATAAGAGAATGTCCTAGTTTGGGGAAATATACATGGAAGTATTTAAAGGTATATGGGCATGAGATATACAACTTACTCACAAATACTTTAGATATTCTTGCCATTTTAATTTTGAGACCACTTCCAAATGAAAAAATCATTAAAACATATAAGAACAGTACACGTATAGTAACTTCGGTAAATGGCATCTGAATTCTACTTCAGCTGAATTTTCTGAATGTAACTCGCCCTTATTCCCCAACCCTAAATAGCAAATTACTTACAGTGTTCAATTTTTTTCTCTCCTTAATAACTTTATTTAACTGTTTATGGCTCCTGATATGCCATCCCCTACCACTGTATCCACCTTTCTTTGTTCTACCTAAACAATTCACAGTTAAGTTGGAAGATATTAGAGGATGCTCACTCTTTCTTTCCCAAGGGATGCTGACTTGTTACATGCTTAAACAAACTCTTTTTCTTACCATCCTCCAGCTTTTCAACCTCCTGTTTTACAACATGGAGTTCTTGATCTTTAACAAATTTTTCTTCTCTTTCCACAGTTGGGTTTAGAATCCCTGCTTCTCCATGACTATCTTGCTTTTGAGATTCCAAGTCCTATTATATATTTAAGAAAATGCAAGTTTACAAATTACAGAAAATTGGAACTAAACATCACAGATTTATCCATTAAACATGATTACCAACTAAGTTAAAAATTAGTACAAAATTTCAATTAGTAAATCAGTAAATCACAAGTTACCACTTGTGATTAATACTTCAAAACACACAGGATTATTTCAGTTAAAATTTTAAAGAAGCACTTATAAGACATATAGAACCAATATTACTGAAGTAAAGCCAAAATAGTACATAAAATTCTGAAGAGACAAGTTTCTGAAGTATCCTTACTTTGTGCATTTTCACAAAAAATCTGATTAATTCAGTTAACCAGAAATGGCTATTTGCCAAATATATGGATCAACTGAGATGTTGTTGAACTACGACATGAGCAGTGACAATACTATGCCAAAGCATCCAATTAATATATTTTACAATATTCAAATCAAATAAAAATAGTATAAACTTAAAATTCCTTGTTTCCTATGGTAACTTTCGCATATGTGGGTAATTTTTCTTAATAAAAGTAAAATATCTATTATTAGTTGTGGGAAGTAAAAAATTCCTCTTCAAAATTTCCTTTCTTGTTAAAGAATAAATCATTAAGTGTGCTAATAACTTTTTGTTAAGCCCTATCTGATGTAGCTGTTAGACATGATTGTAGGCATGTAGTACATTTTAGGTCTTTGTACTTTAACCAAGATATCTGTGCTGGACGTGCTCACAGGCATGTCCCCAGCTTGTAGCCTATGCCCCTTCCTTATTTGAACTTCTCCATTGCTTTTACCTGTTTAGTAAAGTTTTAAGTTGTTTGTCATTTGGGTTTTAAATTGTGAGGTCTAGCTCCAACCAACAGAGATCAGACATAGCAGTAAGGATAACCCCAAATGTGTAAGGGATAAATATGTCTGCTCTGCTTTGTTCACTGTATTCTCACTGCAAGATGGCTAGTGAGGGTACCCTTCCTGCAGTGCAGGAAGTAAAAATTGCTTTGTTAAGAGACCCTTTGTCTCAATGCTAATTTTTCTTTGCAGTACCGAGCATCTGTTTTCAACATTAGTAAAGACTTGTCTAGTAGAGAGCTGTCCTCTAGTATCCATTTTCATCTTCTTCCTTTTAGTAACAGAATCCTGTGAGTTTTAGCAGGACACAGAGATGCTTAGCTGGAGACTACATTTGCTACCCTCCCTTGCAGTTAGAAAGGACTAACGGGAGGTGAGTGGAAGTACATGTGCAATTTCAGATCACATTTATAAAACCAAAAGCTGCTTGCCCTCCACTTCCTTGTTGCCCTTTCCCACACAGGTGGCGAGCCAGTTCCAACCATACAGAAGAGGGTTACACTCTTTAAAATGGAAGATCAACAAGACAAAGTATGACTACCATGAAACAAAGCTGTCTACCAACTGTGAACTACCAACTGACTTCAGTCTATTACGAGAGAGAGAAATTTTTATCTCACTTAAGCTACCCTATTATTTTTCCAATAGCAACTTAGCTTGTACTCTAAGCTACCATTTGCTGAGGCCCTTTACAGTGGCAGGCTCAGTCTCAAGAGCTTTATAAACTTCATGATTATTTCCAATTTCATGTAACTACAAAAGAAAGAAAAAATAAAAAATTTCATGATTACTCATTGTCATAACCCTGAAAAGCAATCCACCCTCATTTTATAGATGAGAAACAGGCTCCAAGAAGTCACACAACTAAAATGTTAGAATTTAACTAAAATGAGAGCTAACTCTAAGGCTATACTCTTAATACTCTTTTTACTGTATCAGGTTTCAATCTCTTCTTTTGAATGTAAATGGTTAGGTATATAAAAAGAATAAATTTTTAATCCTTTTAAAGTTAGTAATTACTTTGTTATTCTTCACTTTGCCACTTCAAAAAGACAAATCAACATGAGCTAGTCTCAATAACAGTACAAATCTGGAAGGACACTTAACAGATACAACTAACTTGTTGGAATTATCAAGCAAAAATAAACAAATAAAAAACTAGAATATACAGAGGAATCAAATCAGTCCAGCCTTTCTGTTTTATACCACAAGAATAAATCTCAGGGTCATTGGGAAACTTAAATAAGCTATAAAAATATACCATTGTATGAAATATGCTAGGTTGCTGATATGTTGTTATCTTTGGAGTTTAAGTTGTAAACACTGAAGATAAAACTCTCTTAGAAAAAGAGACTTTCCAGTGATTCAGAATGACGGTCCTTTTAAATGAAAGTCCAACACAGACCCCTCGAATTCCACTCTAATTTGAACAGTGTAAGGTCAGATTCCATTGCAATTACCTTGTTCATTATTCAGTCAGTTCACATGTTAAATTCTCCCATACAGCAGACCAAAAAAAAATTAAACCTAGTCAAATTCTAACAAATCATTGGAAAACTACTATTACTTGCTACTAAACATAAAAGCACTGAAATGTTTTCCAAGTCTATCTCTGTATATAAGAGAAACTTAGAAAGCAAATTCTTTTCTTCTGCCCCCAACCCAGAAGGCACAATCAATTTTTTCTGAAGCACCTGAAATATGTGATGTAAACTAAAAGAGTGAAGCCAAAGGAATTTTATAAAATACATATGATACCTTTTTCCCTTCAAAAACGCTAGCTGCATATTCATATAGACATACTACCAGCTTCATTACTGAAATTTTGCAATGTTTGATACTGTGTTTTTAGGAATAACTTCAAATCGAGTTTGGTATATAATCATACTGCTAAACTCACCAAAGTAAGATGTTCTGGTTCTTCCCACTTGTTTTCATAACACATAATTGTTTCTGGTGTTAAAGGATATTCTTCTGGCTTGAAGTCTTCCATGGTTTGTACTCCTTTTGTACACAGGTCTGTAAAATCACTCTGGCATGCAACTACCATGAAAATTATTTTTAAAAATTTATTACAATGAATAATGTTAAAATATATGGAATTCAAGCGGCATATATATGTGCATGTGTGCGTACATATACACGTACATTTAAATGATGAATACGTATATTCACCTATATATTCATTATATAAATATAATGCATGTTTTGCTCAGCTTAGTTAATACTCACTATTACTATTTTTGTTTCTAGAATTAACTGGCAATTATATGATTTGGCGACAATTCTGAATATAAATGCTATAAAGCTTTTGCAACGTTTATATTTTTAAAATTTGCAATTCACATGAGGGAAATTATACTTTTGTTAAAGTAAAACTACAAATAACAATACAAAGTATTTATAGGTGAAATCAACTGATATCTGAGATTTACTTTAAAATACTCTAGAAAAAAGTGGAAAAAATAGATGAAATAAAACTGGTAAAAAGTGTAACTGCTAAAGCTACATGATACATAAATGAAAGTTCATCATATTACTCTCTCTACTTTGGGGTATATTTGTGTATTTTCAAAAAGCATTTTAAAAATTATAAGGAAATTTCAAAAAGTTATGTAAAAAAATTTAACAGCCTCTCTTTAAGGGAAAAAAACTGAGAAAATTGAAAAGGATTCTGAAAACTATTAGGTAATTTAAATTGCAAAAACTACATTTATTTTAAATATATTTCAATGAGGTTCTTTTCCTTCCCTTTCACTTCAGAATTAGTGTACTACCACTAAATAATAGCAATAATATTAGGTTTTGAACAATAATAGCTACTATACCATTTTTTCTTAATGAAAGTTCTTTTTCTTTATTTGGAGAGGACTTTGGCAGACGATTAGAATATATATTTTTTATATCCAGTTCTCTCTCCTTTTCCTGAAAACAAATGCAATACAATTGAGGAAACAGAGTCTCAGTTTAAAACACAACAAAACCCTCACTTTGTCATCTGGTATTTTCTTACCATATTTAAAGATATCTGGTTCACTTTCCTTCTGCAACTACCAAACTATAGAAAGAAATGTCTCTAGTACACTGAGATTAGGACAGAAAAATAATTTTCCCTAAAAAGTCCAATATGTCCTGGAAATTAAAAAAAATTAAGGTAAATTTCATTTTCTATACATTCTTACCTGTTACAGCTAGTACTGTCTTAACTGAGACACAAGAGACAAATAATTTAGTTAGTATCTCTCAAATATAATTTCTGAAATATTGATGAGTTAAAAATTAGACCATTCTTTTAAACACAGGCATACTTTACCATTTTGGGGCTGTGGCTTTTCTGCACATTTAAATAACAAAAAGAAAACATCATTATATATATATAATTTTGCACAAAATTAATGAGTTCCACCTAGAACGCATTAATGACTTCTACATAGAATGAAGAATGCCTGTTTTAACAAAATTAAGTAATTTGAATGCTTTCTCTAAACACTGTGAATATGAAGGGCATCATTTGAAACTACTTAAAAAATAGTCAATCATGGGATGATATGAAGAAAAACACTGAATTATTCAATCACGCAACATAGTGAAGCTCTAATTCCCATAATTTTCTTCTATGATTTTACAATTTACTTCAGTTACATCATTCCTATTGGTGTATTCAGTGTTCCATCTTTTGTCTTTGCTTTTAATTTCGCTTTGTTATATTGATTCTACCAACAAATCTTTTCTAAGTGCTAAAGATAATAGAATTTTAAAAATTATATTGTACCAACTTACAAATATGAAATAGTATTTAGTGTTTTAAAATATTTAATTTTCATCTAATACACATTATAGAAAAAAATAATGCAATTTAAAATACTTACTTTTAATTTGTGACATAGTCGCTGTACCTCCTTTTGAAGACCTTTATTTTCATCATAAGCTTCATATGCCCTTTTCCTTTCAGCAACCAACTGTCGTTGAAAGCTGTTAGTACTCAGCTCAAGATTTTTTGATAGTTCCTATATGTACAAACACATAAAAAGCAGTCCTTAAAAGTAAAAAAGAATCCACCAATAAAACATAACATATGGCAGTGTCAAAATGATGTTTTTAGTGGTGCTGTACAAGACATACAAATCTGACTGAGCACAGCATTCATGTACCTAAACTGGGGAACAGATTTACCAACAATTTAGTAAGGTATCTAGCCTATCATTCCTATTTCTGCTTTTCATAATAATTTGTAAATAAATTCTTAAGGCTGGGATGGTAGCTCATGCCTATAATCCCTGTACTTTGAGAGGCCGAGGTGGGAGGCCTTGAGGTCAGGAGTTCACTTGAGACCAGCCTAGACAACAAAACAAGAACCCATCTCTATAAAATAAGAGTTTAAAAATTAGCTGGGCAAGGTGGTGCATGCCTGTAGTTCCAGCTACTCAGGAGGCTGAGGCAGGAAGATCACCCAAGCCCAGAAGTTAATTTAAGGCTGCAGTGAACTATGATTGCACCAATGAACTGAAGCCTTGGTGACAGAACAAGATTATCTTAAAAAAAAAAATCTTAAGCACACCCACATTCCTTGGGCAAATAATAAGATATCAAGACAGCTAAAATTACAAAGCATTACTAAAGCTATGGAGAGTACCTAGAGTAAAACATCTCTAGATAAAAACAACAGTCATTTCCATCCATGGTCTTCAAACATGTTCCACCAAGTTTATAAAATAATTTATGTTAATTTATTTTCTTTTAAAATAACAAGTTGTCAAGACACCATTTCTAACTTGTGGGTTTTTTTTAAAGCATTTTATAGACAGACAGACAGATTTACTACAAATATAATAAATGTTTATTATAAGTATAAATAAAATCACAAAGAAAAGTAGAAAATAAAAAGCAGTTACAATCTCATTACCTTGTGATAATCACTGCCAACATTTTGATGTATATAATTTGAGACTTTTATGTTTCTTTCTCACTAAATAATACCATAAATACCTAAGTCAATATACTATAATAACACAATATTTTTTCAGTGGACTAGTATTGCACTTTGTAGATTATCATAATTTAACTAAATTCTGCTGTTCAATATTAGGGTGCTTCCAATTTTTCCTAGAGTGAACATCCTAATATTAATAACCTTAATCATTTATTATTGCCTCAGGGTAAATGTTAAGAAATAAAGTGTCTTAGACTTTATCTAAATCAAGAACTCCTGCTCTCTGAGAGGAATCATTAAGCAAATGAAAAGATAAGCCACAGATTAGGGAAAATATGTGCAAATCACTGATCTGCTAAAGCAGGGGTCCTCCACCCCTGGGCTGAAGACTGGTACTGGTCAGTTGCCTGGTAGGAATCAGGTTTGCACAGTAGGAGGTGAGTGGCAGGAGCGAGCACTACAGCCTGAGCTCTGCATCCTGTTAGATCATCAGCAGCATTAGGTTCTCATAGCAGCATGAACCCTATTGTGAACTGTGCATTCAGGGGTTCTAGGTTGTGCTCTTCTTATGAGAATCTAATGCCTGATGATCTAAGGTGGAATAGTTTCAGCCTACAACCATCCCCCTCAACCCCATCCATGGAAAAACTGTCATCCACGAAATCAATCGCTGGTACCAAAAAGGTTGGGGACCACTGTGCTAAAGGACTTGTATGAAGAACTATACAGAGTTAACCCTCTGTGTCTGTAGGGGATTGGTTCCAGGACTCCTGTGGATACCAAAATCCAGGCATACTCAAGTTCTGCAGTCAGTCCTGTGGAACCTGAGTATATAAAAACTTGGTCCTCCACATCCAGAGGTTTCACACACTGCAAATACTGTCTTTTATTTCTGCATTTGGTTGTGGAATGTGGAACCTGTGGATATGGTGGGACGACTGTGTTTATCGAAAAAAAAAAATCCTTACATAAGTGGACCAACACAGTTCAAACCCGTGTTGTTCAAAGGTCAATTATATATTACATCTAAACATCTGTATCTATCGCACAAAATTCAGTAACAAAAAAAAAGAAAGCTTAAAAAAAAAAAAAAAAAAATGGAGGATATACATAAACAGGTAATTCACCAAAAAGATATCCAGAGACAAAGGATACACAAAACAATGCTTCACTACCTTAAGTCATAAATGAAATACAAATTAAAGCCACAATGTCTAAAATTGGAAAACATAAGCATACAAAATGGCAAGGATGTGTAGCAACCAGAACTGTCATACACTTTTGTTTTGGGAATGTATAATCGTTACAACCATTTTGGAAAACACTTGACAGTAAAACATATATCTACTATGTAACACAGTCATTCCACACTTAGGTCTTTACATAGGAGAAATAAAAGCCAGTGTCTCTACAAAGACTTCTGCATGAATGTTCATAGCAGCTTTATTTGCAAAAGCCAAAAACTGGAAATAATCCAAATGTTCATCAATGGGATGGATTAATGGGTAAATGAAATGTCATATATAGTTATACAATAAGGGTAGTTACCACTCAGCGATAAAAAAGAATGAACAACTGATGCTTGCAACAACATGTTTAAATCTCAAAATAATTTTGTTAAACTAAAGAAACCAGGAATAAAATAATACATACTATATGACTCCACATATATAAAGTTCTTAAAATGCAAACTAATTTATAGAGACAAAAAGTAGATTAGCTGAGGAGTTGTGGGCAGGGATTAGTAAAAGGGAGGGAATACAAAAAGGCATTAAATAATTTTTATAGATCATAAAAAACAGTAAAAACAAGTGTGTACGTTAAACACAATGAAGCTTCTGGGTTCATAGAATTGTGTACAATTTTAAGGCTTTGAAAAGCATTACCGAAATGCTCTCAAAAAAGGCTGTAACAATTTACATTCTCTTTGAAAGTCTAATAGCCTTTATTTTACTAGATTCTTACAGTAACAGGTACTGTAATTCTTCAATCCATCAGCTTGGCCTTAAAAAGGATACAATTATTTTAATTTATATTTCTTTGATTACTAATAAAGTTAATTTTCATGTTTATTGTCCATCCATATTCTTCATGAAATGTTTTTGTAATGTAGTGAGAATCTAAAAGATAATGACAAAATGAGGGAAAAGCAAACAGAAAAACAAAACAAGCAAAAAAGTTAGGAATTTTCCAGAATTGAAGATACAATGAGAGATGAAATTGGAAAAAGCACCATGATAAAGACTGGATCAGAAAGGAATCATCAACAGATGCTAAATTTTGATGAAGAACAAGATATTTACATATTCTTCAAACGGCTCCACATAGACTGCTTATTGATTCACTATAAGAGAAGGAATAGTCGATGTATAAAGCTTGTTAGACAAGCTGAGCAACACTTTGGCTAGGAGATCAAAATTAACATTTCTAGTGAAGGTCAGGAGACATGTGCCTCCAGATGTCACATATAAAGAAGGAAAATAATATCACCTATTCAGTATTCTCACCAAAAATACAAAAACCCCAGTCTATACACAATGAAACACAATGAAACCTAAGAGAAATGCAAAGTTAAGGATATTCTATTAAATGAATAGGGGTAGAAAGCTGTATGCTTCAAAAAATGAGAATGTCATAAACAAAATAAAAGTATGTGGAAATGTTCCAGATAAAAGAAGACTAGAAAACTCGGCAATTCAGTACAATACTTGACCTTAGACTGGATTCTACACTAGAGAACAGAAAGTACTATAAAAGATATGATTAAGTCAACTGAAAAAAAACTGTACTGTAGACAGTAGATTAGAGGAAGTTATAAGTGTAAATCATAGTGTAACCATAATTTTACTATGGTTCTATAAGGGCATAATCCCTGTTCTTAAAAAATACACACTGATGTATTTAGGGTTAAAGGGCACAATGTATGCAAGTCACCCTGAAATAGTTAAAAAAAAAATTATGCGTGTAAGTGCATATGACACAGAGGCCACACAAGAGATCATTTGTGCATATTATAAGACAAATGGGATAAAATGTTAACAGACAAATCTGGGTAAACTGTAAAGAAGTGTTCTTTATACTGTTTTTGGATTTGTGACTCTATAAACTTGAAATTATTTCCATATAAAATATTAATTTAAATAATCCTATCTTCCTTTAGATATTTTGGAACAAAACAAGAAACCATCAAACTTAATGAGAACGTGTTTAAAAAAAATACCAGCGCTAAAAAATACTCCATTCCAAATCATAATAACTCTTAACCTGGAATCCACCAAGATCCAGTGAAATTATCATTGAAAAGTGAAGATAAAATATATTCAGACAAATACTAAAAAATGTCGCCACTCAGAAGCCCTCAGTTAAATATATATTTCAGTGAGAAAGTGAACCCTGAAGGAACAATAATGAACAATGGTGACATGTAAGAAATAATGGTAAACCAATACTGTTAAAATATCAAGGAGAAATATTTTAAAAATTAAAAATACTGTTAAAAATTAAAAGACTGAGTAGAAAAAAAAACAAAAAAGCAAAAACAAACTTCTAAATGAGCACTAAATTCGGAAGATTTCAAAGGTGAAATCTAACAAATTTTAAAAAACATATCTCTATCTTTCACTCTCTGTAAAAGAGAACAGAAAGAAGGAAAAACTCTGGAAGTCATTCTTTAAAAGAATTTTTATAAGCTTGATGTCAGTAGTGGAAAAATAAAATCGTACACCATTCTAAAATATAAATAGTGTTGCAAAAGTCCCAAACAAATATTAGCAAAAGGAATTCAGCAATATGTAAAAATTGCATCACAGCTAAATAGCATCACTTACAAGAAGAAAAGAACAAGAGTAATTTCACATTCAAAACAATCCACAATTTAAAACAAAAACCCTAGCAAGCCAGTAGTAGAAGAATTTTTTTTAAGACATAAATACACAAATTCACAGAAAAAGATCCAGAAGGATCATACTAAGATACTAAAAGTGGTGACATCTGAGTGGTAAGAATGAGAATGTTTTTGTCTTTTAATTTTTATCTAATTAAAAAAAAATACATATACTAATAAGAAACTAAAAGTTTCTAAAAATGTTTAAATAAAAATTAAAATGCTTAAAAATATATATATCTAACAACTTCAGAAGAGTAGTTACTTCTGAGCAGGGAAAGTTGTAAAAGGATGTTTGGAGAAAGGATATAGGGAAACTTTAATGTAAGCAAAAACAGCAAAATGTCAAGTAGTTACATGAATATTTTAAATATTCTTTTTTTGTATATTCAAAATATTTCATAAAAAATTAGAAGTACTTTAAGAAATTGAAGAATCTAAATGGATAAATGAGAAAATGGAAATAGTAGTTATCTTTGGCTGGTAGGACTATGAATATTTTTTACTCACTTTAACTGTAAAATTTCAAAACATCTTTAAACAAACTGTTTATTAAATAAATTTTAAAATACTTAACATTTTTTCCAAAGGACATATCATAGAATTCTGTCTTGTTAATGGAAAGAAATAAAGGATTAACATAATTTAACAATTTTTGCGAGCACACAAAGAATAAGTGATTTTACCTTCATTTATTTTTTATTAATTAGTAAAGGATTATATATTTAAATAATATTGCATTTGTTAAAATAAGTCTATCAATGTCAATTGTTTTAATATCTGTTCAGTGTTATTATAGCTCAATTCTAAGCACTCAAATCCTTGTGTAAGCAAGGACCCTGAAGGTCATGAGTCCACCTTACAGTAAATGCTTTTTTACAGTACTCCCAGATGGTAGACATTGAATCTCTGCACAAATAGCAGAGATTATTCTGATAGCAGAAAGCTTGATAATGCAAAGGGTACTGATTTCATTATTGAACAATTCTAATTATTAGGAGGCTCTTTTGAATGAGTAGAAATCAGTTTTCTAGTAATAACCATTAGATTTTTATTGCCCTCGGGAAACAAATCTATTTTTCTTCCTCCATGTGACAGCCCTTTAAATAATGAAGTAAGTTACAGTTTTTCCTTATCTTTTCTATGATTCTGTGTTTCTTCCACTGTTTCTTTTGGGCCAGTTTTTTGACACCTTGGTTATTGTTTGGTCTCCATATGTCAGTTTGTTACCTAAAATCTGGTACTTGTTATTAGATGAGATCTGACTAATAAAATTAGAGTTATTATTACCTCCTAGGACCAAGATACCACCATACTTGGTTAACTTCTTCCCTTTTGATTTTTTAAGTAGCAATATGATTGTAGTTCATATACTTTTAAAATTATGCTTTTTTAACTTCAATTATTTTTAAGCCAGGGCTCCCCATAGTATATATATAAAATAGATGAAAAAAAAATTGAGGTGTAATAGTTAACCTAACTAAAATTTATCTTGCTTATTTCAGGCCAGATATTGAGCCTAGGGGGATCAATCTTGATCTTGTTATCCATCGAATTAGTTGGACCTCCTATTTTTGAACCTGTCAAGAAGAGATCCATCCATTCATTCTTTTAAGAAACACTAATTTTTTGTGAGAGTGCCAAGTGTTGCAAATACAAAATCAAGTAAGACTTGTTCTTCCTGTTAAGGAGCCTGGTCACACTCACTGATATGCTGAAAGGAACAGAGACTAAGATAGCACTCGAAAGCACCCATCTAGAAATATTCTCTCCAAGTTGACAGCTATTTATTTACCTGCACGCTTTGGGTACAATTACTTGCCCAATTGTAAAACTTTCTAACACTATTTTCAACCAGTCCATACTTCTCCATTAAAATACAAACAAAAATAAAAGACTTACGGAATTTACTATAGACTATCCATATTATATCCACTATATGCTAGTAGATACAATATACAGTTATATCCTATATTGTATATAGTATTTAGTATACTATATACTAATATATTGCATATACCATATACAACTATATTCTGTAACTGTATAGTACTGAGCTCTATAACTGCATATACTATATAGAATTCTATACAGTTCTCTATACTATATAGACTTCTGCAACTGTATATTCTATAATTGCATAGTATAATGATATAGTATATAGTATAGAATACAGATATATATCATATATATATGTACAGTATATCATCATGTACCACTCTAGTAATCCTAAGCAGGGGTATGGGGTTGGGGGGGAGGAAAGTAAGAATCGTCCTAAGTGAGTGATATTTTCTAAAACATTTAAAAATCTGGTAGAGATTTGTATCAAGCTCACTAATTGATAATTTCTAATATCTACTTGTTTACCTCTGAAAACACTGATACTTGCCTTTTTTCACTTTCTCACTTTTCCCAGTTTTCCTAACTCTCCAAAGTATAATGACAAAGCCTCCTGAATCACATTTGCAAGGTTCTTCAGTGCTCTGGAGGATAATTCATCTGAATCTGGAGGCTGAGCTCATTTAAATGAGCTATCTATATCTTATTATTTCTTCATCTGCTTTGAGCAGGACAAGATAGAGGCAAACTTATAATCCAATAGTTCTGCTTCCTCTGTGCTTTACAAGTCAGCCCTAAGTAATGGACCTTGTTTTTGTTTAAATGAAAACTGTTTTCTTTAATTAAATCTTGTTTTCTTTAAAAATGTTACGTCTTTCCTTATCCTTAGCTTTTGTCTTCCAACATACATTTTACTACACAGTATTTACGAGTTAGCACCAAAAATAAAACAAATTTTAGAAGTGGTTTCTGCTCAGAAAATGACATACAGAGAATTTGCATGATGACAGACTTGGAAAAAACAATTTGTATCTTTTACAGTTTTTAGATCATTTTATCAGAAGATACTTATAAAATAACCAAAATCCTAATATTTTAATTCCTGCTATCATTTAAAACTATGAAAAAAACACAAAATGTACTACTACAAGAGGAACCTATTACTCAGCATTTAAATGTGATAAAATTTCAAGGATTTTACTAAAATGATAACAAAATAATAGAGTAACAGAAGACAGAATATTGCAGTTCTCCCACACATGAGGTTTAGTAACCCATATGATTCTTTTTCATTTTGTTTCATTGAGACAGAGTCATCTAGGCTGGAGTGCAGTGGCGTGATCTTGGCTCACTGCAACCTCTACTTCTCAGGTTCAAGCCATTCTCCTGCCTTGGCCTCTGAGCAGCTGGGATAACAAGGTATGCACCACTACGTATGACTAATTTTTGTATTTTTGGTAGATATGGGGTTTTGACATGTTGGCTAGGCTGGTCTCAAACTCCTGAGCTCAAGTGATCCATCTGCCTCAGCCTACCAAAGTTCTGAAATTACAGGCATAAGCCACTGCATCCAGCCATGACCTGTCTGATTCTATGTGACCTAGAAGAACACAAATAACATCTCTGTTTCCTCAACAGTTCAGTGTTTGAGTTGGACTACAGAATTCCCCATCAAGGTGTTTCAGAGGTTGCTTCAAGTTGTTAGGCATGTGAGTTTCTGAAGTACCCTCAGTAACACAGCTCCTCAATCACTACCACAGGAAAAATCAGTTTTATCTGGTTGCCTATGAAGAACTGCCAAAACTTAAAAAACCAATAGACCAAATCAGCAGTTTCAAACCTTTAAAAATAAAAAACAGTAGAACCCTTGAAGTTCACTGAGCTCAATTTGAAAACTATTGCACTAAATTATTTCTACAGGCCTTTCAAACTCAAGAATGCTACAATGCTTTAATGTATTTACCTTTAATTAACATACTTTTCATATATTTCCCTTTTTTTTCACTCATATATTAGGTGTCTGGTAAGTACCAACCACTGAGCCAGACTCATTATGAACTTTATCCCTAACCGTGTTAACAATCACCTGCAGAGTTTTACAGACTCGAAACTAAGGTTCAGATAGTTAGATCTAAGTGGTATATCACACATCATAAAGCTGGAATGATATATAACCAGAATTTGAAACTTGTCTATTTATATAATGTGTGTGTGTGTGAGAAGTTTCACTGGGAACTTAATAGGTTAAGGGGTAGGTATTAACAGTTTAATTAATAGCCTAATTAAAAAATAAGCTAAAATTTTTTAATTTGACCTTGAATTCTAAGCCAATAATTTGTAACTCAACTAAGTTAGCAAAGTCCATCAATGTTTCCATATTAAAGATGCTTTCAGAAAAATGCAAATACCTAGTGAATGGGAAACAAAAAATACAAATGCTCTAGAATCTCCTAGAATGCTAATAACCACAAGAAAGGCCAATTAAATCCTCCCCAAAATGAAAAACTTAACATTAATCCAAGAACAACTATTATCCAGTAGCACTCTTTACAGTCCTTATATTAACAAATAGCCAAGAACGATTTTTAAAATGCTCTACTGACCCAGGGACTTCATCTTCTGGGATTTTTCAATTTGTATACTGATTTATACATATAAAGACTTAAGTTTAATGCTTTGCATCTTCTATACTATCTCAAAACAAAAGCCAACATATATATTAATGTTAAAAGAAAAACTTCAGACACATTAGCAGAGTTTACTTGAGCCAATTTACAAACTGGGCAGCACCCAGAACCAGAATAGGTTCAGAGTGACTCCAAGGCTACCAGATGGTCAGGTAACATTTATGGGCAGAAAAAGGAAAGTAACATATAGAAAACAGAAGCGAAGTAAAGAAACAGGTGGGCTGGTTACAGCTTGGTATCTGCACTACTTGAATATAGTTTGAATAGTTGGCCACAGGGATTGGCTGAAACTCTGTGACTGGTACAAGAGTACCTTACAGTCTGTTTACATAACCAGTTAGATTATACGTTGCTATGTATGGAGAAACTTTTAGGCCAAACTTAAAATACAAAAGATGGCAGTTTGGCCCAGTGGTTCATGGCTGTAATCCCAGCACTTTGGGAGGCTGAGGTGGGCAAACCACAAGGTCAGGAGTTTGAGACCAGCCTGGCCAACATGGTGAAACCCAGTCTCTACTAAAAATACAAAAAATTAGCTGGCTGTGATGGTGGGTGCCTGTAGTCCAAGCTACTCAGAAGGCTGTGGCAGAAGAATCACCTGAACCCAGGAGGTGGAGGTTGCAGTGAGCTGAAATCATGCCACGGCATTCCAGCCCAGATGACAGTGCAGGACTCTGTCTCAAAAAAAAAAAAAAAAAAAAGGCAGCTTTAGGCTAAACTTAAATTTAACATTAATAAGGAAAGGATTCATCACACTATGATACATCTACACAATGGAACAATATGCAGCCTTTAAAAAGCATGAGACTGATTTTTGTGTGTGTGCAAAAATACACACACACATATCTATCTAAATATATGTATATAACACGATAATATGTAAAGAGTGCCAAAATACACTTTTCAGTGAAAAAAAAGTATTGAACAATGTGTATGGTACACTCCCATCTGTGGTAAGAGAATGAAAAATGGACATTAATCTACAGATATGAGACTGCACACATAGCAACAATTTCTTAACGGTGACTGTTTCTTCAGAAGGGGCCTAGAAAGCATAGCATAGAAGGGAAACTGATGTATCACTGACTATCTTTTTGTATTATTTGAATTTTAAGCCCCTTTTTAGTGCTTGTATTACTTTTTCAGTGGGAAAGCTATCTTAAATATTAACACAAAATTGCCATAATACTTGTTCTACCTAAATGGGTAGTTTCTAAGGACACTGCAAAGTTTATTTTCTGAAACTGTTTTAAGCTTTACCATTCAAACATAAATCTCATAATTTCATTGTAAATCTTCTCCCTCCAGAAAAGGTAAAAATATACATAAATAATAAAATCTAGCCAGTTCTTTGACTATACAATAAAAAATTAATAGAATCTCAATGAATGATATTTTATCTTCTAAGCAATTATTCTTTTCAACAATAGGAATTCTTCATTTCTCCAACATTAAATAATAGACACAATAAGGATTTAATCGGAAGGCATAAATATAATTTACCATGTTAAAAACACTTTTGGCATATGGAAGGCTTAGAAGTATGAATTTAGACTCATCAGATTTCAGAACTGAATGTCACCTCAGAAATCATACCATTTAATTTCTCAGATGAAGCAACTGCTGCAACCTGGAGGTTGGGAGAACTGTACAAACTCAAGAGTCAGACAACAACAGAGCTAACCTGGTTTGACCATTGTTCTGTCCTAATTAGCTTCATTTGTTAGATAAATGCAGAACAGGTAGGAAAGGCAAAGGAAGGCTTCTGGATTTGGGTTTCTAAAGGGTTAAAGGGCAGAAAAAGTTTGAGAGCAGATTCCAGGCCACTAGAACAAAGTATGGCAAGGAAACTCGAAGTAAAGTGGACCTACCCGGCTCAATACTAGACAGTTCACTTCCAGTTCTGAATAAACTAGGAAGAGTAAAGGGAAGATAACGCTGAATCAATTCTTATTTTTGAAAGTGGTTTACATGGGAAGCAATGTTATCAACAAGCAACACTTATAATACACATACTTGAGGGCAGCTCTAGGGTCAAGAGAATTTGAATGCCAATCAATTAGAGTAAAATCTACTAAAAGAAAAATAAGTCTATTCAAACTTCCTTTCATAGCTCCATGATACTGAGCTGTATGATGATACTCAAGCATTCCGTAAAATCTTTAGAAACTTTTTAAAAAGGAAAGTCTTGTTTCATTTTGTTTTTCTGACAAAGTAATTCATTCTGTGCCAACTTAATGTTAAAACGAGCTGTATTTTTCTATGTACTAAATGTGTGCCCTAGTTTACTGGAGTCTTTTTAATAACTATGCACATGATATTACATTTATGATCTTTTCATAATGCTTGGAAAATAGTTTCCTATTTCATGATTATGGTTTCTTATGATAGTTACCTTTCATGATACTTGCTTTATGACACCCTGTTGGTCATAGCTATGACTGATCTGCTATTGCACATCCCTGATCAGGAATACAACCCCAACGGTAAGTCATAAGGCATTAGTACAGAACTGATGCCTTTACCTTCAGCCCCTATTTGAGGTCAGTCCCTGGACCAGCAAAAAATGGTGCAGTCTGGCAGTCACTAAAAAAAACTGCATATTAAGGGTATTACTAATGAAATTGCTAACAAAGAACTGCCTATGTTAAGTCAGTGATTTATAAAGAATGATGTGAAAACCCTTAAAGGTCCCTGAGGCACTTTGGAAGGTCTTCAAAGGCAAAACTATTTTATAATAAGATATTATTTGCTCTTTTCACTCATTTTCATTCATATTGTGTCATGAGTATACAATGGGGTTTCCCAAAAGCTCCGCTGAAACATATACACATTTGGAAAGTCTGCATAACTCAATGAACCAATATTTTCCAAATGACCAATGTGTGAATGTAAAACATCCACTGAAAGACAACCAATGAATTTTAGTGTATCCAAATACAAAAAGTTCATTAATATGGTCTCATATTCCACATTACAACTCACCATTAAGAAATCAGTTGTTATGCTTTAGCATATCAAAAAAGAATATCCAATTATCTGAAAAGGCTACTAAAATACGCCTCCATTTTCTAACTACTTTAGACACCAGTGTGAGGCTCAATTTTCTTCATACTTATCAATCGCAACATAATGCAACAGATTGAAGCAGAAACAGATATGAGGACCCAGCTGTCGCCTATTAAGCCAGGCATTTAAAAAAATCAGAAATATATAAAATTATGCCACTCTTGTCCTAATTTATTTTTGGGTTGGGAAATACAGATTTTTTTTGTTAAAAGATCTAACATATAATGAGTTGCTTATTACTAAGTATATTAATAGAATTTTTTAATGTTCTCAAAGTTTATTTCTAATGTGGTAAACCTCAATAGATATACATAAACAAAAGCTAGGGGAGATGTCAATAGTTTTTAAGGGTATGAAAGGGTATTGAGAGGAAAGGTTTGAAAACCACTACTTTATATAACTAAAAGAGCTTTTTCTATAAAAGGCTGTGTGTTACAGTTTTATTTAAATATTATACGGCATATGTATCTGTATGGTAGATGCACCTGACAGCAATAACTAAACTTAAGTATACCCTGAGAATGATCCTTCATGGCAGAAACACCTGAATGTATATTCAGAGTTCCAAGCAGTGGCCACTCAAGAGATTCATTCCTTACCTGTGAGGAACACCTGAGCCCCTGGCCTGTTCCATGGAATGCTGGCCATACAGGGGATCCAGACCCTTTGTTTTGGGTTCAAAGAAGTTACCAGGTGGAGGCTATTAGAGGGTGGAGGTTAAGTGAAAATGCTACATAAACTGCATGCTTCTGCAAGAGGTGGCAGTCTACTGTCCAGTCCACCACCACTGAACCACCCTGTATGCAAGTTATACCCGGTAAACCTTATGTCTCATTTGCTGGCTTTGGATCTCTTTTTTGGCCTCTTGCCATTCCTATCAAAGTTAATAGGGGTCCAGCATGACAATATATTAAATTGAGGCTGATACACTGATAGGACTTTCTTCAATAAATTTATTGATGTAACAGCCAAAATAAAGATATAAAGTCAACTCTAAATAAGGAAGTAAGTATATAGACTGAGATAGCTGTCTGCCCTTTCTCAGCAAGTTTAATCCCATCAAGTATTTCTCCATCCCTGGTCTATGGCCTGGAACCAGAGCAAGCCGTATGTTACAAGATAGGCTGTAATTTCTGAAAGAGGACAGACAACTGTCATAGTAGTTATCCCCATAGACACCTTTGGCTGCTCATCTCTTTAACCATTTATTCATTTCTAAACTACTACACTCATAAATTACTAAGATTCTAAGCATTGTGTCACTTCCATCAACTAATAAAATAAGCCTGCACCCAACTTACAGGTTGATGTTCTGAGGAAAAGTTTTTCACAGCTCAGCTAGATATAGGTAACCTTG
Source organism: Cebus imitator (assembly GCF_001604975.1). Lineage (NCBI taxonomy): Eukaryota > Metazoa > Chordata > Mammalia > Primates > Cebidae > Cebus > Cebus imitator. The sequence goes on from NW_016107413.1 coordinate 572,628, forward strand.
AAGATGCCTCCCTCCAACCCCAACCCCATTACCCCCACTTAAGAAGGAATCGCAACTAGCAAGAGGAATGAGTTGTGGCCTGAAATCCTGGAATGAGACAAGCTATAAACAAATAAACAAAAAAACACCACCACATAAACAAGTACCCTTACTAAAGAACAGCACAGAACTTAACGATAACACAGAGATATTTACTAAGATTTTACTTTAATTTCAAGAGATACGCAGGAATTTCTTAATTTGCAAAATGAAACATCATAATCAAGCTCCTGATTTCCTTCCTTAATCAGTTAGTGGTTTGATAATACCTGAGTTAGAAGAAAAAGGATCAATGGCTTTGGCTGAAGGAAAATTTGAAAAATAAAATGAGGCACAAAAACAAATGCTATATTTTGCAGTAAAGTAAGAAACTCAATAGTAAATATTTGAAATTCTGGATTGACTTCTGAGATCATGAAAGAGCTACATAATGGGTTAAAAACCAGAGGCTGCATTTAGAAAGTATAAAAATGTAGGATAAAAAGTAGAGAATAATTACCCTCAGGTGGGCTGACCAGGCTACACCCTCTCCATCCCAATAAGAAGAGAGCTAGTATAGTACAACAGCTGATGTGAGATTATTGGGTTAAGAGGAGTAGGTTCATGACTGCGCATGGTGGCTCACGCCTGTAATCCCAACATTTTGGGGGCCAACGCGGGTGGATCATCCGAGATCAGGAGTTTGAGGCCAGCCTAACCAACATAGTGAACTTCGTATGTACTAAAAATACAAAAATTATCCAGACGTGGTGGTGCATGCCTGTAATTCCAGCTACTCAGGAGGCTGAGGCAGGGGAATTGCTTGAACACAGGAAGCAGAGGTTGCAGCAAGCCAAGATCATGTCACTGCACTTGCACTCCAGCGTGGGCAACGGAGTAAGACTCCGTCTCAAAACGTACACACACACACACACACACACACACGAAGCAGGCTCACAACATATTAAATGTTGATTCCAATATAATGTCAATTACATCAGAAATGAAGCAGTTTAGATGTACCAATCCAATGTTGAGGCAAACAGCTGATAAATTCACTATTTCTAAAACTTGGGAGTAAATTTCTAAAACAAAGTCATTCCTTGGTTTGCATAAAATATTCACAACCCCTTGTGAAAATAACTAACTTTTACAACAAAAATAAGCTTTGAAATTCAAAAATAAAATTCAAATGTAACTTTCTAATTCAGTAAGAATTGAGACCATTTAAAATTGCTCTGAAGGAAATAAAATATTTAGGTATAAATCTAAAACATATACAGATTTGTATCTTGAAAATTACAAAATATGATGAAAAAAATTGGACTCCCTAAATAAATGGAGACACATACTGTGTTCACAATTGGAACATTCAACATATTAAAGATGTCAATTCTCCACAAAATGATCTGTTTAATGCAATTCCTACAAAAATTCCAGGAAGGTGTTTGTAGATGCAGACAAACTCATTCTAAAATTTATGTGGAAAGGCAGAGGATCAAGAGTAGATAAAATAGCTAAAATATTTATAATGAAGTATAACATGAGAGGAATCAGTCGCTTTAATGTTAAGGCTTATTATGGATGCTGTATGTAATCAAGAGTGTGTGGTTAACAACAAAGAAACAGACACACAGATCAACAGAACAGAGACTACAAAAATAAACCCACAAAAATATGCTCAACTGACAAAAGTGTCAAAGTAATTCAATGAAGGAGGGATATCTTTTTAACAAATGATGCTGAAGTAATTACATATCCATAGGCCAAACAAACAAAAAAGAACCTCAGCCTAAACTCACATTCTATACAAAAATTAACTCAAAATGAATTATGGACTTAAGTGTAAAATATAAAACCATAAAACTTTGATAAAACACCAAGTGGTACACCTTAAAAATAACTAATTTTTATTTGTCAATTATACCTCAATAAAGCTGGGGGAAGAAAAAATAGAAGAAAATCTTTGAGACAAACAGGCAAAGAACAATATGGATAAGTGAAGTGTTATACTTGACACCAAAGCACAATCCATAAGAGATGTAGCTGCTAAACAGAACCACATAAAAATTAAAAATTTCTCCACTGAATGTGAAAAGACAAGCTGTGAAAAAACTGTATATCTGACAAAAAACTTTTTATTTGGATTATAATAAAGAATTCTCTAAAAACAGATAAAGCAAACAACCCAATTAGGAAATGGGCAGAAAACATGAAAGAAATGTACAGATCTACAGATGGCACTTAAGCACATGAAAAGATGTTCAACATCATTAGCCATTAGAAAAATGCAAATTAAAACCACAATGAGATGATGCTACATAACTATCAAAATGGCTAACACTTTAAAAAGTGTTAACATCAAATGCTGGCAAGGATGCTGAGAAACTGGACCACGTATACAGTACTGGTGGGACAATAAAATGTTACTACTACTTTAGGAAAGAGAATTTTCTGATGATTGTTATGAATAGAAAAAAACAACAAAGAAAAAAATGTAAAAAAAA
>NW_016107413.1:575162-582157 GCF_001604975.1 Cebus imitator
AAACAGATTTATCATAAAACCAGCAACTGTACTTTCAGAAATATATCCTAGAGGAATTAAAAAGTATATTCAAACAAAAAATCTGCACATAAATGGTCACAGGAGTTTTATTAGTTAGGAGTCCAAAACTGGAACCCAACCAAATGTCCTGCAATAGGATGTACCATAACACTCCACAGTACATCCATACCATGGAATACTACTCAGAGAAAAAAGGGAACTACTGCTACATGCAACCATTTGAGTGAATGTATAAGTGGAATCTGCCAATGTCAGAAGGTTAGATACTATATGATTCCATTTATAAAACATACTAAAAATGACAAAATTAAAGAAATAATGAGCAAATTAGCAGATATCATAGGTTGGTAAGGGGAAGGCAGGAGGTAGCTGTGGATGCAAAAGAGTAAAATATAAAAGATTCTTGAGATGGAATTGGTCTATTTCTTAATTATGTCTGTAGTCACACAAATCTATACATGTGATAAAACTGCACATAACTAAATACACACGCACATAAAACTTGCAAAAGCTGAGTGCAGTTGATAGATCATATGTATCATGGCCAATTTCCTGGTTCCAATATTAGTTATTCTATATAATATTTTTATAATTGCCTGTCAATTTACAATGAACTCAAAATAAAAATTTAAAACACTTCTAAAATCCAATATGAAAAAAAAAAAAAAAAAAACAAGGACACTACATGGTTAACTATTTCAAAGACTTAACATTATAGGTGACTGATTTTCATGCTCCCAGTGAGCAGCCATATAATTTACCTCCATCTATAACTCAGAATCCACAGGCTTAGTCTCATTTCTTATTTCTTCCCTCTTTCTTCTCCCTCCCTACCACCTGTCAATCCCCTTCACATAAAAGAAAACTGCAGTATCTAGTTGTATATGTGTGTATATGCACTGCAATTTCATGTTCTCTCTGTATGTGTAGTTTTATATACACACTCAGCTATTTATCATATTTATTAACTAGCATTCTGTGCTCTTCATTCGTAATTTTAAAATTCATTATGTGGCACATTTTATGCTTCAATTTAAAAATAATTAAAATGTCAGTTGTTTATGATAACTGTTCCCAGTCCCCACTGCTACCCAACTTCATGGGTAAGTGGCTCTTAAAAATAGTTTCTGTTTGCTTTGCACTTTGAGCTGGTCATTATTGGAATCCACATAATAGGATATCTTCTGTGCACTGAAACAGAAGACAATAATTGCAAATTTTAGAGGAAAAATAGGTGCTTTTTCTGGCCACTTATGTACGGTGTATATTTAATAAACTCCTGTCCCTGGGCATGGCACTGGTATAATGGGCATAGCATATATATAGACTAAGTACCACAACATGCCATGTCTTAAAAACATCTAATTAATATACTGCAGAAACCTATTTTTTTATACTTCTGGGCTGCCTTTGCTCACTGTAACACCAAGCATTATTGTCAAACTTTTTCATACCTTTGCTTTCCAAACTACTTGTCAATTTTAAGCAATAGAACCTGACTAAGGGCTCTGTTTGATACATAGATATAGACGGTGGCAACTGAGTGCCCTGTGTAAAAGTCATGCAATAGAAATCTTTTCCTCTTTCCATTCAAGAAATACTTTAAAAAGATCTGCTGTATTCACAGACTAGTCAGTCAATATTCTCCCACCTACCCTCTACACTTTTTAAAAATGTGTGTGTGTGTGTGTGTGTGTGTGTGTGTGTGTGTGTGTATTACTGCACTTTAGGTTCTGGGGTACATGTGCAGATCATGTAGGATTGTTGCATAGGTACATACATGGCAATTTAGTTTGCTGCCTCCATCCCCCTGTCACCTATATCTGGCATTTCTCCTCATGTTATCCCTCCCTAACCTCCCTACCCTCTGCTGTCTCTACCCTATTCCCCTGCAATAGACCCCGGTGTGTGTGCTCCCCTCTCTGTATCCCTGTGTTCTCATTGTTCAACACCTGCCTGTGAGTGAGAACATGCAGTGTTGATTTTCTGTTCTTGTGTCAGTTTGCTGAGAATGATGGTTTCCAGATTCATCCATGTCCCTGCAAAGAAAATGAAATCATCCTTTCTTATGGCTGCATAGCATTCGATGGTGTATATGTGCCACATTTTCCTTGTCCAGTCTATCATTGATGCGCATTTGGGTTGGTTCCAGCTCTTTGCTATTGTTAACAGTGCCTCAATGAACATATGGGTGCATATGTCTTTATAACAGAACAACTTATAATCCTTTGGATATATACCCAGTAATGGGATTGCTGAGCCAAATGGAATTTCTATTTCTAGGTCCTTGAGGAGTTGCCACACTGTCTTCCACAATGGTTGAATTAATTTACACTCCCACAAACTGTGTAAAAGTGTTCCTATTTCTTCACATCCTCTCCAGCATCTGTTGTGTCCTGATTTTCTAATGATCGGCATTCTAACTGGCATGAGATGGTATCTCAATGTGGTTTTGATTTGGCATTTCTCTAATAACCAGCGATGATGAGCATTTCTTCATATGTTTCTTGGCCTCACAGATACCTTCTTTTGTAAAGTGTCTGTTCATATCCTTTGCCCAGTTTTGAATGGGTTTCCTTTTTTCTTGAAAACCTGTTTCAGTTCTTTGTAGATTCTGGATATTAGCCCTTTGTCAGATAGGTAGATTGCAAAAAATTTTCCCATTCTGTTCATTGCTGGTTCACTCTAATGACTGTTTCCTTTGCTGTACAGAAACTCTGGAGTTTAATTCGATCCCATTTGTCTATTTTGGCTTTTGTTGCCATTGCTTTTGGTGTTTTAGCCATGAAGTCCTTCCCTATGCCTATGTCCTGAATGGTATTGCCTAGGTTTTATTCTATGGTTTTTATGGTGTTAGGTCTTATGTTTAGATCTTTAATCCACCTGAAGTTAATTTTAGTACAAGGTGTCAGGAAGGGGTCCACGTTCTGCTTTCTGCACATGGCTAGCCAGTTTTCCCAACACAATTTATTAAACAGGGAATGCTTTCCCCATTGCTTTTCTCAGGTTTGTCAAAGGTCAGATTATCGTAGATGTGTGGTGTTGCTTCTGAGGCCTCTGTGATGTTCCATTGGTCTATGTTTCTGTTTTGGTACAAGTACCATACTGTTTTGATTACTGTGGCCTTGTAGAATAGTTTGAAGTCAGGCAGCATGATGTCTCCAGCTTTGTTCTTTTTGCTTAGGACTGTTTTGGCTATACGGGCTTTCTTTTGGTTCCACATGAAGTTTAAAGTAGTTTTTACCAGTGCTGTCAAGAAGGTCGTTGGTAGCTTGATGGGGATAGCACTGAATCTATAAATAACTTGGGGCAGTATGGCCATTGTCACAATGTTGATTCTCCCCAACCATGAGCATGGAATGTTTTTCCATCTGTTTGTGTCCTCTCTGATTTCCTGGAGCAGTGGTTTGTAATTCTCCTTAACGAGGTCCTTTATATCCCTTGTTAGTTGTATTTCTAGGTATTTTATTCTCTTTGTAGCAACTGTGAATGGGAGTTCCCTGATGATTTGGCTCTCTGTTACTGGTGTATAGAAATCCTTGTGATTTCTGCACGTTGATTTTGTATCCTGAGACTCTGCTGAAGTTGCTTATCAGTTTCAGGAGATTTTGGGCTGAGATGATGGGGTCTTGTAAATATACAATCATGTCGTCTGCAAAGAGAGGCAATTTGGCTTCCTCTTTTCCTAACTGAATACTCTTTATTTCTTTTTCTTGACTGATTGCTCTGGCTAGAACTTCCAATAGTATATTGAATAGGAGTGGTGAGAGAGGGCATCCTTGTCTTGTGCCAGATTTCAGAGGGAATGCTTCCAGTTTTTGCCCTTTCAGTACAATATTGGTTGTGGGTTTGTCATAAATAGCTTTTATTATTTTGTGATATGTTCTGTCAACACCTAGTTTATTGAGAGATTTTAGCATAAAGAACTGTTGAACTTTGTTGAAGGCCTTCTCTGCATCTATTGAGATAATCATGTGGTTTTTGTTTTTTGTTCTGTTTATGTGGTAGATTATGTTTATAGGCTTGTGTATGTTGAACCAGCCATGCATCCCTGGGATGAAGTCTACTTGATTGTGATGGATAAGCTTTTTGATGTTCTGTCACAATCGGTTTGCCAGTATTTCATTGAAGCTTTTTGCATCTATGTTCACCATGGATATTGGCCTGAAGTTTTCTTTTCTTGTTGAGTCTCTGCTGCGTTTTGGTATCAGGATGATGTTGGTCTCATAAAATGATTTGGGAAGGATTCCCTCTCTCTGTATTGTTTGGAATAGTTTCAGAAGGAGTGGTACCAGCTCCTCTTTGTATGTCTCGTAGAATTTGGCTGTGAATCCATCTGGACCTCAGCTTTTTTTAGTTGGCAGGTTATTAATTGCTGCCTCAACTTCAGCCCTTGTTATTGGTCTATTCAGGGTTTCGACTTCTTCCTGATTTAGGCTTGGGAGGCTGCAAGTTTACAGGAACTTCTCCATTTCTTTCAGGTTTACTGGTTTATGTGCATAGAGTTCTTTTTAGTAATCTCTGATGGTAGTGTGTATTTCTGTGGAATCTGTGGTGACATCCCCTTTATCATTTTTTATTGCATCTATTTGTTTCTTCCCTCCTTTCTTTTTTATTAATCTGGCTAATGGCCTATTTTGTTGCTCTTTTCAAAAAACCAGCTCCTGGAGTGATTTTTTTGAAGGGTTTTTTTGTGTGTGTGTCTCTATCTCATTCAGTTCTGCTCTGATCTTAGTTATTTCCTGTCTTCTGCTAGCTTTTGAGGTTTTTTGATCTTGCTCCTCTAGCGCTTTCAATTTTGATGATATGGTGTCAATTTCAGATCTTTCCTTGCTTCTCATGTGGGCATTTATTACTATAAATTTCCCTCTAGACGCTGCTTTAAATGTGTCCCACAGATTCTGGTACGTTGCGTCTTCATTCTGGTTGGTTTTCAAGAACATCTTTACTTCTGTCTTCATTTGATTGTTTATCCAGTCAACATTCGAGAGCCAGTTATTCAGTTTCCATGAAGTTGAGTGGTTTTGAGTTAGTTTCTTAATTCTGAGTTCAAATTTGATTGCCCGGTGGTCTGAGAGACTGTTGGTTATGATTTCCATTCTTTTGTATTTGCTGAGGGGTGATTTACTTCCAATTATGTGGTCAATTTTAGAGTAGGTGTGATGTGGTGCTGAGAAGAATGTATATTCTGTAGATTTAGGGTGGAGAGTTCTGTAAATGTCTATTAGGTCTGCTTTGTCCAGATCTGAGTTCAAGTCCTGGATGTCCTTAATTTTCTGTCTCCTTGATCTGTCTAATAATCACAGTGGAGTGTTAAAGTCTCCCACTATTATTGTGTGGGAGTCTAAGTCTCTTTGTAGGTCATTAAGAACTTGCTATATCTATGTGGGTGCTCCTGTATTGGGTGCATATATATTTAGGATCATGAACTCTTCTTGTTGCATTGATCCTTTTACCATTATGTAATGCCCTTCTTTGTCTCTTTTGATCTTTGTTGCGTTAAAGTCCATTTTAATAGAGAATAGGATTGCAACTCCTGCTTTTTTTTTGCTCTCTATTTGCTTGGTAAATCGTCCTTCATCCCTTGATTTTGAGCCTATGTGAGTCCTTGCATGTGAGAAGGGTTTCCTGGATACAGCATACCAAGGGGTTTTCACTTTTTATGCAATTTGTCAGTCTGTATCTTTTGATTGGGGCATTTAGTCCATTTACATTTAAGGTTAATATTGTTATGTGTGAGTCTCAGCCTGCCATTTTGATGCTATCTGGATGTTTTGCCCGTTAGTTGATGCATTTTCTTCATTGTGTCGATGGTCTTTACCATTTGGTACGTTTTTGGAATGACTGGTACTGCTTGTTCCTTTCTATGTTTAGTGCTACTTTCTGGAGCTCTTGTAAAGTAGGCCTGGTGTTGATGGAATTTCTGAGCAATTGACTATTCGCAAAGGATTTTATTTCTACTTTGCTTATGAAGCTTAGTTTGGCTGGATATGAAATTCTAGGTTGAAAGCTCTTTTCTTTAAGGATGTTGAATACTGGCCCTCACTCTTCTGGCTTGCAGGGCTTCTGATGAGAGATCTGCTGTGAGTCTGATGGGCTACCCTTTGTGGGTTACCCAACCTTTCTCTCTGGCTGCCCTTAGCATTTTTTCCTTCATTTCAACCCTGGTGGATCTGAGAATTATGTGACTTGGGGTTGCTTATGTGCCTTGGGGTTGCTCCCTTTGAAGAATATCTTTGTGGTGTTCTCTGTTATTTCCTGGACTTGAATGTTGGCTTGCCTTGCTAGGTTGGGCAAATTCTCCTGGATAATATCCTGAAGAGTGTTTTCATGATTGGATTCATTCTCTCTGTCACATTCAGGTACACCTATCAAATGCAGATGAGGTCTTTTCACATAATCCCATATTTCTTTTTTTTTAATTGCATTTTAGGTTTTGGGGTACATGTGAAGGACATGCAAGACTGTTGCATAGGTACACACATGGTAGTGTGATTTCTTCCTTCCTCCCCATCACCTATATCTGGCATTTTCCCCCATGCTATCTCTCCCCAACTCCCCACCTCCTGCTGTCCCTCTCCTACTTCTCCCCCGACAGACCCCATTGTGTGATGCTCCCCTCCCTGTGTCCATGTGTTCTCATTGTTGAACACCCACCTATGCGTGAGAACATGCAGTGTTTGATTTTCTGTTCTTGTGTCAACGATTTGCTGAGAATGATGGTTTCCAGGTTCATCCATGTCCCTACAAAGGACACGAACTCATCATTTTTGATGGCTGCATAATATTCCATGGTGTGTATGTGCCACATTTTCCCTGTCCAGTCTATCATCAATGGGCATTTGGGTTGGTTCCAGGTCTTTGCAATTGTAAACGGTGCTGCAATAAACATTCATGTGCATGTGTCCTTATAGTAGAATGACTTATTATCCTTTGGATATATACCGAGTAATGGGATTGCTGGGTCAAATGGA
>NW_016107413.1:583292-627688 GCF_001604975.1 Cebus imitator
TTTGTGTCCTCTCTTATTTTGTTGAGCAGTGGTTTGTAGTTCTCCTTGAAGAGGTCCTTTATGTTCCTTGTTAGTTGTATTCCTAGGTATTTTATTCTCTTCGTAGGAATTGTGAATGGCAGTTCATTCTTGATTTGGCTCTCTTTAAGTCTGTTATTGGTGTATAGGAATCCTTGTGATTTCTGCACACTGATTTTGTATCCTGACACTTTGCTGAAGTCACTTATCAGTTTCAAGAGATTTTGGGCTGAGACGATGGGGTCTTCTAGATATACAATCATGTCGTCTGCAAATAGAGACAATTTGACATCTTCCTTTCCTATTTGAATACCCGTTATTTCTTTTTCTTGCCTGATTGCTCTGGCTAGAACTTCCAATAAAATAATAGTGGTGAGAGAGGGGATCTTTGTCTAGTGCCAGATTTCAAAGGAAAGGCTTCCAGTTTTTGCCCATTCAGTATGATATTGGCTGTTGGTTTGTCATAAATAGCTTTTATTATTTTGAGATATGTTCGGTCAATACCTAGTTTATTGAGGGTTTTTAGCACAAAGGGCTGTTGAATTTTGTCAAAGGCCTTCTCTGCATCAATTGAGATAATCATGTGGTTTTTGTCTTTGGTTCTGTTTATGTGGTGAATTACACTTATGGACTTGCGTATGTTGAACCAGCCATCCAGCATCCCCAGGATGAATCCTACTTGATCATGGTGGATAAGCTTTTTGATGTTCTGTTGCAATCGGTTTGCCAGTATTTTATTGAAGCTTTTTGCATCTATGTTCATCATGGATATTGGCCTGAAGTTTTCTTTTCTTGCTGAGTCTCTGCCGGTTTTTGGTATCAGAATGATGTTGGTCTCATAAAATGATTTGGGAAGGATTCCCTCTTTTTGGATTGTTTGGAATAGTATCAGAAGGAATGGTACCAGCTCTTCTTTGTATGTCTGGTAGAATTCGGCTGTGAACCCGTCTGTACCTGGGCTTTTTCTGGGTGTTAGGCTCTTAATTGCTGCCTCAACTTCAGCCATTGTTATTGGTCTATTTAGGGTTTCGACTTCTTCCTGGTTTAGTCTTGGGAGGATGCAAGTGTCCAGGAATTTATCAATTTCTTCCAGGTTTACTAGTTTACGTGCATAGAGTTGTTTGTAATAATCTCTGATGATGGTTTGTATTTCTGTGGAATCTGTGGTGATATCCTCTTTATCATTTTTTATTGCATCTATTTGATTCTTCTCTCTTTTCTTTTTTATTAATCTGGCTAGTGGTCTCTCTATTATGTTGATCTTTTCAAAAAATCAGCTGCTGGATTTATTGATTTTTTGAAGGGTTTTTTGTGTCTCTATCTCCTCCAGTTCTGCTTTCATCTTAGTTATTTCTTGTCTTCTGCTAGGTTTTGAGTTTTTTTTATCTTGCTCCTCTAGCTCTTTCCGATAGGGTGTCGATTTTAGATCTCTCCTTGCTTCTCATGTGGGCATTTATTGCTACATATTTTCCCCTACAGACTGCTTTAAATGTGTCCCAGAGATCCTGTCGTGCTGTGTCTTCGTTCTTGTTGGTTTCAAAGAACATCTTTATTTTTGCCTTCATTTCACTGTTTATCCAGTCAACATTCAGGAGCCAGTTTTTCAGTTTCCATGAAGCTGTGAGGTTCTGAGTTAGTTTTTGAATTCTGAGTTCTAACTTGATTGCACTGTGGTCTGAGAGTCTGTTGGTTATGATTTCCGATCTTTTGCATTTGCTTAGGAGTGATTTACTTCCAATTATGTGGTCAATTTTAGAGTAGGTGTGATGTGATACTAAGAAGAATGTATATTCTGTGGATTTGGGGTGGAGAGTTCTGTAAATGTCTATTAGGTTTGCTTGGTCCAGGTCTGAGTTCAAGTCCTGGATATCCTTGTTAATTTTCTGTCTCATTGATCTGTCTAATAGTCACAGTGGAGTATTAAGTCTTCCACTATTATTGTGTAGGAGAGTCTAATTCTCTTTGTAAGTCATTAAGAACTTGCCTTACGTATCTAGGTGCTCTTGTATTGGGTGTGTATATATTTAGGATCTTTAGCTCTTCTTGTTGCATTGATCCTTTTACCATTATGTAATGTCCTTCTTTGTCTCTTTTGATCTTTCTTGCTTTAAAGTCTATTTATCAGAGATGAGAATTGAAACTCCTGCTTTTTTTTACTCTCCATTTGTCTGTTAAATCTTCCTCCATCCCCTCATTTTCAACCTTTGTGTATCGTTGCATGTGAGATGGGTTTCCTGAATACAGCACACTGATGGGTTTTGACTTTTTATCCAATTTGCCAGTCTGTATCTTTTGATTGGGGCATTTAGTCCATTTACATTTAGGGTTACTATTGTTATGTGTCAATCTGATCCTGCCATTTTGATGCTAGCTGGCTGTTTTGCCTGTTAGTTGGTGCAGTTTCTTCATTGTGTTGATGCTCTTTACCATTTGGTATGTTTTTGGAGTGGCTGGTACTGGTTGTTCCTTTCTATGTTTAGTGTCTCTTTCAGGAGCTCTTGTAAAGCAGGCCTGGTGGTGATGAAATCTCTGAGTGCTTGCTTGTTCACAAAAGATTTTAATTTTCCGTCACTTATGAAGCTTAGTTTGGCTGGATATGAAATTCTGGGTTGAAAGTTCTTTTCTTTAAGGATGTTGAATATTGGCCCCCACTCTCTTATGGCTTGTAGGGTTTCTACCGACAGATCTGCTGTGAGTCTGATGGGCTTCCCTTTGTGGGTAACCCGACCTTTCTCTCTGGCTGCCCTTAGCATTTTCTCCTTCATTTCAACCCTGGTGAATCTGACAATTATGTGCCTTGGGGTTGCTCTTCTTGAGGAATATCTTTGTGGTGTTCTCTGTATTTTCTGGACTTGAACATTGGCCTGCCTTGCTAGGTTGGGGAAGTTTTCCTGGATAATATCCTGAAGAGTATTTTCCAGCTTGGATTCATTGTCTCCGTCACATTCAGGTACACCTATCAAACATAGATTAGGTATTTTCACAGAGTCCCATATTTCTTGGAGACTTTATTCATTCCTTTTTACCCTTTTTTCTCTGATCTTGCCTTCTCGTTTTATTTCATTGAATTGATCTTCGACTTCTGATATCCTTTCTTCTGCTTGGTCAATTCGACTGTTGAAACTTGTGTATGCTTCATGAAGTTCTCGTGTTGTGTTTTTCAGCTCCATCAATTCACTTATATTCCTCTCTAAGTTGTTTATTCTCATTAGCATTTCGTCAAATCTTTTTTCAAGGTTCTTAGTTTCTTTGCATTGGGTTAGAACATGTTCTTTTAGCTCACAGAAGTTTCTTTTTATCCACCTTCTGAAGCCTGATTCTGTCAATTCATCACACTGATTCTCCATCCAGTCTTGTCCCCTTGCTGGTGAGGAGTTGTGATCCCTTGCAGGAGGAGAGGCGTTCTGGTGTCGGGTGTTTTCATCCTTTTTGCGCTGGTTTCTTCCCATCTTTGTGGATTTATCCACCTGTCTTCTTTGTAATTGTTGACTTTCAGATTGGGTCTCTGAGTGGACGTCCCGTTTGTTGATGATAAAGTTATTTCTTTCTGTTTCTTCATTTTCCTTCTAACAGTCTGGTCACTCTGCTGTAGGACTCCTGAGGTCCACACAGGCCCTGCTTGCCTGGGACTCACCTGCAGCAGCTGCAGAACAGTAGGGTTGCTGCCAGTTTCTTCTTCTGCTATCTTTGTCCCTGAAGGATACCCACCAGATGTCAGTCTGAGCTCTCCTTTATGAGGTGACTCTCTGGATATATGAGGTTAGGGAGCTGCTTCAGGAGACAGTCTCTCCTTTATAAAGGGAGCTGAAGTGCTGAGCTGTGAGCTCCATTGTTCATTCAGAGCTGCTAGGCAGGTACGTTTAAGTCTGCTGCAGCAGAACTCATAACCCCCCCGTTATTTTTTTAATTTTTCCCAGGTGCTTTGTCCTGGGGAGTTAGGGCTTTATTTATGAGTTTCTGTTGTGCTGCTGTCTTTTTTCAGGGCTGCCCTGCCCGTCGAGGAGGCAGCCAGGTCACTATCTGCCTGCAGAGGCTTTGCTGAGCTGCTGTGGGCTCTGCCCAGCTGCCGTGTGAACTTCCCTGCAGTCCTGTTTATACTAGTTAGAACTGCCTCGGAAATGGCGGCCCACCTCTATAACTGAGGACTCTCTGTGTAATGGCACACTGCCTCAGCAATGGTGGACTACCTCTGTAGTGGTGGACTGCCTTGGTAATGGCGGACACCCCTCCCCCACAGAGCTGGACCATCCCAGGTTAGGCTATGCTTGCTGTGAAACTCTCAATCCAGTGTTTCCAATTGCTGTTCTTTTGTGGGGGTTCGACCAGCCGAGCCTGATCACCTGGCTCCCTGCCTCAGAGCCCTTTTATTTTTTTTTAGTTGAATGGTCGACTCTTGTCTACCTGGTGTTCCAGTCACCTGTTGAAAAGGTGCTGGGATCTGTGTGATTTCCCATGCAACGACCCACTGCACCTGCGCTGGCTGACACAGCCACTCTGAGATTCGTGGCCCTTTTTTGCCCAGGGACCTCCTGGCCTGGCTCCCTGCTTCAGTCCCCTTTTTAATCAGTTGAATGGGTGCCTCTGTCTGCCAGGAGCTCCAACTGCCAGCTAAAACAGCACCCGGACCCGTATATTTTTTACGGAGAACCACTGGCAAAACAGCCGCACCAGCGAAAACAGCCACGCTGGCCAAACAGCCGCGCCAGCCAAACCAGCCACGCTGGCAACCCGTGGGGCTCCTCTGCCTGGGAATCTCCTGGTCTGTGGGCAATAAAAATCCATCTGGAAATGCAGCCTCCACTCACCCTCTGTGCTTTCGCTGGGAGCTGCAATCCTGAGGTACTCCTAATCAGCCATCTTGGATCCTTCCCCATAATCCCATATTTCTTGAAGGCTTTGTTCATTTCTTTTCACTCTTTTTTTCTCTAATCTTGCCTTCTCATTTTATTTCATTGAGTTGATCTTCAATCTCTGATATCCTTTCTTCTGCTTGCTCGATTCGACTACTGAAACTTACATATGCTTAACAAAGTTCTCGTGTTGTTTTTCAGCTCCATTAAGTCATTTATATTCTTCTCTAAGCTGTTTATTATTGTTAGCATTTCGTGAAACCTTTTTTCAAGGTTCTTAGTTTCTTTGCACTGGGTCAGAATATCTTATTTAAGCTCAGAGAAGTTTATTACCCACCTTCTGAAGCCTGTTCCTGTCAATTCATGAGACTCATTCTGCATCTAGCTTTGTTCCCTTGCTGGTGAGAGTTGTGATCCCTTGGAGGAGGAGAGGCATTCTGGTTTTTGCTGTTTTCATCCTTTTTGTGCTGGGTTCTTCCCATCTCTGTGGATTTATCTACCTATGGTATTTGTAGTTGGTGACTTTCAGATGGGGTCTCTGAGTGGACGTCCTTTTTGTTGATGTTGAAGTTATTTCTTTCTTTTTTAGTTTTCCTTCTAACAGTCAGGCCTCTCTGCTGTAGGACTGCTGGAGGTCCACTCCAGATCCTGCTTGCCTGGGGATCACCTGTGGTGGCTTCAGAACACTAAGGGTTGATGCCAGCTTCTTCTGTTATCTTCATCCCAGAAGGATACCTGTCAGATGTCAGCCTGAGCTCTCCTTTATGCGGTGTCTCTTTGGATATACATGAGTCAGGGAGCTGCTTGAGGAGACAGTCTGTCCCTTACAGCAGCTCAAGTGTTGAGCTGTGACCTCTGTTGTTCTGTTCAGAGCTGCTGGGCAGGTACATTTAAGTCTGCTGCAGTGGAACTCATACCTGCCTTTTTTCCCAGGTGCTCTCTCCTGGGAGGGTGGGGCTTTATTTATAAATTCCTGACATGCTGCTGCCTTTTTTCAGAGATGCCTGCCCAGCAAGGAGGTAGCCTAGTCACAGTCTGCCAGCAGAGGTACTGCAGAGCTGCTGTGGGCTCTGCCCAGCTGCTGTGTGAACTTCCTTGAGGTTTTGTTTACAGAGGTATAGTTAGAACGGCCTTGGTAATGGCGGTCTGCCTCAGTAATGGCAGGCTGCCCCTATAATGTCAGACTGCCTCAGTATTTGCAGATTGCCTTGGTAATGGTGGACTGCCTTGGTAATGGCAGATGCCCTTCGCCCCACAGAGCTGGACTGTCCTGGGTCCAGCTGTGCTTGCTGCGAAATTCTCAATCCAGAGCGTTTCAGATTGCTGGTCTTTGTTGGGGTGGGACCTGCTGAGCAAGATCACTTGGCTCCCTGTTTCAGCTGAATGGGCAGCTGTGTCTCCCAGGTGTTTCAGGCGCCAGCTGAAATGGCCACCCAGATATGTGTGAGTTTTTGTGCAGAGACTCGCTGTGCCAGCTGAAACAGGCATGCTGAAAACTTGTGGTGCTTTTCAGCCTGGGAATCTCCTGGTGTGTGGGCAGTAATAACTCGTTTGGAAATACAGTGATCACTCACCCTCTGCGTTGTTCTCGCTGGGAACTGCACTCCAGAGCTGTTCCTATTTGACCATCTTGGATTGTCTCCCCTAACGGTTTTTATTCAGGGGAATCGGTGCATACCACATCCCAAAAGATGTACTACAATCTTTGATAAATAATGTGCATCAATGTAAAAACAGAAGGCATTGTTGATGTGGCATTTCTTACACAGTGGCCCAAAAAGGTTAGTTTTATATACTATGTCTATTGCAGTGTCATTTCTTATTTTAGAGAAACAATCAGATAACCAAATAGAATATTTTCCCCAAATGACTATGATCTATCATTCAACATATAGGTCATTTAATATACACAATCTTTTGGATCTTCCTCTTAAATACATAATCCTACATATTCCCAAATGTTTTACTTGGAAAAACAATACTAAAAATAGTTTTTATTTCCAAGCAAATGCCAAACCAGCACATTAAATGCCCAATGAGAAACATCCCAAGAAAGCACAATTAGAAACTGGAGAAATCGTACCTTAATTCTTCTCTCGGTGTCATCTAACTTTAACTCTGCTGAAACTAGTTTCTTTGCCAAATCATCCCGTTCAGGTAGGTGTCTAGCTTCAGAGATCTCTTTCAGTTTCTGTAAGGAAAATTTTGTCCTAAATAGTTCACTCTCTGTATCTTTTACCCTTTTCTCAGTTGCCCGTTCTTTCTCTTGAGATTTTCTTAAGCGTTCTTTGAGTGCTGTAATCTCATTGTTATGACGAAATATAAGCTGTGAGATTTCATTTTCGGCATCTTCAAACTTATTCAAGGCTTTCTCCTGTCTGTACTGAAGCCTTTTCAAAGATTTATTTTCTTTTAGCAGCTCAGCTAACTTGACCTGGAGTTCAGATACTTCATTCTGCAACTCATTGATTTTTAGCAGTCTTGCAGACAGAACTCGTTTTGTAACAAGATTGGTATCTTTCCGAAGCAGCTCTCTATTGAGGCTCTGGGAGCGAAATCCCACTCGGACTCCCTTCCTGTTTGGCAGACCCTTAGGGCTTGGTTTCCGAGGGGCTAAAAAAGAAACAGGAATAACGTAAAGTGAAAGCTGTACCAAATGTTGTGTTACTTATTCATTCTAACACAAGGGGGTCCATAGCATTCTTTAGTTATTTTCGACATTAAGAAAGGACTTTACAATATTTAGTAGAATATCAAATTTTATTTAGAGCTCTAAATAGATTTCTATTAAGAAAGGTGTGCAGTATTTTAAGAAAGGTAAAAAATATTCTGATCTATCAAAAATGATACCGTAATAGTTTACATGGAATGATTCTACACAGCTTTAAAAGACAGCAGTGTCAGGCCTTAACTATTTTTAACTGTTTAGATAAGACAGCAAGTCAGAATTCAAACATGAGCATCATCAGCATCAGCGTGGTGCATAACAAACACTGGACAAAACATTGTGATATTCAAGTCATTTGTGGCAAGATATTTGGGATTATTTGAAATGTGAAAATGTATGTTTTCAATTTGCATTTCTTTCATGATCAGTGATGTCAAGCTGTTTCATATGTTTGTTGAGCATATGTATGTCTTCTTTTGAAAAGTGTTTATGTCCTTTTACCACTTTTTAATGGGGGTACAATGAGATACTATCACACATCAGTTAGGATGACTATTATTAAAAAGTCAAAAACAAAAAACAAAAAACAAAAAAACCAGATGCTGGCAAGGTTGTGGAGAACAAAGATCACATATACACTGTTAGTAGGAGTGTAAATTAGTTCAACCATTGTGAAAGACAATGTGGCGATTCCTAAGACCTAAAGTCAGAAATACCATTCGACTCAAATACCAAAGGAATGGTATATTCCTTTGGGTACCATTACTGGGTATATACCCAAAGGAAGAGAAATCACTCTATTATAAAGACACATGTAAACATATATTTATTGTAGCACTATTCACAATAGCAAAGACATGGAATCAACCCAAATGCTCATCAGTGATAGACTGGATAAAGAAAATGTGATACATATAAACCATGGAATACTATAAAGCCATAAAAAGGAACGAGATCATGTCCTTTGCAGGTTCATGAATGGAGCTGGAGGCCATTATCCTTAGCAAACTAACATGGCAACAGAAAATCAGATAACACACAATTTCACTTCTAAGTGGAAGCTAAATGATAGGAACACATGGATACATAGAAGAGAACAACACACACTGGGGCCTACTGGAGGGTGCAGAGTGAGAGGAGAGAGAGGGTCAGGAAGAATACCTAATGGATACTAGGCTTAATACCTGGGTGATGAAATAATTCATACAACAAATCTCCATAATACATGTTTACCCAGGTAACAAACCTGTACATTCTGCATGTGTCCCTGAACTTAAAGCAAAAAAAAAAAAAAAAAAAAAAAGTGTATTTTTTTTTTTCATTAATCACAACTTTCTCTAACTGGGGACAGAAGAAGAGTCTATTGTACAGTGAGATTTGTGACTCAAATTTATCACTTAACTTTTTGGGCAATTCAATCAAATCTTTCCAAGTCTATTTACCCAGCCCATACAAAGAAGACAATGTCACCCACACAATTAGGTTGTTGGGAGAATTAAATGCTCTACACATTCTCTGTTAGTAATAAGAACATTCCATTTATCAGTGATTGAAAATGGAAAACAGCAGTATACGTGTGTTTCTAATGCTTTCTCAGAGGATTTCTTTTTGTGTGATATTCAAACCAAAAACGCCTAATTTGGGAAGACAAAAACAAAAAATTACATCCTAAAATATATAAGCATATGAAATCTTCAAAGAACACATTTTAAGAAACAACATTTCTCAAAAATTTGAAATAATGTTTTTATTTTTACTAGAAGTTCATTAACCTTAAACCTCAATATCCAGAGCACCGGCCCTTTAAAAGAAGCATTTGAAAGTCTGCCAAGAATTTTTTTTCAAAGAGAAAATGCATTTTTAAAAAATGAAAATGCATTCCAGAGTAAAAAAAAAAAGAAGAAACATTAGAAGATCCAACTTTTCCATCCCTATCTTATCAGGCATGGATACTTGATTCCTTTATGTAAACAAGTAATTTTCACAATTTAACCAATTTGGGATTACAGTTCCATAAATGAATGAATACATGAAAGGAAGCAGTAATAAAAAGAAACAGGGGAATACTTAACTGCAACTTTGAAACTATGCTATTCATTATGGCGGCCACTAGCCATATACAGGTATTGAGAAGCTTGAAACGTGGGTAGTTCAAGCTGGATATGCTATAATTGTGAAACATACACTGGATTTTGAACACTTGATTCAAAAACAAAAATAATGCAAAATATTTCACAATGTTTTATACTTACTATCTGTAGAAATGATAATACTCTTAAATATATACTATTAAAATAAATTTCATTTGTTTTTCTTCTTTAAACTGGTTACCAAAAAATATATAATTACATGTGTGGCTTGTATTTGTGACCTGTATTATATTTCCAATGGGCAGCATTACTTTAGAATATAATTTTAAATTTGAAGTGTCTATCATTTCAGTTTTCTTTCTTTCCCAACATATGTAGTTAATTGAATTTTGATACACATACACACACACACACACACACACACACATATATGCTATTATGGGATATGTACTCAGCTCTTGGAATGACAGAAACTTTATACACAAAAATAATTATATATGAAGACAAATGTCAATTGTTTCAAATATGGTTTTTATGTACAAAATTACACTGCTCAGAAGACGAAACTTTTTTTTTTTTTTTTTTTTAATTAGCTCTTGTTACCCAGGCTGGAGTGCAATGGCACGATCTCGGCTCACCGCAACCTCCGCCTCCTGGGTTCAGGCAATTCTCCTGCCTCAGCCTCCTGAGTAGCTGGGACTACAGACATGCGCCACCATGCCCAGCTAATTTTTTGTAGTTTTAGTAGAGACGGGGTTTCACCATGTTGACCAGGATGGTCTCGATCTCTTAACCTCGTGATCCACCCGCCTCGGCCTCCCAAAGTGCTAGGATTACATGCTTGAGCCACCGCGCCCGGCCCTCAGAAGACGAAACTTAATAGAAAGAACAACTTGTTTTATTTGAAAAGTTAAAGCCTAATAATATAAGAATCAGGATAAAAATTTTAGTCAGATACAAAAGAGTTTCCAAAACCAACTTTCTGACATCCTAAAACGCTGAATTTTTTAGCATATTCTATTAGTATAACTACAAACTGATCATTAACCTGAACTCACAAATATTGCCAGCTTTCATCTACCTTTATATTTTCATTCTAAAAACTAACAAGATGAAATATTTTAAACTACCAAGTGCTAACAAAAGAAAGATGATTGTTGTGTATATCATTTTTCATCTCTCCTTGTTAAGTCATTCCCAAAAAGTGGGTGGAAAATTGCTTTTTCTTCCTTCAGGTGTTAAAAATAATTTGACTCATTTTTTTAAATATAGTAAAAATAAATTATGCATCCACCAAAAAAAATCAAGATATGTTTAAATTATTGAAAAAACAAAGAATGGAATAAATATATAATAAACAAACATGAATAACCAAAACTTATTGAATTTTGCCATAAATTCTGATACAGTATAAATTTTATGCAAAAAAAAATAAAGTATGCTGAAAATCAAGGAGGGGGAAGAAAGAATATGTTATCAAACATGCAAACCTGAAAATTCATTTAAAATGCTGTTTTAATCACATTTGTTTCATCCTTAGATTAGTCTACACTGATCACAATTTAAACTAAGAAAAATTAACTAGTGTTTACAGAAATGTATCAGTTTGGTCCTGTTACTTAGTCTAAGGCAGATTAATTCCAACAGATTTTAATTCAAAGGACAGTGCAAAGCAGAAAACAGTACAAGTCAGACTGAAGACAATAATTGAAATTTTCTGGCTGATGTTGGAACTGTTTTTCATAGCTTTTCTCAATTATCTTCTCAAATAAGTTACAAAAGTTCTGCCTCCTTAATTGGGTGGCCTCCTAAGTTGCTTCTGGACAATGAAGGAAAAATTAAAGTATTCTGTACCAATAATACCCTAGGAATTTCTTGAGAATAAGATGCATTTTCTAAGGTTCAACCCTAAGATCTGTTTTGTTAGTTCTTAATTATATAACAAAAGTTTAATAAGGGATCATGCTCTCAACTACAAAATCATAACAAGCACTGAGACAGATTTGGAAAAAGAGACCAAAACAACAAAGCATTGTACTTACAAAGAAAAAGGTTCCCAATTGTTATAAATGGTTAGAAGTATGGACATCCCTGAGGAGATAGACTGGAGGGGGTCCATGAAAGGGTTTCTTTCAAAAGGAATATATATCTTCATAGTTTTAATGAGCAAATATTATTTTTCGAAGTAAAAACTTATAAAGGCAGATTATACCCTTGCTTAAATCTTTTCAACGGCTAACTATTCCCAACAAAAATAGAGTCAATATACTAACACAGGATACAAGGTGTTTCATAATGTGGTCCCTTGTTTCCCTTTTCGGCCCACAGTTTTACCACTTCCTGCCTTGCAAGCTAAACTCTCACCATTCTAAGCTACTCCTGTGCTACTTTCAATGGACACTGTAATTAACTCATTTGCCTTATTTTTCTATGCTATACTGATAAACTTTACGTATTGTTACTAACTACAATGGGGTTTTCTTGACCAGAGATTTATTGAGATGAAGAGATTTGTCAAATATGTATGAATACCTATTTCCATTCTAGTAACATTTTAAAAACAAAAATTACTTCTAATGATTAATCCAGTTTCGATTATAACACACTTCAAAAGAAAACAAATTAGATCAAAGGCCCCAATTCCATTCCTAGGTTTAATTTGAATTTTTACAACACTGTGTTACCTAGAGTAAGTAATTTTACTCAATCTATTAAAAATGTCCCTTAACAACTTTATATCAATGCTTTTCTCTACTTTTAAAAAATAAAGATACAAAAATGTACATATGTTTTATAAACTTTTTTGCCTTTACCTCAGAAACCCCAAGACGAGCATTTATTTAGGAAACAGAAAAAACAAAATGAGAAGGCTTAATGTTATTTTCTTCTGTATACTGTATGATTTTGAATACAACAAATAGTATCATAAAGCAACATTTATATATACTTACAAAGTATATAATCCATATCTAAAATGCAAATCAGCCCAATTCCATGTATACCACAATGTACATACAAATAAGAAATTCATTCATACACATTTTCCTTAAGCATTCAAAATGAGTCTTCTAGGTCCACCAGACTCTTTTAAAGAATTCTTACCTTGGTGATGTACTTGGCTGTCTGAACTTTGTCTTTTAGCATTTTTCATCCTAACACTTGAAGGTGAAGAACTGACCAGCGATGATCGGCCAGAAGACTGTGGTGTTTCAAAATCGGATGAATAAGAATAACAGTGTTTGCCTGCCTTTCTTTCTTGATCAGTACTTGGACTTCTTGCTCTTTCCCCCATTGTTTTGAAAAATGATCTCTATTCATACAATTTTATAGATTCTTTTCTCCAGAAGAGACCATGACAGTACTGAAAAACATTTTCACAGTCTTCAGATCCTGATAATATTCATTTTTGTGCAATCTGTTTTCTCCACAATGTATTTGTAGACCACAATTCACATTAGCATTCAGGAAATAAACTTTTTTGCCCTGCAATTAAGGAACAGGAAAGGAAACTTACTATATAGTCATGAACTAATTTCCACAGTTAATTACCATGAAAGACACTAAAAGCAAAATAATATATAGCTTACAATTTTTAAAAGAGGTTACAATTTATCTATATTTTCACAGATAAGTTATTTACAGCATTTGGAGAAAAAAACAGACTGTCACAGCCTAGATAGATAACAAGTACCTGACATACAAGTGCTTCCGAATAAATGTTAACTGAAGTTGACTTAACAGTTATACTAGAGGCAAATGCTGAATTTTAACAGACAATAATGATCAAATCACTAGTTTTTTTCTTTTTTTAGGTGGGGAGGGCATGAGAGTGGAGGTAGTGGTGACAGTAAAGAACAAACTGGCTAATAAGAATAAAGAAAAATATCCAAGATTGACCGCACAAAAAATGTAAAACTGAAGTATATTTTTTCAAAAATAAATTAAAATATAAAATACTTGATGAGAAACATTTGCAAACAAATGGTAAAAAAAATGTTACCAACTTCAACACATAAATAAATATATCATCCTCTGAGAAAAATAGGTAAAAATTAAAGGGGTGGCCGGGTGCAGTGGCTCATGCCTATAACCCCAGTACTTTGGGAGGCCGAGGCAAGTGGATCATCTGAGGTCAGGAGTTCGAGACCAGCCTGGCCAACATGGTGAAACACTATCTCTACTAAAAAAAATACAACAATTAGCTGGGCATGGCGACAGGCACCTGTAATCCCAGCTACTTGGGAGGCTGAGGCAGGAGAATCACTTGAACCCAGGAGGCAGAGGTTGCAGTGGGCCAAGAACACACCATGGCAAACAAGTCTGGGCAACAAAAGCAAAATTCCGTCTCAAAAAAAAAAAAGAAAAAAAAATTAAATGGGCAAAATACATGATAAAACTCCAAAAAGGCAAGACAAATGATACAAGACACAGAAATATAACCTTAAATATCATTTTTAAACTATCAAATTATTAAAGATTTTTCAAAATAACAACACTCAATGCTGCCAGAGTTGCCATCAGAAAAAAGTCCATAGAGTTTTTGGGAAAAATGCTGGCAAAAATACATAAGACTTTAATTATGCTTTAACTTTTGGTACAATAATTCAATTTCTGGATTCCAATAAATTAGGAGAAACCCTAAAATTAGGAGAAAAGTCACATGCAAATATTTAAGATAGTACAGTACTTTTAATGGAAGCAAATTAAATGCCTAATCATTGAGGAATAATTATTTTACAAATCCATATAGCATAATATCATGAAGCTACTGAAAATGCTTATGGAAAGTTTGTATTTAAGGAAAATTTATAGTATTAGTGTAAAGAAAAATTTCAAATTAGTGCATACAGTATGATCTCAACTACACATATTCATTAAAAAAAATACTGAAGGGCTGGGCGCGGTGGCTCAAGCCTGTAATCCCAGCACTTTGGGAGGCCGAGGCAGGTGGATCACGAGGTCAAGAGATCGAGACCATCCTGGTCAACATGGTGAAACCCCGTCTCTACTAAAAATACAAAAAATTAGCTGGGCATGGTGGCACGTGCCTGTAATCCCAGCTACTCAGGAGGCTGAGGCAGGAGAATTGCCTGAACCCAGGAGGCGGAGGTTGCGGTGAGCCGAGATCACGCCATTGCACTCCAGCCTGGGTAACAAGAGCGAAACTCCGTCTCAAAAAAAAAAAAAAAAAAATACTGAAAATACTATTATTCCTATCTGAATTCAGAAACTGAAAACATTTTCCGAAGCAAGGAATAGATGAACATCAAAATTGTGGCTGCTTGACAACATGATTTTAGATAATTTTATCTCTCCATTAACATATTCTATTATTCTAACACAATAAAATTGGATTACTTTTATAATCCAATTTAGAAAAAACAAAAATCCCTTTGTTGAAAATTAGTATTAAAAGTATAGTGCTTCTGGCAATAATATGAAAAGGCACGCACAAGGCAGCACTATTTATGGTATCTCTGTTATAAGTAGAAAACTAAAACAATCAAAATGACCAACAAGAACTGGTCTTACAAACTATAAACATCCACACGATGAAGTATATGTAATACTGTGGAGCTTTTAAAGGAATGAAGACTATCTCTGTGTATTGCTCATAGTCTGGCATAATCTCTAGGATATACAGAGAAAAGAAAGATGTAAAAAAGCGTGTAGTATGCTACCATTTACCAAGGAAGAAGGGTAACATACATAATTTTTTATATTTTTAAGTAAAAGGAGAAATCAAATAATCAAGAAAAATAAAATGGGTTTGCTAGGGTAGGGCTATCCAACAGAACTTTCAGCCAGGATGGAAATGTTCTACAATCTGTGCTGTTCAAGATGGTAGCTGGCCACATGTGGCTATTAAGCACTTGAAATGTTGCTGGTATAACTGAATAACTAATTTTTAATTTTATTTAATTTTAATTTAAGAAGCCACATGTGCTGGTAGTTAGCTTACTGAACAAGACAGCTACCGGAGAAGGAAGGAAGCAGTTTAGGGAAGGGGATAGAAGCCAGACTTCTCTGTATATAATTTTTGTAAATTTAACATTGGAAATGACAATTTTTAGAAATTAGATTTTTGAAAAGCAATTCCCATAAATCAAAACAAAATTAGATAAAACAATTTAACAACAAATATGGTTGGTGGTAAAACCACACAAATTAACCAGTTCAAATGACTTTACAACACTATACCTTGACTTTTCTTTTTCAGTTACTTTAATTTTTTTGAGACAGGGTATAGCACTATGGCCCAGGCTAGAGTGCAGTGACACAACCTCAGCTCACTGCAACCTCTGCCTCTCGGGTTCAAGGGATTCTTCTGCCTCAGCCTCCTGAGTAGCTGAAACTAGGTGCACACCACCACACCCAGCTAATTTTTGTATTTTTAGTAGAGACAGGGTTTCACCATATTCATCAGGCTGGTCTCAAACTCCTGACCTCATGATCAGCCTGCCGTGGTCTCCCAAAGTGCTGGGATTACAGGTGTGAGTAACTGTGCCAGTCCATACCTTGACTTTATATTCCTAGTGAGATATAATGACCAAAAAAAAAAGTGCAAAAAAATTTTTAAAGCTATTTCAATAACCATATTTTGCTATTGCTATTCTCAGACTCATACATATGTACTGTGAAATAAAACAAATGAGTAATTATTATTGTTGCAGTTGGGCACTAGAATTTTCAACACAGAAGAAGTAAATATAAACTAATGTGAGTTTTAAAACTTTTTGACATTCAAAATTTGAATTATGAGTGTCAGTATGAATTTATGATGGCTTTTATCTATTTATTTTCTTAAAAAACTTCTTCGCTCTGTCCCCTAAAATAATTCCAGAAACAAGGAAAAAACTAGGAACATTCCTAGAACCCAGATGTAGTGTCTATATACCACTTCCCACTGAAAGAACCTAAAGTTCCTTGTGAAATACCTGATTCCATGTCTGAGGGAGGAAACATACAAAATTAATCTAAGAATATAGCAATCTGGTCATACTAGAAAGCAAGGAAGCTATCAGACACTACTGACTGGAATATGAGTCAAAAGGTCTCAGAAGCCAACTTCATGGAACTACTTGCCAAAGACAAGGCAAATTTGTCACTAATACGAATTCTATCAGCAAAGGATTTAAACATATCAAAAGTGTTTAAATCCTTGAGTTCATATGATATACTTTAGGAAAATCTAATTATTTACCTGTGGAAGATTCTAGGGAACCATCTCATTTAATTTAAAAATTTATACATAAAGAGAAAAAAAATCACACACACATCATGCCTATACCCTTAAAAAGCTTTATCTGAAAATAACAAAATATTAGATAAGGGGAAGTATTTCTTTATGAAATTATTCTACCTAACAAATAAAAAAGAAAATATTAAAATAACGGAATTAGAGGAGTGCCATTTCACAACTGCTAATGAAATAATGAAGCTATATAATGATCACAAATGGCTGTATCACTACAGAAAAATAACAACCAGACACCATGTGTGTCTGCTAGGACACAGTACCTCTGAAGTAATCTCCCCTCCTCCCCACAAAAACTAAACCGGAATATAATCAAGCCTCTAAAGGTAAATGACACTAAGAAGTACTAGAGAGACCGAGGTATAAGAAAGCAATCAAAACAAATGGAGACTGTGGCAAATTCTACAGGAAAAACCAGATTCTTTAATGAAAAAATTGAAAGCAGTACAAGAGAGAGGAGAGAAGAGGTTATTTATACAATAAGAAAGTCTTAAGAAACAACCACCAAGTGCAATCTATGGACAGTATTTCAATCCTGATTACAATAAATTGCATTAAAAAATTATAATCAAGAAAATTTAAACACTACTTATTTATTGTTCTTAGAGACAGGGTTTTACTCTGTTGCCCACACTGGAGTGCAGTGACACGATCATGGTTTGCCACAACCTTGAACTCCTGGGCTTAGATCCTCCTACCTCAGCCTGCTGCTGAGTAGCTAGAAATAGAGGCCTGTGCCACCACGCCCAGCCCTTGACTACATAAATAATATTAAGGAATTATATTGTTTTAGGTGAGGCAATGATAGTGTGGTTATTTTTTTTTTAAGAATCTTTTAGAGATATATGTTGAAATATTTATCAATAAAATTGTCTGGGGTTTGCTTCAAAATAACCCAAAGGAAAATGGGTAAGGGTAGAGATTATACAAAATTGACTGTGAGTTGACGATTACCTTGCAATGTAAGTCTAATTTTTTTATATGTAAAATTGTAATATTACTAGTAACTACCATAGAGAATTCTTGTGAGGGTTAAATGAGATAATTCAATAACACACTATAAGAACTTGGTAAATATCAACAATTATATTACTAATTCAAATGCATATGAGATTTCAGTAAATTATAACTGATGTTCCTTGTCAACAACTTTCAGTTTAAATTCCAATAATATAATTAAAAGTTGGTTAAATGGTAAAGATGAAGATTACTTCTGTTTACATTTGCATAGCAGAAGTAGCTTCTATGATCTATCCTATCTAAATCTGAGATGCCTACGAACTTTCCATGGCAAAGGGGAAGAATACACAAAGCAGTGTTCTCTCCCCGCTCCCCCACCATATATCCAGAGTTCCATAAAAATAAAGGAAATATTTACTTTTAATAAATATATCATTATTTAAATTAAATGTCCCCTTATCCAAGTTCTGTTCCCTAAAACCATTTTAATGGCTTATACCTTTATGTGTACGCTGTATCTTGAGTTAGCAATTTTAGACTATAAAAGATGAGGATTTAACTCATCCTTCTTTTTATATGGTTACTACATGTTGGTTATACATGTTTTTTTTCTTTTAATCCTTAATTTTCTTTTTTTCCTATTAAAGGGAAAAAACATTTCTTACATCCCTAATATCTACCAGCTTCTTAATCTACCAGTGGCCTGAGGTGCATTCCATTCTCCCTCCTAAAGACATTTTCCTTGAATTTCCTATTCTAATTTAAATCAACTACTTTCTAGACCTGTTGCACTGCTGTCATTCTGGAATTACTTTTACTGAATTCCTCAGTTAGTACACTATTTCATTTAGACCACGTCATCTTTATTAGTTTCCATCATCATTTTACTGGTCCATACCCTTAAATGACTACTTGAGAAATAGTTTATGGTTTAGGAAGTAAATGTTCGAAGTCCTTGCATGCTTGACAATATCCTTATTTTACCTCACACTTGTTACTTTTCAGAGTTCCAAATTCTAGGTTATTTTCTCTCAGAACTTTGAAGACACTGCTTCACTGTCTTTTAAACCCTCAGCATTGTTAGTGAGACATATGCTGCAGTCATTCTTTTATTCAAAATATATTTCTTGAGCTCTATGTAAGAGTAATGAACAAAAATTCCCTGCCCTTAGGGAATTTACACTCTAGTTATACTCATCAGATATTCATTCCTTTATAGGTTATCTTTTCCTTTTTTTCACTCCCTAAGGGGCTTTTAGGGTCTTCCCCCTTGTATACTGAAATTTCATAAGAATATGAATACAAGTGAGTCTTTTTCACTGTGCTGAGACCCTTTCTCCTCCTTTTCCTTTCAATCTGGAAATCTGTATCTTTAAGCACCAGAGGTTTTCTTACATTGCTTTTCAGACAATTAACCTTTTTTTCCATTTTTTTTTTAATTTCTCCTAAATAAGCCTGCTCTTTTTTTGTTCTATTTTCAAAGAGTTTTATGCAATTTACCCTCTAAACCATCATTTAAAACATGATGCCAATATCTTCAAGAACTTTCTTGCGCTGATTTTTAAAATAATTATTCTGTTCTTGTATTACCGAGGTAACATATTTTTTTCTCTGAGATTACATAGACATTTTCTGTTTAAAGTCTCTTCTGATCCAAGAATTACCACTATTTCATATGGTGTCAGCTTTTCTGCTTCTTTATCTTGGGTTTTTTATTTACATACTTCTGGTTTTATGTCTTTGAAGATAATTTTTAGTTGACCACTTATACTAAAAAAGAGGGGAAAAAAAAGGAAACGAAACCACTCCTAGGAAATCCCCTCGGTTTAGCAAACCAGCTAGACTAATTCCTAGGACCCAGCTTTTACACCTAGGCTAAATAATGTCTATCATAAATATCCTGTACACAGGAGAAGTGAGCAGAATAATGAGGAAAGTGGTCATAACCATCTGGGAAAGGCAACACCCTCCCAGGCAAAAAGTCTTGCCAGCCAAACAAAAATTTCCAAGTGTCAATCCCATCTGGAATAATAATCCCAGGGACCAGGTCCAAATGCAGGATCTTAGGAAACTATAATTAAAAGGATTAAAGAGTCCACTCCTAGGACACAAAACGACTCAAAGGCATTCGAAATTCAGTAAGAAAAGGAGGAAACTCCCTCTGTACTACTACAGAGGCTCAGAGATCAAATGAGAAAATACTCCCGATTAAATCTGGAGGGCTCAGTAGGGCAAGGCCTTGTGAAAGTTAACTTTGTAACTAAGAAGTGGCCTTGCAGGCCAGGGAGTGCAGCTGCAGGAATGGGGGCAGCAGGAGGCACAAAGCCAGAATAGACAGCCGAGATAATGGTGGACAGTGTGAGAGTTAGTGTGAGTAAAACCTTTAATAAGGGAGTCACTGGGCACTCCTGGCTCTGTGTGATGCCATACTTAGGAATTATGGGTGTCTAGGTATTTATACCCTCACTAAACAAGTATGTGGAAGTTGTATAACTGTCAAAAGGATCAACAAAAAGGTGATTAGAACACAGGCCACCAGGCCAGGTGTGGTGGCTGAACACCTATAATCCCAGCACTTTGGGAGGTGAGGCAGGGGGATCATGAGGTCAGGAGTTCGAGACCAGCCTGGCCAATAATGTAAAACCCCATCTCTAATAAAAATACAAACATTAACCTGGCATGATGGCATGCGCCGGTAGTCCCAGCTACTCAGGAGGCTGAAACAGGGGAATAATTGTTTGAACCCGGGAGGCGGAGGTTGCAGGGAGCCAAGATCATGCCACCGCACTCCAGCCTGGGCAACAGAGCAAGACTCCAACTCCAAAAAAAGAAAGAAAGAAAACAGGACATGGAAGGAAGACCTCCTAAACTAAGACCGTTTCAAAGTATTCACGTAAATTACACAGAAATGCCCAAAATAGGAAGACTGGTAATTGTAAATCACCTTTCCAGCTGGGTAGAAGCCTTTCCCCTTCAATAGCCACCACCGGGAATGTGATCAAAGTAATATGAAAACCAACATACCTAGATTTGGCCTGGTGGAAAATATTAATTCAGACAATGGGAGCCACTTTACCTCAAGGGTGTTAAAGGGAATTATGGAAGGTTTACAAATTAAATGGAATTATCACAGCCCTTGGTATCCCCCTTCCTCTGGAAAGACGAAAAGAATAAATCAAACTCTCAAAAAGTGTATCACCAGGCAACTGTAATCCTAGCACTTTGGGAGGCTGAGGCAGGCAAATCACGCGGTCAGGAGATGGAGACCATCCTGGCCAACATGGTGAAACCCTGTCTCTACTTAAAAAATAGAATAATTAGCTGGGCATGGGTGGGGCACGCCTGTAGTCCCAGCTACTTGGGAGGCTGAGGCAGGAGAATCGCTTGAACCAGGGAGCCAGAGGTTGCAGTGAGCCGAGAACGCACCACTGCACTCCAGCCTGCGACAGAATGAGACTTCGCCTAAAAAAAAAAAAAAAGACATATCACCAAACTAATCATAAGACTTAAAATGCCTTGAACCATATGTCTCCCAGTAGTACTCCTTAGGATTAAAACAGCCTAAGGAAAAAATTTGGGATTATCCCCCTACTAGTTATTATATGGGCTCCTGCATGTGGGCAGAGCTACAAATCTCCCTACTATAAAAACCAAGGATCAGTTCTTAAGAAATTACATACTGGCCATATCCTCCACCCTGTCATCCTTTAGGTTAAAAGGACTTCGAACTCTAAACTCTGCCTCTTAAGTTTGCAGCCTGGTGATTTGGTGCTGATTAAGACTTGGAAAGAAGACAAGCTCCACCCAAGCTGGGAAGGTTCCTACCAAGTGCTCCAAATCATTCAAACAGCCATGCAAACAGCTGAATGGGGGTAGATTCACTGTAGTCCAATCAAGGGACTGGTAAAAGAGACCCAGGAAGAGATGGGAAAAAAACTGTAAAAAATGCATGGGTCACCTAAGGAACCCTTAAAGTTAACTCTAAAGAAAATAAAAAGATAATATGGGCTGGCCTCATCTCTGGAAGTTAATATGGCTAAAATGGGCTACTATACAAAAAGCAGAAGATCAATATGGAAACTGGCAAGGGAACTCCTTCCTACCAAATCAGGTTGGTAATTAATGTAACAAGACGGTAGCACCCCAAACTATAAGATTTAATGCTTGCCAGGTCTTACTTTGTGGGAATTTGAAAAATCAGAGATGGCTCTCACAGGAAAATAAGTTTATTTGCCCTGAAACAGATACAAGTTACAGTAGCACATGACCCTGCCTTAGCTGACATGATATATGGTAAACTACCCAATTTCAGAGTTGGACAGTAAACATGGGGTGGGTAACTCCACACTGGAGACCCTTAAAGAATACACTCCAAGGGCTCCTGGTCAAATAACTGCCAGAATTTAAAATGCAATCCTATACTTATCACCATTAACAATCCAGCCATAAACCGAAAGCAGAGTCTTGGGTATACAGGTTAGGAGCAGAGATCACAGTGCAAGACCCCACAGGGCAAATTTGTTCTCAAACTAATCGAAAACTCAACCTTCCATTTGCCTGGGACTACTCCAACTCCAAACGCTAATAAACACTTCAGTCCACCAAATAATAACCCTAAAAGGGCAAAAATAATTGAGGTAAATAATTTAAGGCAAATCTTAGAAATTGAAACAGGGTACAAGGATGTGAATGCCTGGGTCCGATGGGTTAAATTTTCAGTACAAGCTCTCAAGAAGAGTAACTGCTATGTGCGTGCTGCTGGACGACCTCAGGCTCAGGTGGTTCTGTTTCCCCTAGGATAAAATACCAATCCTGAAGGAATGTGCTGCATGTTGACTCTATACCAGAACAAGGATGCATGGGAAAATGAAAGTTTGTAAAAGACTGTCATTGCTCTTTCCTGCATTGCGAGGTCAAATCCCAGAGCAATTCCCTCGTTCTCTACAGGGAATATAAACCACTCCTTCTGTCTCTCTAGGCAGGGGGTAGAATTCAATAAGCCCATGGGAGAACTCTCAACTTGTACCAACATTGTAAACATCAGTGGTAAGGCAATGGCAATCACTCAGCTTTCCATATCCCCAGTGCCAACAGCTGGTGACATTGTGAGTAAAGGAACCTCTGTAACCTATTACCATCTTATTGGATTGGAATTTGTGCTTTAGTCCAGTTGGCCATTGCCCTCACCCTGGCATTCCATAAAGATACCCAAAAATATACATGGCCAACAAAACTTATTTAACAAAGTCTTTTAATGCTAATATATATGTTAACTTAATAGGAATCCCTGGAGGGGGGTGCCTAATGAATTTAAGGCCTGAAACCAAATACCTGCCAGGTTTAAGTCAGCATTCTTCTAGTGGTCAACTAATAATAAGAATGTGGATTAGATTAACTACATCTATTACAATCAACACAGATTCATCAATTACACTCAGGAGGTGGCTAGCCAGGTAAATGCCACCAGCCAAATGGTCTGGGAAAACAGGCTTGTGATAGACATAATGCCTGCAAAAAAGGGGAACATATGTGTTATGCTGGGTGGAAAATGCTGTACTTTCATTCCCAACAATACTGCCCCAAATGTAACCATCACAAAAGCTTTACAGGGACTAACAACTATAGCCAACTAGCAGAAAATGCTGGAATTAATAACCCACTTACGGGTTGGCTAGAAGGTTGGCTTAAAAAATTGAATGGCATGGTATCTTCAATCCTTGTATCTCTCATAATTGTGGCAAGAGTCTTAATAGCAGTGGTTTGTTGTATTATCCCTGTGTGAGGGGACTAGCACAGAGATTAATTAAAACAGCTATTAGTAAGCAAATGCTCATAACTTACCAGCAAACTAAACTGCTACTATTAGAAACCAAATTAAACTCACTCTCCTATTAAAAAAAAAAAAAGTAAACAACTTCTAAAGCAATTCAAGGACCAGAAGCCTTTAAATAGAAATGAAACCAAAGAAAGCAAATAGAAAAAGGAGGAAATTCATGAGAAAACATTTTAAATGGTCCACTTTCAAGGCATGATAAATCTAAGCACTGGCAGCCAGCCTGAAAATGTAACAAACTACACAGCTCACGTACCTAGAAGGTCACAATAAGTGAACCAAATGTAAAGGAAGGGTCAGCCAATAAAAGGGAAGAAAGTTTCATTTTTGGGAAATTGAAACTTAAGAGACGAAGGGGATGGGGTATAACCTTATAAGGGGGTAATAAAGCTTAGGCAACGTCCAGGAAGACTGTAACCCCATAGTACTTGACCAGTGAGGACCTTGCGTGCTAGGAGATAAATTACCTGCTGTAGCTGCCCTGGGTGTGCCTGCCTACCAGATACCCAATCTTGCAAAACCACTATTAAAAGTATCACTTTCACCGTTCTTCATGACTCTGAGTCCATTCTTTGGGTTTAAATGGGTGAGGGTGTTTCTCAAACTGATAACAAGAACAGCTCCAGGAGCACTAGAGAACACACTATTTTCTTTGTTAAACTTATTACTTAGGTTCTATTTTGAAATAAGGTGGGTTTTTCTAAACTATGTGTAAGACATATCATCTACAATTCATCATGGCATTTAATAAACAAGTACATCCTTAGGAAATATAACAACCCAAATAGTTTAGCTTCCCTAAAGAACGGAAACTTAAGTGAAAATTTACTTTTAAAAAATTAGTCCTTAGTCCTTGTAAAAACTTGTAGATGCCTGGCTGACAGGCTTCAGAAAAACAGTTCAAATAAGCAAACAGGCAAACAGAATATAAGTTAAATGAAAAAGAAAAGACATAAAAAATTAGACCAAAAAAAGAAACAAAGATGAGGTAAACAAAGTAACTATTAAGGCCGAGGCGGGTGGATCATGAGGTCAAGAGATTGAGACCATCCTGGTGAAACCCCATCTCTAATAAAAATACAAAAATTAGCTGGGCATAGTGGCTTGCCAATAGTCCCAGCTACTCGGGAGGCTGAGGCAGGAGAATTGCTTGAACCCAGGAGGCAAAGGTTGCAGTGAGCTGAGATCGCGCCATTGCACTCCTGCCTGGGTAACAAGAGCGAAACTCCGTCTCAAAAAAAAAAAAAAAAAAAAAAAAAAAACAAAAAAAAAAAACCAACCAACAAAAAAAAAAAAAAAAAAAAAGCATAAAGCAATAAAAACTACTATAGCTTAACAAGATTACATAACAATTTACCACTGGACCGGACCCTAGGAAACCACTCTTTTCTTTGCAAAGATTAAGGAAACTGAGGCCCAGAAAAACAAAATGACTTACCCAAGTTCACAACTGAGCTAAGGTCACAAAGCTCAGTTAGTAAAACTTGAAACAGACTATACTGACTGTTTGACCTATTCTATTGAGTATCCTATTCAATATTTCAGTAACATTCAGATGATAACTACCTCATTTTTGAAGTCACTTCCACCTGTATCTATCCCATCCTCTTTGCCCTCTCAACTCTGCTAAAACTGAAGAAGCATTTCTGTTCCTTATCTTCTTTCCCATACTATCACTCAATGTCAAGGATTGTGCATCTGCAATTGTGCCCTCTCTACAGGATCATTTCTATCAATGAAGAGGCACTAATGAAGCTGATGCTTGATTCCATGTTCTGTTGTATCTAAACCCAATTTCTCGACTCCAATTTTCCAATAATTTTTGAAGAGTAATCTATAACCTAGAATGCTATCAAGACTTTTTTTCCAAGTGTTTTCTTTTGAACCCACAATAGTCAGGTTTTCATCCCCACCACTCCACTGAAACAGCTTCTGTCAAGATCACCAATGACAGTCATCTTCCTAAATCCATCAGCCACGTTTCTTATTTCCTCTTTTGCAAACCACCTCCCACCATCAGCCAATTTTCTATCCTACTGGTCCTTAACCTCACAGCAGTGTTTGACATAACCAACAATTCCTTCCCTCCTAAAACATTCCCTTTTCTTACTTTCTTGTCCATAGTGATTTATTTTCCTGATTTGCTTACTACCTCACTGGCTGTCTCCTCTCAGTCTCCTTTGTGAATATGCCTCCTCTTCCTGATCTCTAAATGTTGGAAAACACAGGGCAGCACATGTTGGACCTCTTTATTTACACTCTCTCCTTAGGTGATCTAATCCAGATTTCATCTACCCTGACTTCCCATTCATATATACACCTTCCTACTTGACAATTCTATTCGGATATCTAAAAATCATTTCAAATTTACATGTCCAAAACTGAAATCATTATTTGTCCCTTTTCCATCTCAACTCTTTCCTATGTTTCTGATCTCATTAAATGGTAAGTCCATCCACTAAATTACTCATGTCACAAATCTAAAGATTGTCCTGGATTCCTTCTTCCTACATCCCTCATCCAAATCATATGTAATACCAGACATTTTAATCTCCACACCATACTCCAGATCTGACCACACTGCTACTGCCCTAGTCTAAGTCATGTGAGTCTAGGCCATATCCATGTTTTCTCTGTAGGACTTCTGCAATAATCTCCTAACTGACATTCCACTTTCATCCTTGCTTCCCCATAGTCAGTTCTTCACACAGCAGTGAGAAAACGCAACTTAAAACAGAGATCAGACCAGTACTGCTCTCCTGCTTAATATACTTCAATGGTCTCCTATGGCCATCAGAGGCCTTTACCAGGTTTGCAAGCTCATACAAGGTCTAGCCCTTCTGTCTACTTCTCCATCCTTACATACTCTTCTTTTTGAATCTCCTTTTTCAGGCAAACTAGTCTTCTTTTGTGCCTTCAACACATAAGATTGTTGCCAACAGCCTTAGTACTTGCTGCACTAACTAGAACTTCACAAAAGTGGTTCATTCTCTTCTTCCTGTTCTCAGCATGAATGTCACCTTCTCAAAAATGGCTCCCTGACAATGTTCTATTGAAGTGAGCCCAGTCACTCTATCCTATTACTCTGCTTTAAACCTTGTTACTACTGGAAATAATCTTACATTTATTGTCTCACCTATCCTACATATAAGACCTGTGAGAACAGCAATCTTGTCTGTTTACTTCACTACAGTAAACACACCACCATTCATTATTTGTGAAACGAATGACTACAATGTTATTTCAAATAGAATATTAAGTTTTGTCTTATAAAATTTTCCCTTTTGTTTTAAAGAAAATGTTATATTTTCCCTCTTTCAAAATAATTGCCTAAGAATTACTTAAATCTCTAAAATTCCTAAGAAGGAAAATTTAGCAAATCAAAAGGTTTTGCTCAGAGTCACTGCCATTATAAAGTTGAAATATATTTTTCTAGGTTAATTTTAAATAACTGAGATGACCTAATAAGACTTCAAACAAAATACATTTCACCTGCAGTTACAACAATAATTTCTGTTTGACTAATGTAATGTAGTCATAATACTATTGAGTGAATATAATTATTCTTTTTTTTTGAAGGAAAAAAGTGATCTTAGATGAACACTGAAGTTTGTATTCCAAGTGTAGTTCTGCAACTAATTTAAACCAAGAATGAATCAATTAACAGCTGTTTGTTGGAGGGGGGTGGGGGAGTGAGGGGTAGCTGTATGTATCTCATTAGTTCCCTCTCAGTGATAATCAAAGAATTAGCTAGATAAAAGCAAAAAAAGGAAAACTGTATTTCTTTCCCAATTTCAATTCCTAAGAACTGTTTATTTCCTAAAGATGGCTAAAAGTGCTACTAAAGCAATAACAGAAAGCTATCAAATCTAACACTTGACATTGTTCATCCAAAAGTAAATTCTCCTTTAAAAAAAAGTAAAAAGTCCCAAACAATATAGACTACACACAGTCAAAAAAGGAAAACTGTATTTCTTTCCCGATTTCAATTTCTAAGAATTATTTCCTAAAGATGGCTAAAAGTGCTACTACAGCAATAATAGAAAGCTATCAAATCTAACACTTGACATTGTTCATCCAAAAGTAAATTTTCCTTTAAAAAAAAGTAAAAAGTCCCAAACAATATAGACTACACACAAACAGTCAAAAAAACAAAACAAAACAAAAAAACAACCTAAAAATCCTTGAGTGCTAGAAGTTGCTTTTATCTCCGATTACAAATCAAAAAATGAATGTTTGCTATAGAGTCCATTGTATATAAATGTCATAAAGATCATCTAACTCATGTGACTCTAAGGAGCTTAGTTTTAAGAAAAAACTATAAAAAGCAACAAACTGTTAATTTCCTGACATATCCCTGAGGTCAGCTTCTTTGTTTAAAACATTGCTGATCAGCCACCTTTGCTGCCAGCAAGAGTTCACACAACAGACAACTAGGCAAATAAAATGAAAATAAACTTAAGTGTAAAAAGCTATAAATAAGGACATTTCTCCTCCTCCCAACAAATAAGCAGCTAAAGATGAGATAAAAGTAAAAACCACATTGCTGCATTTGGTTTTTTTCATTAGTGGAAAAGAAGCGGTTGCAGTTTTCTATAAAAGCTGTAACTGCTTTTCTTCCACAAACAAGAAAAGATTAAGAAACAAAATGAAGTAAAGTTTCTCCACTCCTCTAATACATGTCCCCACGTATTTTTAAGCATTTTCCTTATTCTACTACTTATTTGCCTAATCTTGCTTAAAAATCAAACTATTTTTAGTTAAATATAAAACAAAACAATAAAGTTTGGATTTAAAGTATGATCAAATATGATCAGTCAGATCACAAGAAATGCTACACATAAAATGTAAGACATAATCAGCTTATTTTAAACATTTTGAAACAATGGGTCAAATTAAAGCGTCTTAAGTACAGTATATATTCCCAAAGTTTAGTCAGTCAAATGAAAACATCACAAAATGTACATTCATTCATTCATTTATAAGACATATTACTGAACACCTACCAAGTGTCAGGCACTAAATTATAGATGGAACTGAAGATACAAAAATGAGTAGAACAAAACTGATCCCTTACTGTTAAGTAATTCCCAACAAAGAGAAAAAAAAAGTAATGTGACGGACTATAAGTACTAATGACAAAAGGAAGCAAGAAAGCTTGGTAAACTCAGAACTAAGATTAGAGGACAGAGGGAGTTTGATAAGGTTTCTAGAGGAGATAATGCCTAAATTGAGTCTTCCGGTATTAGCAGAGGTTAAGCACAATTATAATTTCACGTGTGTGTGTTTGAAAAGTGGGGTGGCAAATGAGGTTGGAAAAAAAAGACAGTGAAGTACAATCCTGTTTCAATAAGAGGATGTAGCATGAGCAAAAGTAAAAGGCATTAGATAAGCACGGCATATCACCAAACTGCAAATACCTTACAACTGTGCTGTCCAACACAGCTGCTCCTAAGCACCTAAAATGTAGCTATACAGACTTGGCATATGTAATATGTGTAAAATAAATGCGGTCTTTTGAAAACTTAGTACATAAAACAGAATACAAAATAGCTCTTCTATAATCTTTCTTATATTTGATGTATGCTAAGTAATATTTTGGATATATGTGGTTAAAAAAATATTAAAATTAATTTCACCTATTTGTATTTTATTGTGTGGCTATTGAAAAAATGTATATGGTTCACATTATATTCCAAATGGACAATGCCAGCTTAAAAGGATGGCACTGGCTGGGGAGTAGTGCTAAAGTAGTAAGTGGGACTGGATCGGGTGGAAGATAATATCACAAGGAGGATCTCTATGTCATATTAATAAGTTGGTTGGAAACCAAGGCTCTTTAGTAGGGTTAATATTATCACACCTGGCCGGGTGTGGTGGTTCATGCCTGTAATCCCAGCACTTTGGAAGGGTGAGGCGGGTGGATCACAAGGTCAGGAGATCGAGACCATCCTGACCAACGTGGTGAAAACCTGTCTCTACTAAAAATATTTAAAAAATTAGCTGGGCATGGTGGTGCGTGCCTGTAGTCCCAGCTACTTGGGAGGCTGAGGCAGGAGAATTGCTTGAACCGGGACCCGGGAGGCGGAGGTTGCAGTGAGCCGAGATCATGCCATTGCACTCCAACCTGGAGACAGAGCAAGACTGCGTCTCAAAAAAAAAGATTATCAGACCTGGCATTTGCAAGGATCCATCTCTAATCCAAGAAGTGGAGGACAGGAAAGCTGGAGGAAGAATATCAATTGGTCTTTTTTTTTTGGTGGGGGGACGGAGTTTCGCTCTTGCTACCCAGGCTGGAGAGCAATGGCGCGATCTCGGCTCACCGCAACCTCCGCCTCCCGGGTTCAAGCAATTCTCCTGCCTCAGCCTCCTGAGTAGCTGGGATTACAGGCACGCGCCACCATGCCCAGCTAATTTTTTGTATTTTTAGTAGAGACGGGGTTTCACCGTGTTGACCAGAATGGTCTCGATCTCTTGCCCTCGTGATCCACCCGCCTCGGCCTCCCAAAGTGCTGGGATTACAGGCTTGAGTCACCGCGCCCGGCCTATCAATTGGTCTTGATAATCACTGACAACGTTTTGAAGGTAGTATAACTAGAGATAGAGTACAGAATTGATTCCAGAAATGTTTTTCAAGAAAGATAAACTATACTTGCTGACAGATTAAATATGAAGTCTGGGAATAGAGAAGAACTTGAGTAAATTTCAAAGTTCTGGGGCTTGCACAATTAGGAGAATGTGGTATTCAATCAGGACAGCTTTGGCAGAGAAAGCTCAAAAAGTTCCAGGTCAGAAATAAAAAACTGGGAGAGTGTTAATAAAACACAAATGGTGTAAGCCAACGGAGAGGATGGACACAGCCAAGAACACAGAGTAAAAAAGAAGACAGAAGACTGGATTATTGGGAAAAACAATGTGAAATATGATGGGCAGAGGAAGCAGATCCCACAAAGGAGTTGAACAATGACAGGCAGAAGAAGAACCCAGAAGGGTAGCATCTTTA
The DNA here is from genome assembly GCF_001604975.1 of Cebus imitator. NCBI lineage: Eukaryota > Metazoa > Chordata > Mammalia > Primates > Cebidae > Cebus > Cebus imitator. The sequence goes on from NW_016107413.1 coordinate 613,973, forward strand.
TTTTAGTGGACTTCCATTGTGTCCTACAGAATTATACTTCCACAATATGTTTCACAGAAGAGATGTGACTGACAAAAGAAAAATCTCCTTTCCAAAGTCACAAATTACTTTTTGATAATTCAAATGGTACTTTCTCAACTTAGAGAATCAAAACAAACTATTACTTCCTATAACTTATTTGGACAAACATACTAGCTAACATGCAGCAAATCACAAAGTGAAATATTTAAAATGGTAATAGAGATTTAAATGTGGAACAACTGGGAAAAACAGATTAAAATAACCATACAAAAGAAAGAGGGAATGAGTAAAGAACTGGAAACATCGGTTTTACCATTCTAAAAAACATATAGCCATTCCTCCTCGCTAAAAAATAATTTAAATGATGACTTTTGATTCTATAGAGATCTGTAATCCAAGTTCTTAACCTGAAGATAAAGGACGGGTATAAATATGTATGTATCTAAATATACTTTCCAAAGAACAAAGTGAACAAAAAAAGGGGTTTCTATCAGATGAACTAGACCAGGGCTCTTCACTGTTAAACATTAACCTGCAGTTTACTTAACATAAAACATCGCGTATCTCAAGTACCCAATCCAGCTCAAGTGTGCCAAAAAGGCACTTTTATTTTTCTAACCATCTTTACTCCTCTCATCCCATCCTTGAAAGAGGTGTAGAAATTTCACAGCCTGGACAATTATGGCTTTCCACTCTAATCACAAGTCCTATTAATAACACATCTATTATTATTCCAGAGCTACCAAAGCCTCCTTTCCCATCTTGGCCCTTGGCCTTGCCCCTCATCTCTAGTCTTGAGTCTCCAGGGTTTTTGTTTTAATAATTCTTAACCCCTTCTCTAGATCCGCCCGCACTGTGCTCCTTCCTTCTCTTCCCGGTTCAAGGAAGTAAACAACCCTTTTCCAGTTCCTCTCCTCCTAACTTCCCGGTCCTCGCAGTGCCAGTCAACCCCTCTTCCTCGGGACCCTCTCAGGAGCCGACTTCTTCCCTCATTTTCCTAGGTCTTCCTTCTCTTCGCGTTCCCTAAATCCTCCCCATCCCTAATCCCTTCATCTTCCCTGTTTTAAGAACCACCTGGAGGCCCCGTCCACTAACGCCCCTTCGCCAGCTCCCCGACGCTTGGCCCTAGCCTCACCTCGCACCTCCACCACCCCTGCCGTCTCCAAGACGGCCCCAAAGCCCACCTCCTACCCGCCGGGTGTTCCGTAGAACCGATGTGACGTCCAGCCTCCTTACCTTCCCTCTCAGAACCGAACTCCCGGCTAGGGCTCGGCGTCAGGCCGCCAAACAGGGGGTGCCTGGCTCCTGCGGAGGCTGCGGGGCGGGTCCCGAGGTTGCCGGCGTGCGGGAAGTTTGAACATAGGGATGGGACAGGGGCGAGACCGCGACTTCTGGGTAGCAACGGCGGCACTGGGCTCCAGGGTAACGGAGGCGGAGGCCCAGGCTGCACTACGAAGACACCGTAGCCAATCATGATGACTCTACCCGAGCTCCCATTGGCTTCTGTCTCCAGACGGCCCTTTTTATTGGCTTCAGTGGAACTGGAAGGCGGGACGACGAGTGCGGGAGGAGGCCTCTATTGGCCGACCGCTCTAGCTGAGGCGGTGATCCCAAGTAGAGAAGTTGTGTGAGGCGAAGCGTGGAGCGCGCGCCAAGCTGTGGTGGGCTAATCCGCGCGAAGCGCGACTACTGAGCTTCGCGGGCTCTGAGACGGACGCGGGCGGAGGGGAAACGGGATTCATAGAATGAATTGTAAAATTGGAGACTGCTTAACATAAAACACTTAATTGCTTCTATTTCCTTTGGGTTGTTTTTAAATTGTAAACAAAAGGATAGTGCTTCTCGGTCTTCTTACCGAATATGGCTGATTCAGGAGGATGCGGGGTGCTCGAGATCCTGGCCGTGAATCGCCAACGAGCCTTGAATTTGGCTTGAAGGTGATTTTTAGGTTTTGGAACTGGTTTCGGGTGGAATGGCATCTAAAATACTTGCACACAGGTTTTGTTTTTTGAGGAACGTTTGGAGGAGTGTGTCAGTAGCCTATTGAGAACTGATGTGTGACATATTTTCTCCTTTAAAAATGGCATTAATTGCGGGAGACAGGGAAGGTTAAAAAAAAAAAAAAATCCTCTTTCGTGAGGGTTTTAAGCTGCCCCGAGCCATGATTATCAAGGTGGTTTAACACTTACTTTGGCTATTCTCATCTCTCTGGCCTTTACCACCATTCTGTAGAGAATCTAATTTTTGAAGGCAAATTATTCTAATGAATCTTCTAACCATGAAGATTGGTAATTCCTACTTCTCGCTTAACCTCGTTTTTCCAGCTTTGCACTGTTTCGAAGCTTTCATTTTATCCTGTCAATATTTTTTACTTCAAGTTACAGACTAACCCACTCAAACAATATTGTGATTAAATGTACCTTTCTGAATGCGAAATATATCTGAACAAGATGGCAGTCGTCTGTTAGTGAAAATAAGATGAGTAATCTCTAAATTGCACTGAATTACTTCATCAATTTTTTAATTTATCTCTGTTGACACTTTGTTAAAAGAGCTCACTGGTTATTATGGACTCTGTTAGAGTTAACATGTAAATGTATGGGTGGATTATTTATAAAGGAAGTTGTTAGGAAGAATCAAGAAGCATGCTGTATTTACGTGGACAAACAAATGTCTGTCACAGGAGCGTCAAATCCGGATTGCTGGAGGACTGCTGAGAATGAAACCACCATTTATTCAGCACTCAGAATGATCCAGGCAGTGTAATCTCATTCTATCTTCACTCATGACTCTAGACAGGTATTGTTATTCATTGTTTATACTTGAGAAAGCAGATTCAGAGAGAAAGTATCTGCCACAAGATAATAAAGTAGTAAGTGGTAATGCCAGAGTACAAGCCTAGGTCTGCTTCCAAATTTCGAGGTTTCAGATTTAATACCTTTAGTGTGTTTCACCTACGGGTTAAGAAGTTATTGGTAAGCAAGAAAATATTTAAAACGGTGGGAGAATCCAAAAAATTGTCTAGTTGTTTGTAACATATTCTCAGGATTTGTATGTGTGCAATTTTATTCACCGTCTCATATTCAAAATAACAGTGGCTATCAATTTGACCTTGAAAAAAGACCAAAAAATTTATAAATTTAGAGAAATAAAAACTAATATAATTACTATTTTAAAAGGATACCCCAAAATATGAGAAAACAGTTTTAAAAGTTTTATGATGTTACATGGTTTTAATATTATTTTTGATAGGGCTAGAATTTTCTAAGATACCATTTGACATTTTATTTCACTACCACACAGGATTCGGCTTTTCAGAAATAAAGGAAACAAAGTTAACAAAACAACATTTATATTTCTGCCACTTGAAAGTATAAACAGAAATCAGACTCTTTTTTGTTTTTAAAGATTTTACTTATGAAATAAATTCTACCAGTGGTCATTAAGCACTTTGGAGTTTTATTTTTAATATTCCTAGGCTTCTTCCATTCATATTGCAATATCCCCAGGTTTGCTATATTGCTAAGCGAATGTTCATTTTCTGCAGGACTTTGATTGGCTTCTTCATTGCTATTTGGCAATGATATAGATGATATAATGCAATTAAAATATTACTACAAATGCTTACTAGTAGGATTATTCTCATTTTCCTTTTGGGAAAACTAGTGTAGAATTTGAATGGTTTGTTAGAAGTTTCAAAAAAACTAATAGGTAGATAAATAGACTCTCTAACTGTAGGCAGAGAAATTATGATGACCATAATTTGTAAAGGGGGCACATGCTATATATAGTATCTTGGAAAACACACAAGTATAATTATCCTTAGCTAAAGTTCAGTTGTTTATATCATACCATTCTACAAAAAAAGAAAACATTGTCACAATTTTATGTGTTTTACATAAACGTGATACAAAACAAAAATTCAACAATTTTTTGTCTAACTTCTTGGTGTCATATTGCTTGGAAATTTTAAATTTATTAATAGATTCTAGGTAAATAGGTTTTAGCATATAATATTAAATTTGAAACAGTATCTAATATGCTACATGTTTAAGAGAAATCAAATGGCTTGGTTGAGTTGGATGTAAACAGCAGTATAATTGCAGACCTAGAAAGTGGGCTGTTCTTATGAAAACAAATGTAGTCCATTCTGATTGTTATATAAAGCTAAGAGCCTTTGACTACTGCTCTGTTTAAAGGATAAAGTTTTTGATCGCTTGATGAAATGTACAAGAGTTTTTTGTTGTTAATAGAGAAAGAAATGAAACCATTGAGATGTTTGTAAAAATTTGTATATCTTTACAACATAATATTGGTCAATACAATGAACTACTGATCAACACGGATGAATATTTATAGACAATATTGATCAAAAGAAGTCAGACACAAAAGAATATATTCTGTATACTTCCATTAACAAATGATTCAAAAACAGGCAAAATTCATCTAAACTGGCAAAAATTAGAATATTTATTGACTGTATTGACTGTGGGGTTGGAGGTAGGATTGAGTGGAAGAGACTGAAAGTTGTTTTTGGAGTGATGTGAATATGCTATTTGACTGACACGGTAGTTAAAGAGAGTTTCCAGCTGGGCATAGTGGCTCATGCCTGTAATCCCAGCACTTGAGAGGCAAATCACTTGAGATTAGGAGCTTGAGACCAGCCTGGCTCAACGTGGTGAGACCCCATCTCTACTAAAAATACAAAATTAGTTGGACCTAGTGGCACATGCCTGTAGTCCCAGCTACGCAGGAGACTGAGGCAGGAGAATTGCTTGAAACTAGGAGGTGAAGATTGCACTGAGCTGAGAACATACCCTACAGCAGAGCGAGACTCAGTCTCAAAAAAAAAAAAAAAAAAAAGAGAGAGAGAGTTTCCTTTATCAAAACTCATTAAAATATGTAAAATATATGTGCTTTTCACTGTATGCAAATTTTTCCTCAATTTTTTAATGGCTTTAAAAAAAGAACATATTGGCTTTTATAATAGAAAAATCTAGTAGGCCTGGGTCCACTTATGGTTAGATTCAAGTGCTCAATGTCATTAAAATTTTTTCTTGTCTCTTGGATGTACTTTTCTATGTGTTGGCCTTATTTAAGGCAGGCTTTCCCTCCCAGCTATGGCCGAATGCTCCAGATTTACATTCTATTTACCTAGCAACCCCAATGGAAAAAGAATATCTCTTTTCTGATTGGTTCAGCAGAAATCTTGGTATTAACTCTGCCCACTCTTGCATATGAACTTATTAATAATTACCTTGGCCAAGTATTTGCTTGGGGAAAGAGGATGATAAAGCCACCTTATCTTTCGTGTTTGCTCAGAATAGTGAGGGAGATGATTCTCCAAAGGAAAACTGAAATGCTGTTACTGGAAGCAGAAATACTGGACAAAGCGGATAGCTGTCCCCAAAAGTGATAATGATAATTTTATTCAAATAGGTTCATAGATCAGTCTGCTGGGCTTGTTTTCACATTTTATTTAAGAAAAACTCATGTAATTATAAGTTCCCCAGTCTGTAAATATAGATGAGATTAACCAAATTTTGTTATTTTTTGACTGCCTCTGCTTTATAGTACCTCCCCCTACCTCCACAAAGACTTCCCCACTTACTAATAATTACTATGGCCAGTAATTTCTGGAACTTCCCAGAGAGTGTCTCATAAACCTATCTACCTCTACTGGTCATTCCAGTAGGCAGGATACCAGGACCACTGCTCTTCCAGGCAACAGTTTATCCCTCTTCTCTCTAGGACCCAGCAACTTCTGCTGGTGGCCATCACGAAGTCACTAAGTACCACCACTTAGACCAGTGCCAAAGTTGAACTGTATGCCTTTTGTTTCTCAGATCCTAGCTTGCCTTTCCTATATTCTGCTTTAAGGTGCAGGAGCTAGGACTCAACAAACTACATTTCCCAGACATCCTTGCTAGTTGGCTTATCAGTAGGTTCTGCCAAAATGGGGCACTTAGGGAGACATTCCTTCTCAATGACTCTGCTCCTAGACATTGTTGACTAGAGCAACAATTGGCTCCAGTCTAATGTGTCTTTGCTCACTGAATATAAATGAGGAGACTGAATGAATGTGCTTGTTATTATGTTTGCAACCTATGCTATTACTTTATCTCCTCCCTCCCCTTCCACTCCGCAAAAAACCCATATAAACAACAGCAAAAGAAAAAAAAGTCCACCAAACTTTTACCATCTTACAGAGAACAACTAACAGTTGGTGACCAAACAAGAATTAAAAATGTGTTAAAGTGTATGGTCTTATATTTGCCTGACACTCTACAGAGTACTTTCATGAAGACCTCATGATCTTAAACAACCCTGAGAAATAGAATATAGATGAGGAAACTGACTCTGAGGTTAAATCAGATTTGTCTAATAGAAATAGAATGTGAGCCACCCACTAAATTTTAAATTTTCTAGTAGTCACATTAAAATAAGTTTTTACAAAGTAAAATTAGTTTGATTTATTTAATATTTAATATCCAAATTTTTATTTCAACTTGTAATCAATATTTTAATGTTATCAGTGAGATATTTTGCCTGTTTTTCTACTAAGATTTTGACACCTAGTATATATTTTACAGATATAACACATTTCAATTCAGGCCAGCCGTGTCTCAAGTACTCAATTGTCACATGTAGGTTGTAGCTAACCTATTGGACAACACAGGATTAGATTATTTACCCAGAGGCATATAATAGGAAGTAATGGTCCCAGGTAGACAGCTTCTAAAAAGGGGAAGTAATGCTGGTCTGGAAACCTAGAGACTTTAATTCCATACATGGCTCTGGCTCTTACTAGTTGTGGAATAGAGGATAAGGCATTCTTTAAACCTGGGTTTCTAGATTTGTTAAATGGCATCAATCAGTTGTCTTTACTCCCCCACCCACCTTCTGCAGCAGAACCCTTTATCAAGTAAAATCTTATATGGAAACCCCATATTTAAAACATAGGAAGCATATTTAAAACATAGGAACTGCCTCTCTGTTGAAGGAGGCATAGCTACAGGGGGCGAGGGGCACAAATGGATTACAGCCTGTGTAGTCTACACACATATACACACAGAGGCATCTTCTGAGGAGCCTCCAATGAACCCTTCAAGTCCTCTGCAGATATCAGTATATTGGTGTTTGATTCACATTTTTAGTTTTGTAGAATCATCAGTTATTTATAAATATAAGAGGGCCTTTAAGATCAATTACTCAAGTTGTCTTCTGATATTATTTTTTACTTACTAATAGACCCTTCTTTTCAAACAGTACCTTTTAAACAAATATAAAATATGCTACTTAAAATCAGAACTGCACTGCAAAGTTGAAGTGGATATTAGGAAATAGAACCCTAATGACTCAGTATTTCTCAAATACCCCCTTCCATAAGTGGCCCCCAAGAATCTTCTTTCAAACCACCCTGCAGGGGTGTCTAAGGGGTGTCATGGGTTCTTAGTTCCTGTTTCTGGTTGGGCCAGTAAAGGTCCTTCCTCATCCCTCTTTTCTGCTTAACACTGGAGACAGCAAATAAAAACCATGGCTTCAGGCTGCTAAAAGCCTAAAACAAAACAGAACAATGACAACAAAATCAAGCAGGTTGGGCAACCTTGCAACTAGGGCAAGCCAATGGAGCTTTAACAACCAAAGATTAAGCTCAGCTCAAACCTCTTCATCAGATAAGGCAACCCAGGCCCAGTGAGGTGCTTAAAATACCACCCCAAGCTGGTGTCAGAGCTGGAATACGGCCTAATCACTGCTGTGCTGGAGCCAGCTGGTACTGACTTGCAAAAGCCAATTGTTAAATTTTCAGAAATTTGGCAAGCCATATCGAGGTCACCCTGATAGCTCAATAGCAATCATGGTGAAACTATTTACATTACAGAAACCAGCAAATGCTACAAATCATAGCTTCCCAGAGAGCTACTTGTTAAACCTTAACCAGCACACCTCCGAATCCAGGGTTCCTGTCTGGGTCTTTATGTACCCAGCAACCTTAGAATAGATGTGCTGCATTTTGATAGGAAACAAAAATTTAGTAAAAATTAAAAATAAACCAAAGTAGAAACTGTGTCTCTTCATGAGTAACAACACCTAAAATAGCAATTTTTCTTAGTATTTGCCATTTCCTGTTACACAGCAGATACTGGTTTCTTTGATTCTTTCAGGCTATTATTTGGAGTATTCAGCTACTTTGGGGATGATTTTAAATATTAGATGAGCCAGACAAGTAAATGTCTAAAACATTATTTTTAAATGTTTAAAATTTAAAATGTTTTAAAATTACCTAAAATTAAAGCCCAAGCATAAAATAAGGAGAAAATAGAAGAAGGTACGGAAACTACTGCCTGAGTAGCAACTGATCTGATAGAATGCCTAGGTCTCCCTCTAGTTCTATTTCTGGCTAGGAAGGGTATTGAAAGGTCGATGTAAACAACTGCTGAAGTCCTCAAGCTTCTCAGCTGGCCTCTTGTCTCCCTGTATTTAATCTTCCCAACTGAACTTATGACTCATCATCTTAGCAATGACCTATTTCCCTTTGCGAGTTCCTCCCCTTCCCTGGCCGCTATTCTTTTCTTTTCGTCCTTTGTGGTGCTGCTGCAGCTCTCCTACAGGCCTGTTTGGGCTTGCTTGTGATGTCAGATGCCAGTATTCAGCTGTCCTTGTGTATCCATGGTGATGAATGAAAAATAAGCTGCTTTTCAGTGATTTGAACTTTAATCCAGTCAAATGATGCATGCTTTATTACTCAGGTGACTTTTCCCAATACTTTAAGATCACTGAAATCTTGAATTATTAAAGAGGAATTAACATATTTATGTTTTTACCCTTTCTTTTCTTTTTCTTCTTTAACCATTATTATGCCTTGGTAAATTAAAATAATCTTTGATCTTAGCATCTGAAAATTTTTATTCACAATTATAGGAAAATAATTCCAGAAATAAGATTCTAACAGAAAAGAAACTAAAAGATGTTGTTTAACGTTCCTTCTCACTACATGTGCATAAGTAACTACTAGGCTAAGTAAAGCATGGAGTACCTGCATAATATTAGGGAAAACAATGAAAACTGTAAAACATTGACAAGTTTGTGTCATCCCAAATGCTGGCCACTTAATTTCAGGTACTAGTGGTACTTGAAATTATTAAATAATATTGACTTGAAATCTTTCTGCATTCAGGAAACAGAAACCCTAAGTCTGATGTTAGTCTTAGCATCTTGCTAACGTGCTGTCATTGGTTGTTGTTTTTTTTTTTTTAAAACAACAACAACAAAAAAAGGGCAGACTTTTTGTATACAACCTTGGTAAGCAATAGCTTCTAGTTAAAATGTTCCCATGTTCTCAATTTTCATATAAATTTCTATTTATAAATAACACTGACTTTCCAGGAATATAAAATGTTCTTACTTTGAAACAAGTGGAGTTGAGATCATCATACCTGGACCAGGTAACAGGGAAGGAAGAACAACAGGGTAGCAATTGCATGTGCCTTGGTCTAACCCATAACACCAAAATTAATTATTGGGAATAGAAGCCAGGTAGACCCTAACATTATGACACAATGTTAATTGTGTCAATGTTAGGGTTACCCATTGGGTAACACAATGACATTACCCAAGATATTTAGGAAAACCATAATATTTGGATGAATTAAAAACTTTTTTACAGCTAATGCAAATAGTGGGGTAAAAATGATTAAGCTTGAAAGTGTCTTCAGTCTTCCTTCTCCCAGTTCCTGCTTAGTGGAATGTTGAATGGGGTTTTTCCTGCTGCTTCAGCATTGTTGCTACTGCCCAAAGCTGAGAACATTCTCTAAAGAGCCATAAATAATTAGGAGTCAAAACCTCCCACCAGGGCTTATTAAAAAGGCATAACCAACCTCACTACCAGAAACTATCAACCTGGGAAACTCCTCTCTTCACTTTTACTTCACCATAAGAGTGGTCTGTGTATGGGAAAGAAGAGAAGAAACCATATTTGGCTTCTTGGAGAGAGTTTTCATTCTCCCAAGGAGTGAGTAGATCGGGCTGAGAGTAGAAAGTCCAAGAAATTAATTCATAGAAATTCATAGGGTGTCTTGAAGAAGAGGAGATGGGCATCTCCCTTCCTGAGGCCTGCTAAGTTGCAACTCTTTTTTTTCTTCAAGTTGGAGTCTTGCTTTGTCGCCCAGGCTAGAGTGCAGTGGCACAATCTCGGCTCACTGCAACCTCCGCTTCCTGGGTTCAAGCAATTCTCCTGCCTCAGCCTTCCGAGTAGCTAGGATTACAGGTGCGCACCAACACAACCAGCTAATTTTTTGTATTTTTAGTAGAGACGGGGTTTCACCATGTCGGCCAGGCTGGTCTTGAACTCCTGACCTCTTGATCTGTCTGCCTTGGCCTCGGAAAGTGCTGAGACCACAGGCATGCGCCACCACACCCGGCCTAAGCTGTAATTCCTTTGTAACTTTGTGTTGCCATTGGAGTAAAGCATTTGAGACAGTTCTTGGGAGTGTTTCCCATTGTTCATGAGGCATCCATAGAGACTATTCTCTGTTTCTAGTCTAGAAATTTCTGAAGATGGGAGTAGAAAAACCACTGCCACTAAGGCTTAAAAACATAGTATGCCTGAGAAGACGATAAGAACCAGACTGCCCACATCCTGGTTCTCTATGATCTTAAAGGACATGGCAAGGACCACTGAGGTTTTATGGTTCCATGAGTTAGAGGAGAAGCAGAGGAGCATGATCCACCCCAGGAGGCTGCTGGGTGGCGAAGAGCACAACCCAGAGATGAAGCTGGGAGGTAAACTACTGGTAGACCTGAGGGAAGCCTTTCTTTTCTTCACAGTGACAGAGGAACGCTGGGTGAAGCTGAGCATTGCCCAAGGACACCCACTATATTTGACCTGTCTGGATACCAATTCAAGCCTTTGATGCCCTGGCATCTGACCTGAATGTGCTGAACTGAAGTGAGACTTATGTTGCCTCCCTACCGGTGACCCAAGGGCCATTCTTGTAAGAAGCTGGAACTGTTCCCTCTCCCCCAGCCAGAGCCAGCTGCACTGCTGCCTTACTGCTCCCCAGCATCAGTCTGTTTTGGCTTTTACTGTGTGGTGGAAGGAAAAGAGCTTGAATCAGAATTGAGACTGAAGTTTAAAAATTAGGCTATGCTTTGAAAACTGAAAGTAATCAGAATATTATAGAATGTGTCCAAAATGTTTCAATGATGAGAATCTGGAGTTCCCCTATGCATAGTTGAAAGCAGTGATTAGAAAAAAAAAAAAAATGTAATTTTTGTTAATACCCTGCTAAGCTGAGACTGCTCAATTAACGTATAGAGTCCAACTATATAAATAATAATTATTTTTTGAGATAGGGTCTCACCCTGTTGCCTAGGCTGGAGTGCAGTGGCATAATCACAGCTCACTACAGCCTTAACTTCCTAGGCTCAAGCAATCCTCCCACTCCAGTGTCTCAAGTAGCTGGGACCAGGTGTGTACCACCACACCTGGGTAATATTTTGTTTTAATTTTTGTGTAGAAATGAGGTCTCACTATGTTGCCTAGGCTGGCCTCAAACTCTTGAGCTCAAGCTATCTTCCTTCCTCAGCCTCAAAGTTCTGGGATTATAGGCGTGAGCCACCACTTCCAGCCATACATAGTTTTGGATCATGAGTTTTCACTAAATAATTACAAACAATTTTATCATCTTAAAAAAACTTCATAAGTATCATTTATAATAGTTTTATATTTCCATTTTATATATATGCCAAATGTTTTAATCTTTGGTATATTGTAGGACACTGGTGTTATTTTTAAATTTAAGATTTAAAATATTTGTTCCCCTTAAATGTGATTACAGTATTATTTTCATTATTAGACATCGACCGATCTTTGGACAAAGACATTCTGACTACTTAGTTTTTCATTAGAAGACAGTTTGAGGTATTGCTCAGCTAGCAGGACTTTTGATTATGTGTATTTACTAAGCTGGCAGCGCTACATGTTTTATCCTTCTAGTGTTTGCCAATTGTTTGGAGCTGAGGGCTGTAGTACTGTAAGAAATAACATGTCCTTGCCTGCTGGAATGTAAGTACCACAAGGACGGGAATTCTTTTTTTATTTTTTCATTTTCTACCATATGTAGCACCTAAAACAGGGCCCAGCTCTGGGTAGGCACTAATTAAATACTTTTTAAATATAAATAAATGAAGGTAGTTTAAAGTAGGAGTGGGACATAATTGCTCCTCCTTGTCAGCTTTTGCACAGTGGTTTATGGAAACCACATAAGTAGATATTTAGAGCAAGTCTGGATCTAATGGAAGAAACAATGAAAAAAGGCAGAGCCTATAGAAGACAGAGATGACTTTGAGAGGCCAAGGTGTGTAGATCACAAGGTCAAGAGATCAAGACCATCCTGGCCAACATGGTGAAACCCTGTCTCTACTATACAAAAATTAGCTGGGCATGGTGGCGTGTGCCTGTAGTCCCAGCTACTTGGGAGGCTGAGGCAGGAGAATCACTTGGACCTGTGAGGCAGAGGTTGCAGTGAGCCGAGATCGTGCCATTGCACTCCAGCCTGTCAACAGAGCGAGATTCCATCTCAAAAAAAAAAAAAACCAAGACGGAGATAACGGGGATGAGGGGGTTTCAGGTCCATAGCATCAGAACCAATATCAATACGATCCTATGACTTTGTTCTTATTAAGATATAAATTAATTAATCCAATGAATAAGACATCAAGCTCATAACAAAATGGTTCAAACCAAGCAATGACCATATGGAGGAAATTATTCGTAGTGTCACCAAGTGGTAAACTGAACACACTTCTAATCCTCTGTTTCCCAGAGTCTCCATGAAATAACAGAAAAGCTATGAAATAAATAAAAGGCATTTGTAAAGATTGAAAACATAGTGTTAAGGATGAGAGGCATGGAATGAAGACAGCAGTTCACCAAAAGTTCAAGGAAATTCTGTAAAATACAAACTAAATAAAATCAGACTAAGGAAGCAAACAAAGAAATGAAAACTACAGCCCAAAATTTCATAAATAAGGGGAATCTTTTTCAAAAGAGGCGCAGAGAAATTCCAAGTTCAGAGGCAGCATTTACAAAAGTCAGTTGAAGATGAGACTATCACCAATGTAAACACATAATAATGGTTTGGTCAATGGATCACGTACACCACAGTGGTCCCATAAGATTATAATGGAGCTGTAACCTTTTTTATCTTTTATGCCATATTTTTACTCTATGTGTTCTGTTTAGATACACAAATCCTTACCACTGTGTTACAGTTGCCTACAGTATTCAGTATAGTAACATATAGGAGCCTAGTTGGTAGCCTAGGAGCAACAGCTATTCCATACAGCTGAGGTGTGTAGTAGAGTTAAGTAGATGCTCAGAGCAAGCCTAACAATTGTTTTTAAAATAACAAAAATCAGGGAGGAACAAGGAGGGGATTACCTGTAAGTATCCTAATTTCCTCATCTTTTATAACAGTGATTTAATAATACTGTCTAAAATTAGTTGAAAAATAAAATTAAGATATATTATTTTAGATCAAAGAGTAACCACTACAAACACTCAGATAAGAATCCTTTAAAAATAGGCCGGGCGCGGTGGCTCACGCCTGTAATCCCAGCACTTTGGGAGGCCGAGGCGGCTGGATCACGAGGTCAAGAGATCGAGACCATCCTGGTCAACATGGTGAAACC
>NW_016107413.1:628228-646061 GCF_001604975.1 Cebus imitator
AAAAAAAAAAAAAAAAAAATTCAGTGGGCCACAGATAAAAATGACTATTTGTGGGGGTAGGGAGAATTTTACACAGACACATTTGTATAATTTCATTTTTTTCTGTGTTTTAATATTTCTTTGATTAAAAACTAACTTTTAAATGCATAGTAAGAGAAAAACATGAAGAAATATGCTAAAATGTTAATAATGATTTTTTTGTTAGTGAAAATTATGGACCAAAAATTTTTTTTCTTGGTGTTCTATAGTTCTGCATTTTCCAAGTTCTCTATATCTATTACTTCCATAATAAGAAAATAATAGTTATTAACAAAATGTCATGACTATGGGTTTGCTGTAAAGTATCATCCATATAAATAAAGAATTTGAAGCAATATTTATATAAAAGGAGGAGAATTAAAGAAGCCAAGAGGAAAGGCTGGACTTTTGCAGCTACAGGTGACAGGAAAAGGTAGAAGCTGGAACTGAAGGAAGGAAACTGGAACCGGTATCAGAAAGGAATAAATTCTGACCGTCTACTGGAATGGAATGTTTGACCAACGGTGGAGTTTACTAAGCCACTCCTGGATTTTTTCCTAATGTAATCCTTTGTTTATGTAGATAGATGTTTATAATGAGAGCTTCAGATCCATTTTTCCTCTCTCATTTATTACAAACAGATAAAAATCTGACCACAACAGAGATTAAAAAGAAAAAAAGGAAAAGATCACTGCATTCTGGTTTTGACAACACCAATCATGTCTGCCACCAACTAGACATGATCTTATGTAGTCAGCTTCATGATCACCTGACTACTATTCCCACTTGGTCAAGGAGTCAAGGTGATGAGTACTGTTACAGGGTGATCCTCATGTATGGTGTGGTTAGTGTAGAATATTAGCAGAAAGTAATAGTTGTCATAGGAGATGCCTTTGCACAGCAGCCTTGGTGCTGGCTGAACTATCAGCATCCCCAGCAAACTGTCTCACTTGTGCTTCAGTGTCATAATTCTGTTTCTGTGCCTTTCTTTTTGTGCATTTCTACCAACGCAACAGAAAACCACATTTTCTCCTAAAACCAGCAAAGATTTTGTACAAAAGTCAGTGGTCAAGGGTGCAATGTTAGTTGAGCATCAAAAGAGCAGTATACCAATCTATTATGGGGAAAGCTAAATAAAAGAAAGAAATATCCACCATTTCAAGGATCCCAGGTAAAGGCCATTTTCTTGCAATGTTTCCAAGATTTGAGTTACTTTTGAAAGACATTTTTGTTAAATTTTGAAGGAGTATTTCTAATACACCTGATGGGCTTTTTCCATTATAGCCTGCAAGGACATTTTGAGCAGGAGACAGTATTGAAATATTCAGGTAGCCAGCCGGGTGCGGTAGCTCACGCCTGTAATCCCAGCTCTTTGGGAGGCCGAGGTGGGCTGATCACAAAGTTAAAAGATCAAGACTATCCTGGCCAACATGGTGAAACCCCGTCTCTACTAAATATAGAAAAATTAACTGGGTGTGGTGATGTGCGCCTATAGTCCCAGCTACCCAGGAGGCTAAGGCAGAAGAATTGCTTGAACTTGGGAGGTGGAGGTTGCAGTGAGCCGAGGTTGCACCACTGCAGCCTGGCAACAGAGCGAAACTCTGTCTCAAAAAAAAAAAAAAAAAAAAAAAAATAGGCTGGTCCGATGATAGTGGGTTATCAGAACTTATTAACATTAGTGTCACTAAAGTTGGTATACAACCCCCCACTGCTAAATTTGACTGGCTTTAAAAAATAAATAAATAAATAAATAATTCAGGGAGCCATGGCTGACTTTGCACTGGGCTATCTAAAGTCAGCTGGGATCTTTTGGCCAAGACTAGGTTTCTAAAGTGAGATTCACAAACAAGCAGTATAATCAATGCTGTAAATCACTCAGAAATTTTTTTTTTAAATAACACAATTTTTATAATTTTAGAAAAGGAGAGAAGGAGACTATTTCTTATAAAGAGTTACAGTCTGCAAAGTGGTCATCCTGCAGGCTAGGAGGTATGCCTCCAGCCAAGACCACAGAGAGGCACGTTGAATGAGGAGGTGTTGGGGTAGGAGCTTTATGCTGAACAGTTCGGCTAAACCTTCATATTCACCTGGCTACAGGAGGAGCTAGGAATATTAATGAAAGTGATCCTAAAGCGTGCATACTGAACAAACATACATGTAACATACCGCCCATGTTCACCTGGTGGTGGAGACTTAACATTTAAATATATGACAATTAGGCCCTATATGTAAAAATGCCTTTTCAGGCCAAGCACAGTGGTTCATGCCTGTAATTCCAGCACTTTGGTAGGCCGAGGCGGGCAGATCACCTGAGGTCAGGAGTTTGAGACCAGCCTGGCCAACATGGTAAAACCGTGTCTCTACTAAAAATACAAAAAAATAGCTGGTTATGGTGGTGAGCGCCTGTATTCTTGGCTATCTGGGAAGCTGAGGCACAAGAATTGCTTGAACCCGGGAAGTAGAGGTTGTAGTGAGTAGAGATTGCACCACTGTACTCCAGCTTGAGTGATAAAGTGAGACTCTGTTTCAAAAAAAAATGTCTTGCAGGACAAAGGCATGTGAGTGTGCAGCTTCTGTAAACTGACAGAAGCTAGTCCATGGCCAGTGGTCCTCTTTTGAAAAGAAAGTTACTGAAACCAGTCCCTTGTCCAATCAAAGCTGTAGTTACAGCTGGTGGAACAGGGATTCAGTTAGTGTCTGTGAACTGCATGAGTTGTAATTGTTAGGCCAGTGCTTTTTTTAGTTGCTAAAGAAAAAGAAAAACCTGTGGCAGTTAGAACATAGTTTGTTATCTAAGTTTAAGGGAGTGTGACTTAATCCTTGACTGGCATGGCCAGGCAACTCATCCAGTTCACAGACAGTAACTGAACCCCTGTTCCAGCAGCCTTAACTACAGCTTTGATTGGACAAGGAATGAGTTGTCCCTTCTCCAATCAAAGTTGTGGATGAGTTGTAATCATTAGGTCAGTGCTTTTTTAGTTGCTAAAGAAAAAGAAAAACCTTGTTGCAGTTAGAACATGGTTTGTTATTTAAATATAAGGGAGTGTGATTTAACCCTTGACTGGCATGGCCTTAGGTCCTGTTTGTAATCTGGGATATTTCCACCAAGAGTCTGTTCTATAAGTCTTATGATCTCTATGTTATCATTGATCTTGGTCAGTTTTTGTGTCTAAACCACAAACCAGAGATGGTATAGTGAGGTGTGTCTGACCTCCCATTGTGTCATGGCCAGGAACTCAGTTTTAAGGTTTTTCTGGGATCCCCTTGGCCTCAGGGGGATCCATTCAGTCAGTGAGGGGGCTTAGGACTTTATTTTTAGTTTACAGATCCCAATCCAGACCTACAGAATAAGAGTCTTCATTCCAGGTGATTTGTATGCACAGCAAAATTTGAGAAGCATTGGTTTAGGAGAATCCAAGATTCCTTTGTGAAAGTTCTCGGATGTCAAAATAGGGTCACTGCATATTATGAATTTTACAACTAACTTCTCAGCATACTATACTACTTATTTGGTATTCATGTTGGGTTAGGTGGTTCTTATCATGCTAAACAATACTTCAGATTGGAATTACTCTAAGCATAAGATCTTATGTCCTAGAGTTTGGAACCAACTCCTTCATGCTTTGGTGAATTAGACCCTTTTAATTGTGATTGCAGCAAATTAGAAAGGAGTCCATCTCCCAAAGAGTATTCAAGTTTTATGGAAGCTGCTTTTCAATCATCACTGGAATTTTCCTGTGATAATCACTTATATAATCTATACAACCAAATGCAGAAAGAAAAGACAGAGTAAGTCAAGGAACAGTTTATAGTTTTAACGTCTCATCTGCATGGCCTCTGAACTTGTACATGCCAGTCCCAATGTTACTCTGATAAAAAATGCAGGATGTTAAGGAAAATGATGTTTCTATATTTTGTTAGTAATAATTAATATGGAAATAATTTGCAAGACTGGATTCCAGTGAACCTCTTCAAAATCACAAATCTCAGCTTTAGGCAAGATACACATGTCCAGATAATGGAGCATAGAAGAAAGAGTTTATCATCTCAAAAAAAAAAAAAAAAATCCATACTTAAGGCTTCAGTGAAGAAACACGAAACTTTAGCATATGTTTTGGTTTCAGTTTGTTTCTTTGTTTTTTTACCACTTGCATGAACAAGTAAATGATGCAGAAAAACAAAAAGGGTGATTCTTGCAGCCCTAATGAACTGACACCATCAGAACACCAAAGAGAGTCAGGCGACTTAATTTTGTAAGACAGAGCCATTTTCCTTCTTTCTATGAAGTATCTCTGATAATGTACAGTTTTATGAGAAAATTATATGGTCTGGGTGGGGCGTGGTGGCTCATGCCTGTAATCCCAACACTTTGGGAGGCTGAGGTGGGCAGATCACTTGAGGTCAGGAGTTCAAAACCAGCCTGGCCAACATGGTGAAACCCTGTCTCTACAAAATATTGGTGTGGTGGCTAACGCCTATAATCCCAGCTACTCTGGAGGCTGAGGCAGGAGAATTGCTTGAACCCGGAGGCAGAGGTTGCAGTGAGCTGAGATCGTGCCACTGCACTCCAGCCTGAGTGATAGAGTGAGACTGTCTCAAAAAAAGAAAAAAAAAGAAAAAGAAAAAGAAAATCATATGGTCTGACTCCATTTTTTAAGGACTCTTCATCCTGAATAATACTGCAATATTATTCATAAATTATCATATATGTCACCATCTGTTTCTTAATGATCACTTTTTAAAATTATATAGTCAATTGAGCCATGTTGTTGAGAAATTCCAGCTCACAAGTATAATTCTCAATGACCTTTCAAGAGCAGTGGCTTGTCTTTCCCTCTTATTTTTCCTGTTGTGACCACAGTAGGTGTTATTAATACCATATCATTATGATGGTTATCTAATATATTTAAAAAATTAGGTAGGAATTTCTAGAAGTTATTTTTATATAAGAAATTCCAGGGGTAGGGGAGATATAATTTCTAAATCACAAAGTTTTTGCTAAGGGACATAATATGTGCAAAAATATTAATAAGCCTTTCAAATCGTCTCTTGACAAATTCTACTAACAGTCATTTGAGGGTTCTTGTTTCTGGAGTATTCTTTGAAATTCAGTAGAGGATTTATTGAGGAGTCTGCAATAGGGAATAAAAAATGCAGATTTGAAATTTGTAATTCAAGTGTACTTTTCTCTAAATCCTAAAATCCAGTCAATTGGAATATAAGTTAAAAATATGAAATTTGATAGTTTCATATTGCAGTTTGGTGTTGAGCACAGACTTTGAAGTCAGGAGTCAGAGACCTGGGTCTGTCACTTAGAAGTCGAAAATTGGTACAAGTTACTTAAATTCCCCAAGTTTTAGTTCCCCTGTTTGTAAAATGAAAAATATAATGACTACTTCCTCAGTTTGTTTTGAAAATTAAACTAGAAAATTTCTTAATAAACCCAATGAATGTGGATATTATTATATTATCATTATATACTTGGCAATATTATATGCACAAATATTGTAATTACAGATATTATTATTTATATCTGGCAATATCTAGCTAGATAATGTAAAATAAAATATGTTTACTTCACAAGAGTCACATTTTGTGACCTACACAAAGAAAAAAATAAAATTAAACCATATCCCTAGAAAAGAAAACAGAAAAATGTAAAGCTGTTAAATCATCCTAAACTGATTTATAGGCTTACTGGCATTTTTGAAAACATTTTTTTTAACTTTTAAAAATGATCTTAAGGCCAGATGGCTCACACCTGTAATCCCAGAACTTTGGAAGGCCGAGTCAGGCAGATCACCTGAGGTCAGGAGTTTAAGACCAGCCAGGCCAACATGGCAAAACTCCATCTCTACTAAAAATTAAAAATTAACTGTACGTGGTGTTGGGCACTTATAATTCCAGCTACTCAGGAAGCCAAGGCAGGAGAATCACATGAACCCAAAAGGTAGAGGTTGCGGTAAGCCAAGATTGTGCCACTGCGCTCCAGCCTAGGTGACAGAGAGAGACTCCATCTCAAAAAGAAAAAAAGATCTTACACTGTACTTGGATGCATAAACTGACAAATTATATTTTTATTTGTTTATTTTGTTGTTTGTTTGTTTGTTTTGAGACAGAGTCTCGCTTTGTCACCAGGCTGCAGTGAAGTGGCACGATCTTGGCTCACTGCAACCTCTGCCTCCCAGATTTAAGTGATTCTCCTGCTTCAGTCTTCTGAGTAGCTGGAATTATAGGCATGCACCACCACGCTCAGCTAATTTTTGTATTTTTAGTAGAGACAGGGTTTCACCGTGTTGGCCAGGACCGTCTTGATCTCCTGACCTCGTGATCTACCCACCTCAGCCTCTCAAAGTGCTGGAATTACAGGTGTGAGCCGCTGCACCCAGCCCAGTCTATGTTTTTAAAATGAAAATTATTAATTATGAAGAAAGATGTACCATATCCAAAAATTTTAAAAAATAGTACAACATAAAAATAAAAATATATAATAAGTAAACTTCCCAAATCAAAGAAAAAAGAAAGAATTATTGACTAAATGATTCTGGGACATGTGGGCTTGGGCAACTTTGCTTATAAATCTGTATTTCTTACCATTTCATCAAACACATAGCAAGTGAATTTAAGAAGTATAACAATTCAAAATATAAAAAGGAAGATAAAATAAAAGCAAATATTTATCAAATTTCTGCAAGAAGGAAAAATTATAAAATTAAAGTGGTAAAAGAAGTTACACTCAAAAAAGGTTGACAAATTTGATCTTAAAAATTACAGTTTCTGCTATGCCAAAAATAAAAGCACATCTAAAAGACAAAAAAGAAAATGTAGAAAACAGATATACTAAATGTAACAAAATGTGAATCTAAAAAGATAACATAAATTGATTGTTAAAAATACAAAGTCTCCACTAAACACATTAACAAAAGTTATGAACAGACAATTGCCCAAAGAGAATTTATTATATGTTAGCAACAGCAGGAAAGTCTAATATCATTAGAAACTTTTAAAAATTATCACCATCAAAGTGAATCCCTCTTTTATTTCTCCAATTGTTTCATATTTCAAGAACAAACATACTGAATACTAATAATGGTACAATAAAACAGGTATTCTTATATGCTTTGGGAGTATAAATTAGTTTAAGAAGTTTTTTGTTACTAATATATCAAAAAGTCTTAAAATCACTGTATCCCTTAACCCAGTAGTTCCACTTTTAGAATTTTCCTCCTTAAGGAACTTCCTAAAGACAAAAGCTGTAGTATACGAGCACACAATTCTCACAGAATTATTTATAAAAGTGAAGCTATCCTGAATATTAATGTGGTTAATTATGTTATGGTACATGGTTTAATTTTAGAAAACATTAAGGATATTTGTAAAATGTATAATAATGAGGGGAAATAAGTATATTATAACATTTTTTAAAAGAAATAAATATTAAAGTATAATAAATATGCAAAAATATTAACTGTCTTTGGATAATGGAACTATGGGAATTTTAAAGCTTCTTAAAATACATATGTGATTTGTCTATTTTGAACATATTTGACTTTGAAAAAGTCAAACATGTGATTTAAGATAAAATATAATATATACATTTGGAAATCCAAAATGTATATATGTGTGTGTGTGTGTGTGTGTGTGTGTATATATATATATATATATATATATAGTTTTACAACACTTCATGTTTTTCTACCTATGTGAAGAAATATATAAGATAAAATGTCAATTTATATTTCTTCCCTGACCACATGCACAACTGTAGACTCCAAGGTGACCAAGTAGAATGGTATTATATATATTTTAAAAAATATACAGAATTATAATGTTTAGTCACATTTTAATTTTTATCAAAATTAATACCTATCTGTAATTGCTTTGCCTAATTCGTGACAATTTGAATAGCTCATGACAAGAAAAATTAATTTGTGACTATGAAGATGTTGAATTTTTCAAATTATTATTGAACTACAAAAGATTTAAACTTATTGAGTGGCAAAAGACATCCAGCATAGGTTTTTAAAAAAACATCAGTAATGTCGGGAAAAAATATGGGGAACTATTAATAGAGAAATGAAAATAACTGGAGCTATTCCACTGGGAATGTTCCCATCTCAATACCATGCAGTAGTTTTCCAAAGGTAATTATGTTTGGAATATTTACATTTGGGTTAAATTAGCAGTGCAAGAAAGTGCATTATAATTAGTAGTGAATACACTTGCTAGGATATAACCTTGCATCAGCTAGCAAATATTAGATGTCCAGAGACTGACTTTATTCTAAGTAAATCTTAATATCTTATGAGATAGCTATTCATTTTTATGTCTCACTTGGAATGCAAAACTTTCTCCAGATGCTTCCAGAAGAAGCTTCCCTGATTGCAGGGTGTTTGGTTAATCAGTCTGGAATGGACAGACTATTAGGTATTTTACAGTTTATTATTTTGAACCTCACTGATTCAGGGACTTGTGATCATTCATTCTAACAGGGTTATTGTTTTTCTTGGAACTATCAAGGAAGAAAATGTTCACCATATAATTTTTTTTTTTTAGATGGAGTCTTACTCTGTCATCCAGGCTGGAGTGCGGTGGCACATTCTCGGCTCACTGCAACCTCAGACTCCCTGGTTCAAGTGATTCTCCTGCCTCAGCCTCCCAAGGAGCTGGGATTACAGACACGCGCCACCACACCCAGCTAATTTTTGTATTTTTAGTGGAGACGGTGTTTCACCGTGTTGGCCAGGATGGTCTGAATCTCCTGTCCTCATGATCCACCCTCCCAAAGTGCTGGGATTACAGGTGTGAGCACGGCGCCCAGCCCACCATACAAATTAATATAATAAATGAGAATCTCCTAAAAGAGAATACTAATTTAAATATGTTAGCACATTGTTTTGGTATGACAGTGAAATGAGTTTCACTTGAATAAGTGATACATGCAATGAAGGAGATGTAACCATAAGGAATGAATAACAGATAAGAGAAGGTGTGCAGAGCCTGCTGCTGAAACTCCTGTAGACAGCTTGGCTCCAGAGATGGATGTACTATTGGAAACAGCACAGTTAGGGCACAGGTCATACATACACAGAAGGGTCAGCAACCACCGTAAAATAAATAGGTGATTGCTTAGGATGTTGTGTACGTTGGCTAGCACTAGATCCTGGAATCAACCCCAGTATACTATGGTTATATAAATATACCATATAAATATAATTTTTTTTTTTTTTGAGACAGAGTTTCGCTCTTGTTACCCAGGCTGGAGTGCAATGGCGCGATCTCGGCTCACCGTAACCTCCGCCTCCTGGGTTCAGGCAATTCTCCTGCCTCAGCCTCCTGAGTAGCTGGGATTACAAGCACGCGCCACCATGCCCAGCTAATTTTTTGTATTTTTAGTAGAGACGGGGTTTCACCATGTTGACCAGGATGGTCTCGATCTCTTGACCTCGTGATCCAGCCGCCTCGGCCTCCCAAANTGTTGACCAGGATGGTCTCGATCTCTTGACCTCGTGATCCACCCGCCTCGGCCTCCCAAAGTGCTGGGATTACAGGCGTGAGCCACCGCGCCCGGCCTATAAATATAATTTTTAACACTCTTTTGGAAAGGGTTTTTAAATCCTGATTTGAAAGGAGGCAATGTATTTGAAGATATTAAACAACAGAATCCCGTAACTATATATAGTCATATATTTTACTTAGAACAAATAAAAACTCTACATAAGTTCTCTGTAAAATGAGAAAGATTGGTCTGGCGCAGTGGCTCATTTCTGTAATTGTAGCACGTTGGAGGGCCGAAGAGGGCAGATTGCTTGAGCCCAGGAATTGGAGACGAGCCTGGGTAACATGGTGAAACCCCATCTCTCTCTAAAAAAAAAAAAAAAAAAAAAGCTGGGTGAAGACATTCCAATAACATCAAGCATACTTAGTGCTCACATCTTGGTCTTTGATGCCATTCCCCACAGAAGGAACCTGAAACATTTGACTATGCCAGAAAGTAAGCAGCACCAAAATGAAGCAGGAAGAGGAAAAGAAGGAGGTGGCAGAGGTAGAAAAGAAGACATGTCAGAAGGACACAGAAGCCAGGCTGAGGGAAACTCGCACTGGGAAAATTTGAGCACCAAAATAAATATAGTAATGTATATAAGTCATTAAAAGGGCCGGGTGCAGTGGCTTATGCCTGTAGTCCCAACACTTTGGGAGGCCGAGGTGGGCAGATTATCTGAGGTCAGGAGTTTAAGACCAGCCTGGCCAGTGGTTGGTCTCTACTCTCGAGACCAGCTCTAGGCTGGAGTGCACTGGCATGAACATGGCTTATTGCAGCCTTGACCTCCTAGGCTCAAGAGATTGTCCTACTTCAGCCTTCTGAATAGCTGGGACCAACCACTATGTCCAGCTAATTAAAAAAAAAAAATTGTAGAGATAGATGGAGTCTCACCATGTTGTCCAGGCTGGTCTCAGAACTCCTGGGCTCAAGCAATCCATTCACCTCATCCTCCCAAAATGTTGGAATTACAGGTGTGAGACATTGTACCTGGCCTATCTGCAGTCTTAAAGCATATTCTCACAGACTCCTTCGTAGTTGTTAATGGAAAAAGTGGTAACTATACAGTGAAAAAATCAACGTGTAATGGATGATCAAAATTAGCATCACCAATGAGAGACAGATGGACATTGTGTGCGAGCAATGTGATGTACCTGGAAAAGGACTGAACACCACTCATGCGACATTTCAGCTGGGCATGGATTACCCAAGTCTAATAATGAGTAAATGTTAGACAAACCCCAAATGAGAAATGGTCTATTAAAGGTGTCAATATTATAAAAGACAAAGAAAGACTGTGGAAATGTTCCTTCAAGAATAGAGACTAAAGGGACGTGACAATGAAATATAATATTTCATAATAGACCAGATCCTTTACTGGAGGAAATAAAAATGCTATAAAGGACATGATTGAGTAGATTGACAAAATTAGAAAGAAAAGTAAAGGTGTTACATCAATGACAAATGTACTGACATTGATAATCATATTCTAGTTATGTAAGAGAAACCCCTCTTCTTAGAGAATACACACGGAGGTATTTAGGGGTAGAAGACCATTGTGTAAACAACTTCCTCTCAGATGTTTCAGAAAGGAGATTTATATATAATTTATAGCACACAAATGATAAAGCAAATGGAGTAAAATGTAAACAATAGGTGAATCTGAGTAATGGGTATGTGTTATTTGTACTCTTATAAATTTTTTGGATTTGAAATTATTTCTAAAAAGGTAAGAATAGGAGAAAGTGTGTGCAAGAGAAGAAGGAAGAGGAGGAGGAGAAGGAGGGAGGAGGAGGAGGGGAAGAGGAATAGTAAGAAGAAGAAGAGGAGAAGAAAGAGGAGGAGAAGAAGAAGGAAAAACTTAAGAGGAAACAGCTTTGCCTGTGGTTCCGGAAGGGAATCAATGTGGGAGGAAGTGTAGACCATTCTGGGAAACTGAGGGGACTAAAACCTGGTAAGAAGATGTGATCTTCTAATACGACCTAAACAAAGTATAAATTCAGTAAGGGAAACAGTTTAGACATTGTGATTAATGAAAGGGGGCAGATATAAATCAAAAGGAAAAATAAAGGATAGCATAACTGAAATGAGACTAGAAGGATTAGTAACCTACTAACAGTAAAGAGTTATTGAACATGTAATAGCATCAGACTGAATAAAGATAACTAGTAGCAGTCAGGTGTGGTGGTGTGTGCCTGTAGTCCCAGGTACTAGGAAGATAGAAGAGGAAGATTGTTTGAGCCCAGGAGTTCAAGGTTGTAATGTACTTTGATCATGCCTGTGAATAGCCATTGTACTCCAGACTGGGCAAAATAGCAAGACCCTATCCAAAAAGACAACAACTGGAAGAACCTATAAGACTATGACATCAGTATTTGTGAAATGGGAAAATAAACAGACATACAAATATAATTCCTTGAGTTTATGGGAATTTGGGATGAAATAAATATTTAAAATATTTTAGTTCACATGGTATATGCATTAATATTGTTTTCAAGGAGCAAAAACTACAACTCAGAATGGCTTAAACTAGCTAGCGCTGTCCAATAGAAATTGAATGTAGGCCACATATATCTTTAACATTTTCTAGTAGCCATGTTTAAAAAGAAGAGTGGAAGAAATAGAATTAATTTTATCAATATATTATTTAATAATAAGTAAATAAATATTTTAAAATAAATACATTTAATAATTTTAATACTAAAATAAATATAAATAATTTTAATATTTTAATATCAAATATTTTCAACATGTCATTAATATGTATATAGAATAGCATTTGGTGGGAGAAGGTGTATTTCTTTTGTGTACCTGTTAGAGCTGGTAAAATAGAGAACAATGTATGCTTGTAATATATTGTAAATATGGTTGAAAATACGGTTTTACTCATCAATTGACTATCACAATTCTTTCAATTACAAAATAGTTTGTGAACATGCCATACAAATAAAAAGTAGTACTACTAAGTATAAAATTCCAAGCATCTTGGGACTACTTGTTAAAATTCATCCTGTATTGTTGAAAGCAAACGTGCATTTAAATAAACTAAATTAAAGATTTTACTACATTGGACTTGGATTGAACAAGATATCTTCTCAGATTTGTTTCATGGTTGCATTTGAGATGACTGCCACTGCCTTTTCACCCTCATGCCCTGCCGTGAAATTGCCCTTTGCACACTACTGCTGATGGGATGGAACTGGGCAGTCATGTTTGTGCTTTGGTGACCCTGTCCTTCTATTCATCTGAGTGGATCACCTATGGAAACTTCCCTCAAACTGAGCCAATCATATTGTCTATCTAGACAATGTAAACTAAAGGACATAGGTAGTTTAAAATGGGGTACTGAACTTTGAGTAGAGGCCAAAGTCAGTTTTATGACAAGTCATAGATACAAGTAGAAGGTATGGGGAAGGAGAAACTAAAAGGCTTACGGAGAAGGATCAAGATGAAGGAGACACTAGCACACAGCTTTCTAGTGTCTATAAGGCTTGATTACTTCCTGCAGTTGCTTTCTGTAGAATTATTTCCTATCTCTACAACAATCTATTTGTTATTAGAGCTAGTAAAGTAAGTTTATTAGAGTAAGTTTCTGCACCTTCTCACAAACTCAGAGTAAGACAGTTGTGTAGTTTTGTAGAAATACTCTCAAAAGCAAGGTGAAGCCACTACACATATACACCACACATACATACATATATGTCTACACATATATAATTTTAGTTTCCTTATTTGTGAAATGGAGATGATACTTCCTATCTTACAAGATAGTTGTAAGTATTATAAAGCATCAATTAAAAAATATAATCACAAAAATATTAATATGTAAGAGTGCTCTTTAGATCCACTTAAACAGTTTAGCAACTATTAAATTGGTCCCTAACTAACTCCTAGGTCAGGTATTTGGAATATTCTAGATGGAAATGTACTGCTTAACTTCTCGGACTTAAAAATCTCAGTGTTTAAGGGCATAGAGATGAGAATAAGTAACCAGATCAATGTTGGTTTCCCACTATTCCCTAAAAAATAATCTATATTATACCTCATCCTCCTTTTCCAGTAGAAACACTCACACTGACCACATGCCTACTCATTCACTCATACTTTCAAGCATAGGAATTCAGGAAGAAATGATAGCAGAAGGCCTTTTCATACTGTCTATTTAGGGGTGTCTGATCTTTTGGCTTCCCTGGGCCACGTTGGAAGAAGAAGAATTGTCTTGGACCACACATGAAATACACTAACAATAGCTGATAAGTTTAAAAAAAAAAAAAAAAAAAACAATAGTAAAAAAATCTTATAATGTTTTAAGAAAGTTTACAAGTTTGGGCTGGGCTGCATTCAAAGCCGTCCTGGGCTGCATGCAGCCCACTGGTTGTGGGTTGGACAAGCTTGGTCTATATTAAGTCCCTAGCATCCATTCCTTAGTCACCTCCCTCACTGACTTGTCTTAGCGAAGTGACATGTTTGATCATTGAAAAAATAGGAAATGTGACACAAGCAGAGACTAGAAAAGTGATTACAGATAGAAACTTTTCTCTTGCTGGTTTTAGGACTGTAAAGTAGCCCAGGTTAGGTTGCCACAGTTTGGAGACATGCAGCCCAATTGCCCGGGTAGCTTCAGCCACCCACCAATTATGTGAGTGAGGCCATTCATAAAAAATCAGACCCCGTATGACAGCAAAATGCAGCCACATGAGCGAGTCTAGGTGAGACCAAAAAAAGAATATCCACATGTCCAACCAAAATTGCCAGTCTGCAGAACTGTAAGCTAATCAGTGATTATGCTTTTAAGAAACTATATATTGGAGTGATATGTTATAAACAAAAATTAACTAATATAAAAATTTGTGTGTGTAAATGAGGTTTTGCCACAACAAATATCTAAAATGTGTGACAGTGGCTTTAGGATTAGGTAGCGGATGCCGAAGCTGGAAATGCTGTGGAACAAAGCTATCAGCAAAGACTGTAAGAAAACTGTTAGCAAAGACTGGAAAAATGTTGAGCAAATGATTAGTGGATGCTGGGACAGAAGTAAGTAGATTGCTATGGCAGGCTGGAAAACTGGTAACTCATATTGAATAGTAGTGAAACAATTAGTAAAACTGTCACCTGTGGTACCTTGGAAAATAAAAAATACAACAACTTCTGGATCTGAAAGACAAAAAAAAGATTTCTGGGCAGTACCAACTTTTCTGCTAGCTGAATATCAGAAAATAGTGTAATAAAATTAATGAGCTAAAAAAGGAACTATTACATTTGTAAATAGAATTTAAAAGACAATGACTTTATGCCTGGAGGAAGAAATGTTAAGAATATAAAACTGCACTGTATTTTATTCAATTTTTAGATTTTTAAAAATTCAATAGCAGTTTGTGCCTTTTCCTTGGGTTTGCAAATTCTGTGTCTTTTATTACTTCTGCTATGATGTTTCATTAGAAGACTAATGCTAAGAAATTTGTCCAATTACACAGCATGTGGTAAAGCCAGGATTTGATCCTGAGCTATCTGACTTCCAAGTTAGTATACTTTCCAAAATACCGTTCCTTCTTCCTTTTTTTTCCAATTTCTTTCAGCAAGGAGAGGCTTCCAATTTGTAAGTTATTTAACTTAAAATATATTCTGTATTTTCATTTTAAAAACTTCTCAGAAAATACACAAGAGTTTTCTGAGTCTTTTTAACATTCAAGATGATTGATAAAATGATACATTATGTATGAAGGTCTAGAATATGCTTTCCACTTTTGCAATTAAAATACGGTGGAAATTATGGTTTGTGCTGTTAAAGGTGAACTTTCTCTTTGATATCTGACCTGTAATATTCTCCTGGTGCCTCTCCTGCTGTTTCTGGCTTAGTATCTTCCCCTTTTTCTGGACAAGCTTTTTTCTCTATTTCTATTCTGAAAATTCCTATTTAGATTAATGAAATGGAATTTCCCCTGGCAGAAGAACGAGGAAGAAATGGATTTTCAACAACAGGAGGCTATAATATCAAACCTACTTAGAAAGGAAGGAATACATTCAGTTAAGATAATTGCTCTTTTTTTTTCCCTCCATGAAAGAAAGAATGCTCCTCTTGGAGTGATTTATAGATAATTTTCTCTGGAATTAAGGAACACAGATCACGTAAATTTAAATATGTTATTCTCCGAATTTCTGTATTCATCTCCATTCTCTTGGAATTTGGAAAAGAGAAAATTCCCTTCTTTTCAAAACATGAATTCAGTAACAACTAGGCTCCCTCAGGGACCTTTATTCCTAGCAGGAGAAATTTTAAGGATATAAAACTTTATTGCATTTTATTTAATTTTTAAATTTTAAATTTAACACTAGTTTGTGCTTTCTTGAGTTTGCAAATTCTGTGTCCTTTACTGTTATTTACTGCCATGATATTTTATTAGAAAATTAATGCTCAGGCCGGGCGCGGTGTCTCACGCCTGTAATCCCAGCACTTTGGGAGGCCGAGGCAGGTGGATCACAAGGTCAAGAGATCGAGACCATCCTGGTCAACATGGTGAAACCCCGTCTCTACTAAAAGTACAAAAAATTAACTGGACATGGTGGTGCATGCCTGTAATCCCAGCTACGCAGGAGGCTGAGGCAGGAGAATTGCCTGAACCCAGGAGGCGGAGGTTGCGGTGAGCCAAGATCGCGCCATTGCACTCCAGCCTGGGTAACAAGAGCGAAACTCCGTCTCAAAAAAAAAAAAAAAAAAAAAAAAAAAAAAAAAAAAAAAAAAAAAAAAAAAAAAAAAAAAAAAAGAAAAAAAAAGAAAATTAATGCTCAATAAATGGGGTTGATACTTTATGATTTATCAAATATCTAAATGTTACAAAGAGAGAATTAGAGCATAATCTTACAGTTTATCCTGTTATTTGGTATCATTATAGTACACACTTTCTCAATAGAGACACTATTTATTATCATTTTAGGCAGAAAGGTAATTCCTTGTGTGGGGTTGTTCTGAGCACTGCATTAGCTTATTATCTCAGTCCCTCACACTGAATGCCTATATAACCCCACAGTCATTATGGTAAACAAATATGCCTAAACACATTTACAAACACCCTTTGGAGATATGGTATTCTCCCCAATTGAGGGAGATTCACTGGTACAGTACAAATTTGAGAAATCCAAAATTCTCTACTTCTCCTCTCCAAAATTCCCCCAACAAATTATAGGAGTCTGTATGGGGCACCTCACTCATGCTCATGAAACAGTGCTCTCAGCTGCCACAAGGCAGACAATTAATTTCCTTCTATCCAGCTCATCACTGGCTTTTTCCTGCCATAGTTCTTTCCAGACACAGACCTTTACAACTTACTTCTCAGAACTTGCCTATTCCCTTCACACTCCTATAGTTATAGTGTTAACTGAGATGAGTGGTATGCCAAGGTTAGTCTTGGGTGTGGAGGACGGAGGGTAGAGGAGAATGGAAAGTAGAGGAGGAATGAAGCGGAGAGCTCATTTCTTTCAGCCCAGAACCTGTATTCCACATTCTTCTCCCTTAGAATAGTTATTTTCCAGGAGTATCTCAGTACCTACCAGATTCTGAATTCTAAGAGAGCATTGACTTCTGAAGAATGATACCTGGCTTATTATTGGTACTCAGATATTTTAGGCTTAATTCCAAGCCTCAAATTCATATGTTAAACCTCCTTAATTAATTAAGCAGCAGTCCCTGCTGGACCTCAACTTATACTCAGACATGCCCCATTCAAATAGGGCCGCCTTTAAATTCTCAGGCTGAGACTCTACTATAATTTTAGCTTTTAAAAACTTAGTTGATATCTCAACTATGTTCTCACTTCACGCTTCCAGTTATATATAGTCTTCTATTGTCCCAACCTTAATATGTCCAGAACAAAAGTATTATAATATTTTACTCCACAATAGCTCGTAATCAGAACTATAAAGTTTGGAATTTTTTTGTTTGTCAGTTGTTTCCACGATAAATTATAAATCTTTGGAAAACCAAAATTATATTTTACTCCATTTATATATTTTCTATAGTATCTAGAACAAGGCAGGATATATAAAAATTGCTTATGCGACCAGGTGTGATGGCACTTTGGGAAGCCAATGCTGGAAGATTGCTTGAGGTCAGGAATTTAAGAACAGCCTGATCAACATAGTGAGGCCCCATCTCTGCAAAAAATTTAAAGACTAGCTGGGCATGGTGGCTACTCAAAAGGCTGAGGTGGAAGGATTCCTTGAGCCCAGGAGTTCAAGGGTGCAGTGAGCTATGATTGTGCCACTGCACTCTAGCCTGGG
>NW_016107413.1:647637-681481 GCF_001604975.1 Cebus imitator
CCACCATGCCCAGCTAATTTTTTGTATTTTTAGTAGAGACGGGGTTTCACCATGTTGACCAGGATGGTCTCGATCTCTTGCCCTCGTGATCCACCCGCCTCGGCCTCCCAAAGTGCTGGGATTACAGGCTTGAGCCACCGCGCCCGGCCCTGAAGCACTGTTTTTAACAGTAAAAAAAAACTGGAACCAATACAAAGGACCATTGACAGGAGACTGGAGAAATAAATTGTATTATATTTATACAATGAAATATTTAAACTATAGCAGTGAAAATGAATGGACTATAGCTTCATGTGTTGACATGAATGACTCAGACATAATGCTGATGAAAATGAAAGTGACAGAATATATAGATTGCAGTTTCATTTATGTGAAATTCAAAAACATGCAAAAACAAACACACATATTATTCAGGAATACATACATTTTTAAAACTACACACAAAAAATAAAGGAATGATAACCCATAGCTCAAGATAATAATTACTTGGGAAACAGGGAGCAGGGGAAGGTGAGAAGAGTAATGCTAAGTGGGGAAGCACAGAAGGAGACTTTCAGTCTTGAGTTTTTATTCTTATTTTTTATTCTTTTTAAATTAACTTTTTAATTTTTATGGCAATTTTATTGTGGTAAGAGTTTTTTTTCTTAAGCTGAGTGGTAGATAGAAGCAGACTTATTTTATTTTTCTTATCTATATTGTACATATGTATTTTTATATTCTTAGTATGTATGAAATAATTCAAAATGAATTTTTGTTACTATGTATAATAAGTGTCAATGAAAAGAGTCAAACCATAGAATATTTGAAGAGATTTATTCTGAGCCAAATATGAGTAAGCATGGCCTGTGACACAGTCCAAGAGATCCTGAGAACATGTGCCCAAGGTGGTCTAGCTGTAGCTTGGTTGTATGCATTTTTGGGAGACTTAAGACATAAATCAATACATGTAAGATGTATGATGTACATTGGTTTCATGCAGAAAGGTGGGGCAAATTGAAGCTTGGGGTGAGTAGTTCAAGGTCATAAGTCAATTCAAAGAATTTCTGATTAGCAATTGGTTGAAAGAGTTAAGTATTACTTAAAGACCTGAAACAAATAGAAGACAGTGTCTGGGCTAAGATAAGGGTTTGTGAAGAACAAGGTTCTTATTCTTATCCAGATAGCAAGTTTCAGAGAGAATGGATTGTAAATGTTTCTTATCAGACTTTAAAAGGTGCCAGACTCAGTTAATTCTCTCCTGGATCAGGAAAAAGACCTGGAAAGGGAAGGAGATTCTCCCAAGAGACAGCTGTGTGAGGCCATTTCAAAATATGTCAAAGAAATATATTTTGGGGTAAAATTCTTCGATTTCTTTCAGGGCCTGCTGTCAGTTATGTTGAAGGGTCTGTTTTGTTAGTCTAAATGTCTTTGTGTTAATGTTAATGCTGGTCAGTTGTGCCCGAATTCCAAAGGGGGAAGGGTAAAATGAGGCATGTTCAACTTTTTTCAGGTTAACTTTGGAATGCCCTTGAATGAGAGGAGAGGTCCAGGGACACTTAGAATTTTATTTTTGGTTTACATATTTGTTAAGCTAAATAACCTTGCTTCTGGTTTGTATCATGATTCTAAAGTGGATTTCTTTGCCTAAATTGTCTGAATGCATACCTACAGGAGTCACTTTAATCACAATGTCTGCTTGGTTACAATTACTGTATGTAAAGGGAATTCTCTCTTTACACCTGTATCTTTCTTTGTAGAAAATTTACACCCAAACTATATAGAGTAAGAATGTCAATGGGAATACACAGAAAGTCAGGATAGTTTTGCTGAAATTGAGGGCTGAGATAATGGATATATTGGGAGATTTCTAGTTTGCTTTGTGCTAAGTAGAAATGGTTTTCATGTCTACAGTTTTTAAATAACATTACAAAATAATCTCTTTCCCCTTCCTTTTTCACAACTCTCCCCACACTAAATATCTCTAGGAACATATGGTACTTACAAGGAAAAGCCAAGTGAATATCTGAAACATTAATGTGCCATGCTGCTATCATTATAAGAATAAAGAAAACAGAATCTAGAAATCTCCTAACACAACAACTGTTGCCTGTCAATTCTTACATCAAATAAAAATCATCATTTAGGGCAAGGATGGTTGCACGGTGACTAAGCAGGCAGATGGCAGGTGTGAGTCAAAACACTCTGGAGTGCTAGCTCAAATCATTTTGCATTACTCACTGCTGGAAAGATAGGGAATCAAAAAACAAATTGCACATTGGACTAGGAGTAAAATACTGAAAACTCAGCTAATAAATATAAAAGATAAAGAAGACAACCACTGTTTTAAATGCCGTGTTGTAACTTCTAAAGCAAATTCTTTGGGCCTGCCCTTTGATCTTTCTCTGCCTCCATCTGCTTTAAGACTCCTCTGTCTGTCCTAGCTCCTTGTAATTCACAAAAAGGTAATTGTTTTTCCACTTTACCATCCCTGCCGGAGCTGGGACCACCAGTTTCAAAGGTAACCTGGCTGCATTCCTGCAGGGCAATATTCCAAGGCTAGAGATAAGATGTTAACCACTTCCTTGCCTGGCAAGAACCCATGGTGGTTCACTGCCTTAGCAGAGGGTCAGTTCCTGGGAGTGAGCAAATCTAATTTTTATATATTAGACACATGTTCAGGGAAAAAAACAAAGACTGAAGCATTCTGTTTCATTTGCCTGTTTTACATATTGCTATCATAAAGGAGGAGATTAGCTTTAACGAATGTGAATGTAATTATAGAAAAGGGCCCTAGGTGGAGCCTCAGTACTGGTGGCAACAAATGGAAGAACAAATTGAAAATAAATCAAAGCCCTCCAAAAAATATGTAAGGAATAATTAATTGCATTTTATAGAACTAACCTGTTTGTTGTTATAGTTGTTCCTCCAGCATAGGAAACTAACGAAATATGTTTAAGAATAAACCTTAAAAGAGTTTTGTTCAGTAATCAAGAATGAAAGCACATTAATGCTGGTATTCTGTCTCTGATGGAGTTTCTACAAGACAGTTGTATGGTAGAGAACTGTCCCTAACCTGTTAGTACATTCTCCTGAACAAACGTCTCTCCTTTCTCCTTCTAGGGACATTGCCACTTGTTTATCCAGTTACATATAGTAAAAACATCTTACATTGTAAAAGAAATAATCAGGACTATTTTTAAGATGACTTGCTTTTATTAGATTATAAACACAGAACCTGTAAGAAGTCAAAATTACTTTTTTCTGGTTTTGTTTTGTTCTTCTTTGCTTTGCTTGTCACCACTGACAAGTAACCTAGACAGACTTATTAAGTTTTTTTTCCAGCTTCATTGAGGTATAATTGATAAATAAAAATTATATGTATTCAAGGTGTACAAGGTGATGATTGGATATACATATACACTGTAAAATGATTACTACAAATTCATTAACACATCCGTCACCCAACCTAAGAAATTAAACATTGCAAAAATTTAAATTCTATTGGTAACACCCTTTGATCATAGCCAAGTCCCTTTACCTTCGTGGCATAATTCATTTGATGTTTATCATTTAATTACATATATAAAATTGTACTACATACATATATATCATTAAATAAAATATGTATCAGTACTTCTAAATTTATATAGTTGGCTACATACTATATATGTCTTCTGTAATTTGTTATTTTCTCAACCTTATGTTTGTGAGATTTGCCCATAATCTAAGAAGCTCTATTCACCTTTTAAAAAATAAACTCTTTTTTTTTTGGAATAATTTTAGACTTTCAGAAAAGTTACAGAATACAGAGAACTCCCATATACCATTCCCCCAACTTCTGCTAATGTTAACATCCTACACAACAATGTTACATTTGTTCACAGTAAGAAATTCACAAAGGTATGTTGTAATTACCCAAACCACAAACTATTTGGATAGTCCCAGTTTTTCCACTAATGTCCTTTTTCTGTCCCAAAATTCAATCCAGAATACCACATTGCATATAGTATTAACTCATTTTTTTCTGCTGTATGATTGCACTACAATTTATTTATTCATTATGTTGATAGATGTTTAGATTTCATTAGGCTTTCATAATATACCTGATGATAGGGCTGGGCGAGGTGGCTCACGCCTGTAATCCTAGCACTTTGGGAGGCCAAGGTGGGCGGATCACAAGGTCAAAAGATCAAGACTATCCTGGCCAATATAGTGAAACTCTGGCTTTACTAAAATACAAAAATTAGCTGGGCATGGTGGTGTGCACCGGTAGTCCCAGCTACTCGGTAGGCTGAGGAGAATTACTTGAACCTGGGAGGCGGAGGTTGCAGTGAGCCAAGATCGCACCACTACGCTCCAGTCTGGGGCCTGGCAACAGAGCGAGACTCTGTCTCAAAAAACATATATATATACCTGATGATATCATGTACACATATTATATCTTTGTGCACGCAGTACGTGATGCATATTCTTCACAGTAGTAATATCAACTTATCTACACTCTCACAAATATATGAAAGTTCCCACTGTTCCAAATTCTTTCCAACTCTTGGTATAACTAGATTACATTTGTACAAGTTTTATGGGTATAAAATGGCATCCATTTTTATTTTTGTTTACAGTTCTTCTATTACTAGTGCAGTTGAACATTTTCATGTGTGTTCATGTTAATTGCTATTTGATTTTTTGGTAGAGATTTGTAGACGTTTTATATATATGTACACATATTCTACACTAAGTATTTGTTGGCAATATGCATTGCAGATGTCTCTCTAGTTAGTGGTTTGTCTTCTCACTTTTTAAAACAGTGTCTTTAGATGCACAGACATTTTAAATGTTAATGTGGTCTAATTGATTCAGAATCTTTTCCTTAAAGGTTTCATTTTCTATTTCTTGATATCAAAATCTCTCCCAACTCTGAAAACACAAAAATATTCTTCTATACTTTATTCCAGAAGTTTGAAGGTTTTACTTTGTGTATTTTGGTCTTTACTTGAGGCAGATTTTGTACATCATATAAGGTACAAATCTATTTTATTTTTACTTTTGTATAGATACCCATCATCTCAGCAGTATTTATTATATAGTTTATCGTTCCCTACTGATCTGCAGTGCCACTGATGTTAAATCTCAAGTTTCCATATGGGCTTGGATCTGTTTCTGGATTCTTTGTTCCTTCCACTGTTCTTTTTTTTTCCTATTCTTTTGCTAATACCACACTATTGTAATTATCATATTTTTATTATTATGTCTTAATATCTGGATGAGGTCCCATTTTGTAGTTTTTCTTCAAGAGTGACCTGGTTATTTTTTGCCCTTTTTTCTCTCATTTCTTTGGAAGGCTTCTAATGACTCCTTCCTTG
This sequence comes from Cebus imitator, assembly GCF_001604975.1. Classification (NCBI taxonomy): domain Eukaryota; kingdom Metazoa; phylum Chordata; class Mammalia; order Primates; family Cebidae; genus Cebus; species Cebus imitator. The sequence goes on from NW_016107413.1 coordinate 652,980, forward strand.
TTAAAGTCCACAAAACAAAACAAAAACTTGGTGGAAATTGGAATTGTGTTGAATTTGAAGGAAAATTGATATCTTTATGCTCTGAGGATTTGTGACCACTTATATATTAATAGGTCTCTTTTAAATTATATCTATAAAAGTTTGCAAATTTCTCTTAAAGTCTGAACAGCTATTGATAAATTTTGAAAACTTATTTTTGTTTTTATATGTTATTTTAAAAATTATATTGTATAACTATTGTTGATGTAGAGAAATGCAATTGATTTTCATACATTTAAACTTGCTGAATTTATTATTATGTCTAACAATTTGCCATTAGTTTCTCTTGTGTTTTCTCTGTGGAAATTAATTATTTGCAAATAACACAGTTTTAGTTCTTCATTTGCAACCTTTGTATGTTTTATTTTTGTATTTCCTCTTGAATTCTCTAATTACTAGGTACAAGATTCTATATATGTCTCTTTGGGTCATCTATTGCTGTTGTTTAATAGGAATAATAATTTTTCTCCTGAACCCCTTATAGTTCTTAGCTAGAAACACCTCTAAAAAAAAGCAGATTAAGAGGCGAAAAAAGTTTATTCATGCTTGCAGAGCACATCATGTGGGAGAAACCTGCCTGAAAAGCAATTCAAAGCAGCTATTTAGAACTCTGACTTAAATTATTAACAGCATCTTCAACAAATAACAATAAATTTGTGGAGAAATGACAGGACAAAGGCAAGTGGTTTTAGCCTTCCTCAGGTGGGAAACTGTGGGAAGGGAGCCTGTGGGAAGAAATTAATGGAGTAAGGTTTGTTTGCAGATTCTTCTAGTGCCTTCTCTCCAGAAAATAAATTCATCAACAAGTTGATAAGTTATCTCCAGCAAAGGAGAATTTACATCCTATCTTTGGGCATAACAACTGGGGATAGGGAAAGATTTTCCTCTCTTTGCTGCTACTTAATTGCCTTCAGCTCAAAAATAATTTTTATGTGAAAGAAACATATTTTGGGGTAAGATATCTGGTTCTCTCCTCTGTGTAACAAACTATTCTAAAACCTAGTGGTCCTTCAGTTTGGGAAAAAGAAAAAGTTCTGGAAATAGGTGGTGGTGATTGTTATAAAACAATGTGAGTTTACTTAATGCCACTGAAACGTACACTTAAAAATGGCTAAAATGGTAACATTAATGTTATGTACCCTTTTACTACACTAACAAAACAGTGATGTAACAACAATTTGTTAGTAGTATATCTTATGACTCTGGCATCAGGAATTTATTCAAAGCACAGCAAATACAGGTCTTTGATGTCTGGCGCCCAGCTGGGATGACTCAGATGGTTGGGGGCTGAAACAGCTAAGGGCTAGCCGGACATCTCTCTCTTCCCTCCACACATCCTCTCTAGGTGACTAACTTGGATTTTTTCATAGCATAGCAGTCTCAGGATAGTTGGACTTCTTACATGGCATCTCAGGTCAAGCTAAAACCAAAATGAAAACTGACAGTCCTTACAGATTCGTCACTGAAGAAGTATGATGTCAATTCCACTGTAGTTTATTGATCTAAGCAGTCAAGGGGAAGGAAGAAGACCCACCTCTCCATGGGAATAATATCAAAGAACTTCAACCATCTCTCATTAGCCACAAAGTCCATTTAGATGAAGTTTTTAATTCTTTTTTAAAGAACTATAGTCACCATGATGTATAATAGACCTTTGGAACTTATTCCTCCCATCTAACTGAAATTTTGTGTCCTTTGACCAATATCTCATGTTTGTTAAAATCCTGGATAGTCTTACTGATATTTGTCTAACAGGTTTATCAGTTTCTGTGAGAGTTAAATTTCCCATACTATATTAGTAGGTTTATTAATATCTTTTGTAATTTTGTCAATTTTTATTATATACTTTTAAGCTAAGAAGATAGATTCATACTTACTTTAAAAATTTAAAATTTTTCTGTGACTTGTACTTTCTCATGTCATATAATAATGCTATTTATTCCCAATAATAATTATTTTCCAAGGACAGTCCTGCTTTATGCTTGTCCTCCTGAGAAATTATTGAGTGGCCTTTCTTACTCTCAGACATACCCTTTGGATGATAAATCAGGTAACCCTTCAAATAGTATTTTTTTACTTAAAATTATTTTTTATTTATTTTCCAAGGACAGTCCTGGTTTATGCCTGTGCTCCCGAGAAATTATTGAGTGGCCTTTCTCACTCTCAGACATACCCTTTGGATAATAAATCAGGTAACCCTTCAAATAGCACTTTTTTACTTAAAATTATTTTTTTCAGATATCGATGTAGATATAGCAGCTGCACTTTGTTATATCCTTTTCTGTTTTTATGTTACTTAACCCTTTGTTTCATAAAATTCCCATATAGCTAAATTTGGTTTAATATTTTATCTGTTCTCAAATTGAGTTTTTAACTGGTGAGTTCAGTTTATTTTCAATGATTCTGGTTCATTCATATTTTCATTGGTTCACTGATTATTTTCATTGTTATTTGGTTGTGTTTTTTAGCATCTTTTTTTTTGCTCCCTGTCTTGCATTTTCTCTGTTTACTTTTAATTTTCTTTTGGATATATTAAAAGTTTATAAGTTCTTTTTCCAAAGGAAGTTAGAAATTCTATTTTTGCCCTTTTAGTAATTACGCTTTATTGTTTTAAAATATTGCTATGTAATTAACAAAGCCAAAGTTAATCACTATGATAGCCTATCCCCTAAACAATCCAAAGATCTTAGAATATCTTAATTCCAAACCCTATCATACAAGCTATTTTTGTCCTGCCTTTTGATTACATATTTTTATTAAAACTTCTCAAATTCAATATTATAAATAATATTGTTTTATGAAATCTCTTTGTTTAGGCATAAACACATTTTAACACTATATCTGAACACAAATACTTCTTGAATCTCACTGTGTTCTTCTGTGTTCAATTTCCTTCTTCCTGTAGTTTCCTTCATCAGAATGCTTCAGTAATAATTTGTTAGTGGTAAAGGCTATTCTTGTACAGTATTATTATTCTTGTACAGCAATCTCAAGTCAGGCATACAAGCATTGGTTAGCAGTCATTTCCTGATAGCATTCAAAACACAGTTGATTGTCCTCCTTTTTTGTTGCTGTTGAAAAGTCAGCTATGGGCCTAATCAATAGTTTATTTTTTCTTGACTGTTTTTAAGATCTTATATTTATCTGTGTTTTGCACTTATACTTTAAGTCTGGTTTTCTATATTTTTGTTAAATCAATTTTATTGAGGTGTGATTTGCATGCAGTAAAATGTACTCATTTAAAGTGCACAGGTTGATAAGTTTTGAAAAATTTATAAACCCATGAAACCACCACCACAAATAAGCTTGATAATGTTTTCATAACCCCAAATATTTCTTTGGTGCCCCTTCTAAGGCATTCCCCTTCCCAAACCTGGCTCCTCCTTTGGGTCAATGTAGATCAGATTTTTTTTTTCCTAAAACTTCCTATAAATGAACTTATGTACTCTCTGGCATCTGGCTTATTTTGCTCAGCATAACACTTTTGAGAAACATCCATGTTGTTGCATGTTACAGTGTACATTTTCTCACAAGGTTTACAGTTTTAGCTTTTACATTTATATATTTAATATCCGTTTTAGATTTAGTTTTTGTGTATAGTACAAGCTTAAAGTAGAGATTCTCTTCCCTCTCTTTATCTCTCTTTAAAAGTAAGTTGTCAGTTGTCTGGCATTATTTGTTGGAAAAAAAAAATCCCAAACTATGTTGTCCCATTTAATTGCCTCAGAATTAATTGACTATATATGTGTACGTATGTTTCTGAACTTTCTATTTTGTTTCAGTGATCTATATGTTTAGCCTGTGCCAATATCATACTTCCTTGTTTACTGTAGCCTTATAACATCTTGAAATCAGGTAGTATAAGTTCTTCTTCTACTTTTTCTCTTCTTCCTCTAATTCCCTTTCTTAGCACAATGAGCTATTTAGTATACAGGGATAAAACCTTAGTATTAAACTGTTGGTACATGCCTTAGTATATTAAGATGTATAGCCATATATCCTAAACCCTTTGCTCTACTATGCTGATGTAAATTTTCCAGATATTTATCCTTAGACTAATCAATAAAATTTCCAAGAAAATCAAATTATTGTTAGCATTTCCTGCATTTATCTAGCTTAACATACTAGAAAGATATTGCCAGTCAGAATGACGATTATTAAAAAGCCAAAAAACAACAGATACTATCGAGGCTGTGGAGAAAAGGGTTGCTTATACACCAATGGTGAGAATGCACTGTGGAAAGTAGTTTGAAGATTTTTCAAACAACTTAAAACAGAACTTCCATTCAATTCAGCAATCCTATTACTGGGTATATACCCAAAGAAAAATAAATTATTCTAAGAAAAAGACAAATGCACTCATATGTTTGTTACAGCACTATTCACACTAGCAAAGACATGGAATCAAGGTAGGTGCCCATCAGTGGTGGACTAGATGAAGAAAATGTGCCGTGTGTGTGTGTGTGTGTGTTTGTATAACAGAATACTGCACAGCCATAAAAAAGAACAGAATCATGTCCTTCATAGCAATGTGGATACAGTTGGAGGCCATTATCCTAAGCAAACAATTCAGGAACAGAAAACCAAATACTGCATGTTCTCACTTACAAGTGGGAGCTAAACACTGAGTACATATGGACATAAAGAAGAGAACAGTAGACAGTGGGGACTTCTAGAGGCAGGAGGGAGGGAGGGAGATGTGGGATGTGGGGGGAAGAACTACCTATTGGGTACTATGCTTAATACCTCAGTAATGGGATCATCCATACCCCAAACCTGAGCTTCATGCAAGAAGCAGAAACTCATAGAGGCCAAAAATGAAATTAAACCAGAAACTCTACCTAGTGGTAGCAAAGGCGAGGGACAGGTAACATGTACCAACTTTTCTCTATAGGATTCTGCGCACTCCTAGATATTTTAAAATTCTACCTTGACATCTTCAGAGGTAGGGTTGAGGAAATAGAAGGTAAAGCCTAGTCTATTTGGGTGAAGAGTCTAAAAAGAGACACTGCATAAACATAAAAATAAAAATATTGCATAATAGAAAACACAACTCAGTCCTTACAGAGGTTTGTAGTCATTTTTCATGGAAACTGTGTGTTCTGAAAAGAGGAAAATTTAAAGTAGTGCCAATTTATATTGCCCCAGGTAACTAGCAGACATAAACACAAATCCTTCAGCAAAAGTCTTGAAATATTTAATATAGACAAAGCCATTTACAGTCAGCCATCTCAAATATAAATGAAATTAAGACTTGATAGCAAACAATGACAAGAGATGGCAGAGGTAGACCTTAAAACTTCAGCAAGAGGCTGAGGCAGGAGAATAGCTTGAACCCAGGAGGCGGAGTTTGCAGTGAGCCAAGATCACGCCAGTGCACTTCAGCCTGGGTGACAAGAGCGAGACTTTGTCTCAAAAAAACAAAAACAAAAAAACTTTAGACACTAGAATTATCAAATGTAGATGATAAAATAATGTTTAATGTATTTGAAGAAGTAATAGAGAAGCTTGACTATATTAACAAAAATAGTAAATATAATTTAAAATGTTTTAATTTTGGAATAAAATATAGAATTTAGTAAAGCTGAAAATTACATTGTTGAATTAGAGGACAATACGATGATATTATTTAGAACTACTTTCCTTTGTCATGTCATTTCTCTACAGTTATTGTTCTTAATTGAAGCTGCTATATGAGCTGGAGTTTTAAGCTACTGCTTTGAGTTACTCTTTGTTGAGGTTTCTCCTGCATGATATGCACTGCACATATTAATAAACTTCTTTGTTCTTGTCTTGTGAATCTGTCTTTTGCTACAAGGATCTGTTCCAACCAAGCACTAAGATAGGTACAGGTAAATTTTTGCCTCCCCTACAGTAGGCAGTGACATGGGGAGCCAGAAATACTGTGTTCGTTTGGCTTGGGTATGGGTGCCAGATCCACTGGTGCTCCCACAGCAATGGGTAGGTGGGGGCTATGCAGGAGCTGATATTCTTTATGGGAAAGGTCAAGACAGCTGGCAGTGCTGGGAGATGAAGCAGTAGCTTTCGTAGCCGTGGAGTTATCAGGAGTTCCCCAAGAGACATCATTTGAGGACCCTGGAGGAGTCTGAGCAAATCTTGAGGAACTACATTAATGGTGTCCAAAACAACTGGATATTCACACGGAAAAATAGGACATCTGATCCTACCTCACATCTTAAAATAAGAAAATAAATTCCAGATTAAGTAGAGATCTAACCATGAACGGCAAAACTTTATGAGGCAATTTAGGATCATGTGCTTACCTCAGGAAGCGAAGGATTTCAACAGGTCTCCAAAATACAAACCACAGAGTAACGATTTTAAAGTTTATAATGCTGAGATTAAGAAAACCCACTTTAAAAGAAAAAAAAGAATCTACTGTTTATCAGAAGACATTAAAGGAGAAAGAACGAACTACAAATTTGGAGGAAATATTGGCTACACACGTAACTGATGAAGATATTCAGCTATATTAAAAGTTTTTACAGGCCGGGCGCGGTGGCTCAAGCCTGTAATCCCAGCACTTTGGGAGGCCGAGGCGGGTGGATCACGACGTCAAGTGATCGAGACCATCCTGGTCAACATGGTGAAACCCCGTCTCTACTAAAAATACAAAAAATCAGCTGGGCATGGTGGCGCGTGCCTGTAATCCCAGCTACTCAGGAGGCTGAGGCAGGAGAATTGCCTGAACCCAGGAGACGGAGGTTGCGGTGAGCCGAGATCGCGCCATTGCACTCCAGCCTGGGCAACAAGAGCGAAACTCCGTCTCAAAAAAAAAAAATAAATAAATAAAATAAAATAAAATAAAAATAAAAAATAAAAAAAATAAAAAAATAAAAAAAAGTTTTTACAAGTCAGTTAGAAAAAGACAAATAATCCAGTAGAAAAATGGGCAAATGATATTGATAGTATTTCAGAGACGAAAACAAATGGTCTGTGAATGTATTTTAAAATGACCAAACAATATCTGAAATCAATTAATATACCAATAAAACAAAAACCATATGATCATTTCAATAGACACATAAAATGCATTTGACAAAATTCAACACCCTTTCTGATAAAAACTCTCAATCAACTAGAAGTAGAAGGAAAATTCCTCAATTTGATTAAGGGCATCTATGAAAAACAGCTTCTGTCATGCTTAATGGTAAAAGACTGGTCAAATTCCCCTTAACATCAAGAACAAGAAAAGAAAGTCTGTTCTTGCCACTTCTATTTAACATTGTACCGGATATTCTAGCCAGATCAGTTAGGCAAGATAATAAAATAAAAAGAATCCGTATGGAAAAGGAAGAAGTAAAACTACCTCTATTTGTAGATGGCATAATCTTGTATTTAGAAAATCGTATGTATTCCACTAAAAAACTATCAGAACTAATAATAAATGAGCTCAGCTATGTTGCAGGACACAGATCAACATACAAAAATCAATCATATTTATTGATAGTAACAATAAGCAAACAAAATAAACAATTCCATTTACAATAGCAGCAAAAGAACAAAATGCTTAAGATTAAAATATTTGTACATTGATAGAAGTACCAAGTTTATACTCTGAAAATCACACCACCTTGGAGTTTTTTTTGGCAGAAAGGTGGCCAAGTTCTCGCTGAGTCACCCAGGTTAGAGTGCAGTGGTATGATCATGGTTTATTGCAGCCTCGACTTGCTGGGCTCAAACGATCCTCTCACATCGATCCTCCTCCAAGTAGCTGGGACTACAGGCACATGCCACTATGCAGGTATTTAAAAAAAAATTTGGTAGAGATGGGTTCTCACTATGTTGCCAAGGCTGGTCTTGAACTCCTGGGCTCAAACAATCCCCCCACCTTGGTCTCCCAAAGTGCTGAGATTACAGGCATGGATCATTGCAACGTGCCACAAAACCTTGTTGAAAAACATTAAAGAATACCTTAATAAATGAAAAGACATTCTGTGTTCACAGAATGGAAGACTTAATGTTGTAAAGGTGGCAGACCATACTCCCCAAATGGATTTACAGATTCATTGCAATCCTTTTCAAAATGCCAGCTGGTTTCTTTACAGAAATTGACAAGCTGAACCTAAAATTCATATGGAAATTCAAAGGACCCTGAATAGTCAAAACAATCTGGAAATAGAAGATTCCAGATAAAAATGGAAATCCAGAAAATTGATACCTCCCAATTACAAAACTTACTACAATGCTGTAGTAGTCAAAACAGTTTGGTATTGGCATAAACAAAGATGTATAGGCCAGGTGCAGTGCCTCACACCTGTAATGCCAGAACTTTGGGAGGCCGAGGTGGGTGGATCACCTAAGGTCAGGAATTCAAGACCAGACTGATCAAGATGGTGAAACCCCATTTTTACTAAAAGTACAAAAATTAGCTGGGCATGGTAGCACATGCCTGTCATCCCAGCTTCTCGGAAAGCTGAGGCACAAGAATTGCCTGTACCTGGGAGGCATAAGTTGTAGTGAGCCAAGATTGCGCCACTGCTATCCAACCTTGGCACAGAGTAAGACTCTGTGAAAAAAAAGAAGAAAGAAAAAAGAAAGAGAGAAGGAAGGAAGAAAGGAAGGAAGGAAGGAAGAAGGAAGGAAGGAAGAAGGAAGGAAAGGAAGGAAGGAAGGGAGGGAGGGGAAGGGAAGAAAGAAGGAGGGAAGGAGAAAGCAAGAGAGAAAAGAAAGAGAAAAGAGAAATAAAGGAAAGAAAGAAAGAAAAGAAATGGAAAAACAAAAAAGAAATGGAAAGAAAGAAAGGTAGGGAGGGAGGAAGGAAAGAGGGAAGGAGAGGAGAGAGCGAGAGAGAGAGAGAGGAAGGAAGGAGAAAGGAAAATAAAAGAAAGAAAAGAAAAAAAAGAAGAGAAAAGAAAGACATAGATCAGTGGGATAGAATTGAGAGTCCAGAAATAAGTCCTCACATTTAGGGTCAATTGATTTTCAACAAGTGTGCTAAGATAATTCAACAAGAAAAAATAGTCTTTTCAACAAATGGTGCTGTGACAACTGGAGATCCACAAGCAGAAGAATGAAGTTGGACTCATACCTAACACTATACACAAAATTTAAGTCAAAATAAATCTAACATGAGAGTGAAAATTATAACATTCTAGAAAGAAAACATAAACAAAAATCTTCATGACTTTGAACAAGACAATGATTTCTTGGATATGACACCAAGAGCACAAGCAACAGAAGAAAGGAGACACATTGGACATCCTTGGAATTTAAAACTTTTGTCTTTCAAAGAATACCATCAAGAAAGTGAAAAGACAACCCACCAAACAGCAGAAAATGTTTGTGAATTCTGTATCTGATGAGACATGTATGTAGAACATATAACAAACTCTTACTATTTGACAATAGAAAGACAATCCAATTTAAAAATGGGCAAAAGATCTAAATAGGCATATTTCCAAAGATGGACAAATGGCCCATAATCACATGAAAGGATGCTCAACATCACTAGCCATAAGGGAAATGTAAATCAAAACCAAACTGACATATCACTTCACGTGGAATTGTTACAATCAAAAGACAGATAATTTGTTGAAGATATGGAGAAACTGAAGCCACTTTGGAAAACAGTCTGGCAGTTCCTCGAAAGGTTAAACATAGAATCACAACATGACTCAGCAATTCCACTCCTAAGTATATAGCCAGAAGGAATGAAAATATATGTCCACACAAAAATAGGTACATGAATGTTCATGGCAACATTATTCATTATAGCTAAAAGTAGAAATAATCCATATGTTATATTTCTTTACAACATTCAAATGAATGGATAAATAAAATGTGGCATATCTGTACAATGGAAGATTATTCAGCAGTAAAGAAGAAGGAAGTACTGGTACCTGCTAAAACATGAATAAACCTTAACAACTCTATGTAAGTTGAAGGAGCCAGTCACAAAGAACCACATATTATATGATTCCAGTTATAGGAAATGCCCACAGTAAGTAATCTATAGAGACATAAAGTCATCAGGGCAGAGGAACTTGAGGGGAAATAAGAAATAACTGCCAATGGGTACAGGGTTGCTTTTGGGGGTGATGAAAATATTCTGAAATTGTTTGTGATGGTTGCACAGCTCTGCGTAAACTAAAAGCCATTGAACTGTATACTTTGAGTGAATTGTAAGATAGATGAATTATATTTTAATGAAGTTATAAAAATAAAGTGCTCAACCTTATTCAATATCAGATGTATGCAAATTATAAACAATGATGTATTATTTTACTGCAGACAGGTGAGGACAATTAAAATTTTGGAAAATACTAAGTGTTAGCATGATCACAGAACAATGAGAACGCTCATCCACTTCTTACAGAAGTGCAAATTAAAGCACCACTTTGGAAAATACTTTAGCAACAAACTTTTATACTCTATGATCCAGCAAATACTCTCTTGCACTAAACACCAAGAGACATGTAATAATATTTATAACAGCTCTTTTTTTCTTTTGAGACAGAGTCTCGCTTTGTAACCCAGGTTGGAGTGCAGTGGTGCCATCCCGGCTCACTGCAACTTCTGCCTCCTGGGTTCAAGCGATTCTCCTGCCTCAGCCTCCCAAGTAGCTGGGATTACAGGTGCCTGCTTCCATGCCTGGCTAATTTTTGTATTCTTAGTAGAGACACAGTTTCACCACATTGGCCAGGCTGGTCTCGAACTCCTGACCTCAGGTGATCTGCTCTATAGCAGCTCTTTTAGTGACAGCAAAACCCTGAGTACAACCCAAATGTCTGCCAGCTGTGGAAGGGATTCAATTGGCTAGAACAGGGCAGGCATCTTATTAATTGTTCCATCAAAACTGCCCACAACAGGGAGAGGACATTCTGCAAATAGAAATTGAGTGCTATTTTAGCAGGGAAATGGTTAGAAACAAACACCACCACAACGAAACGAATACCCTCTACCCACCAGCTTTTGTTTGTTTTTACTCAATTGATTCAGAATCCACAGACAGTATGGGTATGATTACTTAGTGTGGAGTCCTGATTAGGAAAGAGGAGTTAGGCTGGTGGGATTGAGGGGAAAGCAAAAAGAGAAAGTGGATAAACTAGGCCAGCCTTTCTTCACAGCCCAGAACACATGGTCCTCCCAAGCAAATAACTCACAATCGTCCTGCACCCATCATATCACCAGACTCCTACAAGTTAGCTCACCACAACCTTGGCACTATCAGCACTGCACAAAGTTTTCATCAGCATACAGCACAAGTGCTCTTCTATAAAATCCATAGCAAGCCTTTGTTTCTTTGCAGTCAGCTCCTCTCGTGCTCTGCCCATTGCAATCTTGCAACGTATTTTCCTTCTTTCTCGAATAAATCTGCCTTTCTTTACCTACAACTGTTTTTTTTTTTTTTTTTTTTTTTGAGACGGAGTTTCACTCATGTTACCCAGGCTGGAGTGCAATGGCGCGATCTCGGCTCACCGCAACCTCCACCTCCTGGGTTCAGGCAATTCTCCTGCCTCAGCCTCCTGAGTAGCTGGGATTACAGGCACGCACCACCATGCCCAGCTAATTTTTTGTATTTTTAGTAGAGACGGGGTTTCACCATGTTGACCAGGATGGTCTCGATCTCTTGACCTTGTGATCCACCCGCCTCGGCCTCCCAAAGTGCTGGGATTACAGGCTTGAGCCACTGCGCCCAGCCTACAACTGTCTTTTAAATTTTTTTTACTCCCATGCCACTGGCCCAGATGGTCACCATTCACCTGCAACATTTAACTTCCTTAAACTCCCAAAAAGCAATGCACCCTATTATTAGCTTAGCCATAATCCCAGATTCATAGAAAGAAAATGAAGGGAAAGCAAAATGGGGGATTGGCAATTGGATGTTTTCCAGGGTACAGCTTGGGACTCTGTGGGGTGAAGGATACTCTGCTCCTTGCTCTGCAGAGAGGAAAGGTCACAGTAGGGAGAAGGCAGATCAGTCTCCATTTGTTCCTCACTAGTCTCTGGCACCACAGAACCAGGCATAGGAACAGAGGAAGCCACTGGACCTCCATTCTCGATCTGGTTCAGAACCTGCATTATCCACATTAACCAGTCCCCCACCTGCTCACCTGGGAGCTGGGAGAAAACCAAATTGATTCTTCTCATTTTCATTTCTGTCCCTTTAGGCACAGAATATAGACACTGTCAATCTTCCTTAGTGCTGAGAAAAGCACTTCTTTCTTTCATCCGAAGTGGGTTCCCAGCTTATTTTTCTGATAAATCATTTATTTTTAAGTGTGACATTTACCCAGTTGCCCTTTCTATTAATAAATCCTCACTGTCTCATAATCTTCCCAGGTGCCACTGATGTCATTGATTTGCTCCCTCACTACAGCTTCCTCTTCTGGCCATGATACTTAAAATTGTTTCAGGAGTCCCCTCTCAAGCTCTTTCTCTTCTTCCACCATCAACTGTAAACAAATCTCAGTGTCAGTTGAAGGATTTCATGTCCTGAATCTGCAAACCAGTATCATCTGGCAGCACTATTTTTCTAAAGAGGTAAAATCCATGAATCATGATTTTTATACAAATTTTTCTTCCTCATAAAAAGGCTGGAGGGAACTTTTTAAAAAAATACTTTAAATTCTGGGGTACATGTGCAAAATGTGCAGGTTTGTTATGTAGGTATATGCATGCCATGGTGGTTTGCTGCACCCATCAACTCATCATCCATATTAGGTATTTCTCCTAATGCTGTCCCTCCCCTAGCCCCCCAACCCTGGACAGGCCCCGGTGTATGATATTCCCCTCCCTGTGTCCATGTGTTCTCATTGTTCAAAAGAAGCTGCATCAACTAATGGGAAAAATAGCCAGTTAGCATCATAATGACAGGATCTAATTGACACATAACAATAGTAACCTTAAATGTAAACAGGATAAATGCCCCAATTAAAAGACACAGACTGGCAAATTGGATAGAGTCCAGACCCATTGGTGTGCTGTATTCAGGAGACCCATCTCATGGGCAAAGACACCCATGTCACATGCAAAGACACACATAGGTTCAAGGGATGGAGAAATATTTACCAGCCTGCAGGGAGCTCTATAGGCCACAGAGAAAAGGAGTTTTTTGTTTTTGGTTTTTGAGATAGAGTCTTACTCTGTGGCCCAGGCTGGAATACAGTGACACACTCATGGCTCACTTCAGCCTTCACATCCCCAGGCTCAGGTGATCCTCCTGTCTCAGCCTCCCAAGTAGCTGATACTATAGGCATGTGCCACCACACCCAGCTATTTTTCTAAAAAAATATGTTTTTGTAGAGACAGGGTTTCACCATGTTGCCCTGGCTGGTCTCCCACTCCTGGGCTCAAGCAATCCACTTACCTTGGCCTCCCAAAGTGCTGGGAGTATAGGTGTGAACAACCTTTTGGGGCAAGAAGGAGTTTTAAGAGTGTCTGCAGAAGTACATATTTTAAATCTAGTAAAGTAATCCTTCAGTAATTCAAGTGAATTTTAACCTTTAAAACACAGTTAAACCATTTTGTTGATAAATGTGATCAGTTTTACTATAATACATACTTACTCTCACTTGGTACAGTCCTCAGTTGGTTCAACTGAAAAGTTAAAAAGCCTTTTAATTTTCTACCACTTAAAGTTTCTTTGTTCACCATTCATGTCCATATTTAACAGAGTTAACTTCTCATAATATACATCATTCTCTCTGGGTGAATCCCTGGAAATTCATTTTTACTATGAGGGTTATTATATTTGTTTTATTTATTATGCACTCTTTTCTTTTAAGAAGTATTTTAGACGACTTAAAATTTAAAAAAATGCAACTACAATAGTAAATTAAAAAAACCAAGCCTCCACCCCCCACCAAAAAAACCAGGAAACAAATATGCTAGCTTAGTAGCTACATTGAGCAATAACTTTAGCTCTTAGCTTCCTAGCAGCCAAAGTAAAAAAGGGAAACAAACCATACCAACACTTCAAATTTAAAAAACAGACTTGGTTTTATTTTGCAACAAAATTCTAAAATGAATTTATCAAAAAGAAAACATTCATTCATTTGAAAAATCACTTTTTTAATGCTTACGATGAGCCAAACTTGTGTATAAAATACTAGTAACACAATGTAAAACATTTAAAATGGTCTGTGCCCTCACAGACCTTAGAGTCTATTGGATGAGAGAGAATAAACAAGTCATCAAATAAAAAAATATATGAGTTGCAATTACAGGAAACTGAGAGAATAACAAGGGTCCAGGAAGGCCTCCCTGAGGGGGTGACATGCTAAAAACAAGAGATTAAAATGTAGTTTCTGCCCATAGACAAGATGCAAGGAGAATAGGGCCTAGAAGTACTCCTACAAAAGATCTGATTTTCAGGTGCAGAAACCCAGAGTGTGGTTGTCAGATAATCTGTTTAAGAATGTTACAGAGGGGCAAATTGGAATGTAGGCTCCAGATTTGTAATTAATATGTTTAAGTAAGAGCCCACTGAGATAAAGTCAAGGAAGGCACTTAATGTGAGAGTGGCTGTAAGTTAAATTTACCCAAAGAAGTAGCAGAATCTTCCAGGAGTCCTTAAGTATACATTCCTACCTGTTTGGGCTTACATGATCTTGTCTCAACTCAAAGGTTAAGAAAAATGGTCTCATTTGGGTAACTTTCAGCCTTACAATTGCCTCATAACTCCTATTTAAGTAAAGGAAAGACATGTAAGTAATACATTTTATGATGGAAACATAGTTTATTCAGACTCATATTTAAAGTTTGAATAATTTAGAGACTGAAAACCCAGAAGAAAGTTATCTAAAATGTCTTTTTTCTTTTCTAGTCTTCTGAGACAGAGTGGTTAGAAGAGGAGATTGCAAGAATAGAGGCAGAAAAGGAGGAAAAATGGGAGAGGGAAAAGGGTGTGAGAGAGAGAGAGCCTCTGCTTAAAAGGAATGTGATGTTGAAAAAAACTGACAGGCAGAAAACAAGCCTAAGTGCTGTTGCTATGGAAACACTGTACCATCTGTGTTCTTGCCTACCCTACACAAAAGGGTTATATAACCTAGGAACCAGCTAAAAATTACAATGGACCTTACAGTTAAACCAGTTATTTTTATTATTTTTAAAAAAGGTGACTCTAAGTAAAAATAAAACACTGCACAATTGTTCTTTATATCTACCTCCAGGAGAAGCTTTCTAGGATGCAGGAACAATTTCCCTTGAGGGTATCAAGAAATATCTGAAGTACTGCAATTGCCCTGATTTTTAATCCTTGAGAGGCTATTGTTTTTATTTAATTTGTAACTAGGCAGTGTCACAGCAGTTGATATCTGCTTTCAATTACAATTGATTTACGATTAAACCAAAGGTAGACTAAAATACAAGATCTCCACAAAGACATTTCACTCACTAAAAATAAATCTAATTTTTCTCAAATGTATGAGCGTGCAAAGAAGGCACCTTTGCAGTCTCCCTTGCACAGAGTTGAGAATGTTCTAAACTCATATCACTTACTAGAAGTAGAGCTTTCTTGAGCGACTTTACAGGATCTGGGATAAGAATTGTGGTATCAAACTGGAAGAAAAATCAGCCCTAAATCATCCCACCTACCCGTGGCCCACAATGATATATTAGAAATGCCATGTCATAGATAAGCAACTTTCAACGACGACGAGCAAGAATTAGGCAGATACTGGGTTTTGCCAGAGTTTCAACCATCCCCAGATCACTTTTCTTTTTTCCTTTTTTTTGAGACAGAGTCTTGCTCTGTTGCCCGGGCTGGAGTACAGTGGAGCAGTCTCGGCTCACTGCAACCCCCACCTCCTGGGTTCAAGCAATTCTGGCTCACCCTCCAGAGCAGTTGGCATTATGGGTGTGCACTATCACGCCTGGCCAATTTTTGTATTTTTAGTAGAGACCGGGTTTCACCATGGTGGCTAGACTGGTCTGGAATTCCTGACATGAGGCAATCCACCTGCCTCAGCCTCCCGAAGTGCTGGGATTACAGTCATGA
This sequence comes from Cebus imitator, assembly GCF_001604975.1. Taxonomy (NCBI): domain Eukaryota; kingdom Metazoa; phylum Chordata; class Mammalia; order Primates; family Cebidae; genus Cebus; species Cebus imitator. The sequence goes on from NW_016107413.1 coordinate 668,983, forward strand.
GCCACCACGCCTGGCCTGACCACCTTTCAATGTCTGTAGAGAAATACTGATAGGATCCCCCGGATGCCAAACATTCCTATATCTCTATTTCCAGCCTTCACTTAGTTCTTCTCTGTAGATATCCTGCAGGCACCTCAAAATCCACATGTACAAAGATTAATTCAGCTTTCCCACATCCTATTACATGTTCTGCTTTCCCTATTCCAGTTAAAATCCAGGCTAAAAATTTGAAAGCCACCTTCCACTTTCTCATCTCCAAACACTTAGGCCATGTAGCTTATGTGAATTATCTCACTTCAGCTTGGTCTTTTTTCTCAATTATCAGGTAGGTACCTTTCCCAAATTTGTAGTGAAGGTCAAATGAGAAAGGATATTAAGAATGTTCTGGGCCAGGCTCGGTGGCTCAAGCCTGTAATCCCAGCACTTTGGGAGGCCGAGGCGGGTGGATCACGAAGTCAAGAGATCGAGACCATCCTGGTCAACATGGTGAAACCCCGTCTCTACTAAAAATATAAAAAATTAGCTGGGCATGGTGGTGCGTGCCTGTAATCCCAGCTACTCAGGAGGCTGAGGCAGGAGAATTGCCTGAACCCAGGAGGCGGAGGTTGCGGTGAGCCGAGATCACGCCATTGCACTCCAGCCTGGGTAACAAGAGAGAAACTGTCTCAAAAAAAAAAAAAAAAGATTGTTCTGAACAGTGCCTGACAGGAGTAAATGCTCAGGAAGTGGTGGTTTTCATAACGATCCCTTGCCAGAAGACTGCATGGACTCCTAATCCATCTTCCTGAGAGCAGTGTCTCCCCATTGCTCCCCTATGGTTATTCTTTTCTCTCTTCAGGGGCCTAGTTATGCACAGTATATAATCATTTGTCTGCAGAAGTTTTTCTGTCCTTGCCTCATCATAGTGTGTTGAGTGTGGTGGGGGGCAGATAACTTGTCTTTTTAGTTCACTGGTTTCCAGATGGAGAGAAGGTACGTTTGAGTACACTCAGGAACACAGGGAACCGCATCCCTCTGCACTGGCAGCAGATTGAGATGACTAGACCCTGGACTTTGAACAGATGACATAATAGGATGTGCCCCTGGAGGCAGGTGGTGATTAGTGCAGTTTACATGTGAGAGGAATGCAAATTATTTTAGGTAGGAGGTGGAGTGTACTATATGGTTTCCAAGAATGGCTGCATCAGTATGTCCCATCCCACAAGTCTTTTGCAACGTGATTTTGCCACTTGCCTCCTTAAGAGGTGGAGTCTAATTCCTCTCCCCTTGAATTTGGGCTGGCTTAGTTACTTACTTTGACCAATAAAATACGGCAGAAGTGACACACGTCTTATGGCTTCTGCTTAAAGATTTTAAAGTTCTATTTTCATACTCTTGAAATGCTCCCTCTAAGAATGCTGCCTTGAGACTACCATACTGTAAGAAAGCCCAAACTGGCTATGTGGAATAGCCATATGCTATGAGATCAATGTGCCATGGCTGACAGCTCCAGGTGAGCCCAGCCCACAGCCCATCTGCTCTAGGGGTGTAGCCACATGAGTGATGTCAAAAGAGATCACAGAAGAACCACCCAGGCAACCCACACAATTGTGAGGGGGAAAAAAATAAATTATTGAACTATTAATCATATAAATGAATACCTTCATAATCCGGTTTAATTACAGTTTAGTTTCCCACTCCCTGTTTTTGAAGTTACATCGGGAACTATTTAGACAAAGTTCAAGAAGATCATAACTTTCTTCACAGAGTATTATCCAAAACCATCTTGAAATTTTAAAGTTGCGTTAAATTTGTAGCCTTTGTAGTAAAATTTTAAATGTGTGGAATGAATTCAATGAATGCCTAGAATGAACTCAATGAATGATTCAAACTTAAGTGCCAGTATGAAATCTATAGTACGGGAATTCAAGCAGTTGAACAAACATTTTTATTATCAATTGACTGCTAGTGCAGTATTCAAAACGTGAGAGTCAAAATGTGAGTTTTGCAAAGAAAACTTCGAACATGTGTTGTTGCTCTAGTCAGTTTGATTAAACACATTTAAAAGAGAACTTATCCCTGCTGAGTGAATCAGGAAACAAACACAAGTGACTGAAGGTATTATGGCAGAGTTAGTTACCAGGAGGCAAATTTTGTCTGGAAATATAATAATCTTGGTAGAAATTTTTACTTTGCTATTTCTTCCTGGGCATTCAATTGTCAACTTAATTATATTTTAATTTCCAATGAAAATAATCCGGAGGCTTCTAATTTAAAATAATAATATAATGAAATTTTATAGTACTAGTAGATTGGTCTTCTAAACCTGGCTCTGCAAGTTGGGAAACTGACATTTAGGGGCAGAAGGGCTCTTTCCAGAGGTGGGACATGACCAGATGGAGTGGCTGAAGAAGCGCTTCCAAGCCACCTGGTGCCCTCTGGATCTCAGGAGGAAATTGCAAGGCATCCAGCAGGAAAGGACTAGTTGGCCCTGCTTGGCCTCTGTGAATGCCTGAGGTCTCAGGCCAATCCTTACATGAGATTTTTAGATTTGGGATGGTGAGGCGTGCATGACTAACTCCTCTTCGACATAAACACACCTATAGTTACACCTTCCTTTGTATTCTCATGTCTCTGAAAAATGTATTTTCTCCATATTGAGAGTTACATAGCCTTCCTGGAAGAATTTAGATTCTTCAACTATGTTTACATTAAATTTCTCATACTATGGTGAACACTGCTGGGTAGTTACAACTGGGACTAACACAGGTACCTCACAGAAAAACCGTTGGGCTTTTGGTGACTGCCTGGCTGGCTGGCAGACCCTTTGGAAGCCATGTGCTTTTTGGTTAAAAGTCACAGGTTACTGTGTCAAGGAAATTTGATCTTTGGTTTTTTAGAAATCAAAAACCCACATTCCTGTTTCCTTTTACTTGATACTCTACTTTCTGTCATGTAAACTCAGGATAATTTCCTTTTTCAGATGAGTTTACGTAAATTAACAACTCTTGTGATTTATTTATACATTAAGGTCTGGATGGAAAGTCCTGCTATTAATATACATTGTATGAGTAATGCTATTACCTACTAATGCATTCTTTTTTTTTTTTAAGAAAACAATTTCAGTTTTAGACATTCATTATTTTCAAAATTAAACTTTGGGCTCCAGTTTTGACATAGATATAAATATTTTTTTCCTCGTTGTTTAAAAGGAAAACACACTTTGCTTCTTTATTAGAATAGAAACACTCCTCTCAGTACATTTTTAGAATTCTTCACACCTTTAAAGGGATGTTGCTGCTGACTTTACTACCAGAACCCCATACCTTTCCCCCAGCAATGGTTTTATGAGAATATAAATAACCTGTTTCACAATGTACCCTTTCCCACAGAGGCCTTGGTTGCTTCTGAGGTCATTGTCATTTCAGTAGATGTAGTCTGGTTCCGCTGGTCCTACAATTTTCTGCAGTTTGGAGCTTCCTATCTCCCACTGATACCCTGTAGCTTCAAAACCACAGCCTTGCAATAGAGAACGAACAAATAAGAAAACTAGCAGTCTAGTGGTCATATCTGGGGATGGAAAGCAGAGCCCTGGACTATTTAGCTCAAAATGCATAGCTGGAGAAACCACACATGCTGAGCTCCCAGGCAGGAGGCATAATTCTGCGCTCTTATTACTTCTTTTTCTTCTATTTTCATTATCACCATCTTTCTCCCTTCTTTTAATCCAAAGTCCTGTTGAGTGCTTGCCCCACAGATCTATGGTCTTGTTAGATGTTCCAGCCTTTCTTCAATTCTTCCCTTCCATGCTGCCCCATCCTAACCCTATGCAGACAGCTAGCTGTACCCACTGCAGATGGACTGCATCTGTACTAGTCTGTTCTCATGTTGCTATAACTACTTGAGACTGGATAATTTATAAGGAAAAGAGGCCGGGTGCGGTGGCTCACACCTGTAATCCCAACACTTTGGGAGGCTAAGACATGTGGATTACCTCAGGTTAGGAGTTAAAGACCAGCCTGGCCAACATGGTGAAACCCTGTCTCTACTAAAAATACGAAAATTAGCTGCATATGATGGCAGGCACCTATAATCCCAGCTACTCGGGAGGATGAGGCAGGAGAATCGCTTGAACCCGGGGAGGTGGAGGTTGCAGTGAGCTGAGATCACACCATTGCACTCCAGCCTGGGGGACAGAGTGAGACTCTGTCTCAAAAAAAAAAAAAATGAAAAGAGGTTTAATCAGCTCACAGTTCTTCAGGCTGTACAAGAAGCATGGCTGGGAAGGCCTCAGGAAACTCATAATCATGGAGGAAGGTGAAGGGGAAGCAGGCACGTCTTACATGCATGAACAGGAGAAAAAGAGCTAAGGGGAAAGTGCTACACACTTTGAAACAGTGAAGTCTCATGAGAACTCACTCACTATCACGAAAGCAGCAAGGGGAAAGTCAGCGCCCATGATCTAATCACCTCCGTCAGCAGTGAGGATTACAATTCAACATAAGATTTGGGTGGGGACACAGAGCCAAACCCTATCAGCACCCTCAGGTGTTTCTTCAATTGGGAGAAAGAGAAGTAGCAGGAGAGTCCTCCCTGGCCCCTAGAGGGATAGTCCCTAACAGCACCTGGAGGGACAGTCCCCAACAGCACCTGGACCAAGATGTACCAGGATCAATCCTTCAGTACCTCTGGCTTCTTTCATCTAGATTCCTACCTAATTGTTCATCTATGAGAGTGTTATTTTCCACAGCATAGATTCTGCATTAGCTTTCTGTAGACAAGAAACGTGTTTAACCCATTATGTGTACAAAGGGCTTGGCACATAGTAACTGTTCCAAGAAGTTCTGACTTAATAGGATGCAGAACTTCCTCCAAAAAGATTACAGTTCAACTGAGGGCAGTAACATGGGGTGTTATAGTTTAATAAAGATTCCTAGAATGCCTCAGCAATTATTACTTAGAGGAAAAAGTGACATGCAAAATGTTTTTTGCATGTTTGTCAGAATTCAACCCAGGAAGCTGGCTTCTCATCCTGCCTGTAGATAAGAACTGAACCCCCTGGAATGCCTTTTGAAACTACACATGTCCCACCCACTTCACTCCCCTCATCATCAATTTTGATTCATTAGATATAGGACACGTTGGAAACTATGTATTTAAGTTGCCCAAGTGATTGTCTCACGCCTCGCAAGAGTATACTGGGTACACTGCCCCCACAGAGTGCTGAAATGCGGAGCCCTATACTAACGATGTGGCGAAACTAATCCTTCCACACCCTGCAAAATTGCTGGAGAGGCTGTGGGTGTAGCACTCCATGGTCTTAACACATTGCCTCATAGCAGAACTGGAACCAGGCAGGGTGGAGATTCAAGTTGATCATTTACACTAAACATACATTGGCTGTTGGTGTTAGAGGTAACTCCTCATTGGTAAAAAACAGAATTTTCCCTTGTGTGGTAAGTTTGTTTTTCATGCATGACATTGGACACTGAGATATGTATTTGAGGCTGGTGTGCTGATAGTCAAAGTAATTAGGTATCATTGGCTGCAAAATGAAAGTTTCTTAAGAGGAAAATGTATGTAAAGGGAAGGAAGAATGTACTGTTTGAAAGATCTATGCTTGCCTATCTATTAGGAAAACATCCAGATGAGTCAGACACATCCAGATGGGTTTGACTGGAAAACAAGAATGCCTGATGCTGGCTTTGATCTAAGAATGTACGCTATCTTTCCTGACTCAGGGTCCTGACCTGCACCAGCCCTGCCCTCTCCCCTGCAGACAAGTAGACTCTCTCAATTAGAGAACTGTCTTTCTTTCATTCCTCAGTTCCTCATGTGTCTGTCTGGCCTCACCCATCCCCATGCCCACAGCACGGGTAAGTCAACGGAACTATCTGAGTTCTGTTGAGTTCAGACAATTCTGCGTTTGAAAGAACTATTGCCATAGCTCTTTTTCTGTGGCAATTATTCATCATCCATTTATACACAGTAGAAACAATAGCCATATTTATCCAAGCAATAATATAGCTATATTCCCATTAGGTTTCAGGATTCCAAAACACGAATCAGTCCTGTCTCAGCCTGGTCACCTTTATTATAAGACAGTCATATTTTTAACTAATGCAGGAAATAGGCTTGTGAACATAGAGTTAGATGAGGCTGGCTAACAGCCATGGCATTTATCTGACTAAAGAAGGCAGGCCATTCAAATCTCATTTCTCATGCATCTCAACAAATAGATTTACTACGGATTTTTGCATATGGAAGGCATATTTCTAATGCCAAATTTAAAAATTTTAGAAATATCATTCTTCAACCTGTTAAAGTTTTAGAGATACGCTGCTTGAGATAATGCCTGCTTTCCCACACACTGACTTTACATTTGCTTCTTCAAAGATTGCAAGACATTTTACTGACATTCTTATCTGAAGTAAAGTAAGGCACATTATTACTATCCTATTTGATAGTGGTGAAAGATTCCAAAAAGGCAAATTGGGAGAATGAAACAGAAATTAGATGGAGGCCTCAAGTCCATGGTTGCCACTAATTAGTCATATAACATTGCATAGCCCTTAACTCATTGAGTTCACTTTCTCAGTCATACATTTTTTATTTAACTTATATTTTTGGAATTATATGCCAATATTTAGAGTCAAAAGAATCTCACAAATAAACTGCTTCCAGAGTTCATGCTTTCAGCTTGGAAAGACAGAGAGGTCTCATACCCTTGAAGCCAAAAGAAAGCTGCACCGGTGCCTGCCTTACACACAACAGGGCCTACTCTTATCTTCATAAATGCTCACAGCAGTTCATAAGTCACTAACGTGATAAATAAGGCCCTTTGTTATAGAAACAGATGTTCCTCATTATTCTTATAGCTGCATTAAAATAAATCACCCTAGGGTTCAGTGAGGATCAAATCAAAAGGCTTGGACTTCACTTCATGGAAGACAAGTCTCTCCAAAAGTAACCCAGAATGGTAGTTTCGACATTCACGTTTAGGATCAGGTTATACCTGATGTTCCGGCTCTGGCCCCTCTCCTCTTGCCTTGGGGCACACTGAATGTTTTTCTTAGTAACTGTGGTCAGTCCCATGACTTAGATTGAACATTCTGTCTGCAGTCCCCATCCTTGTCCTTCCTGTGGCACAACGTCTGACAGGTAAAAGCCCTGGGTTTGGGAGATAGAGACCTGGCCATGTATACAGCACATAGTAGGAACTCAAGTCAAAATTGATTCATTGAATTGAGCCTGTATTCTAGTCTTGGATTTGGTGTGTAGTTTTGGGAAGGCAAGGGTCTAAACCTAAATTTTCCCACATGTAAAAGTAAGAAAGTTAGACTATATCATTTTGACTTTCCCTTTTGGGTCTAAAATTCTATGATTTTATTATTTTATATATCAGTTTTACCCTCAACTTGGATCCATAGTCTAATCTTCCTGTGTGGGACCCAGTATACTCTGAACTGCTCCATAAAAGTGAAACTCTCTGAGTTTTGTTGTCATCATTTATAAAGATGTATAACAATATGTAAGGCTGTTTAGTGGTATAAATGAAACAAGAATGTGAGGTGCCTAGCAATATTCCTGACACAAAGAAAGTACCCCAAAAATGACAGTTATTGCTATTATTATTAATTAATGACAGCTTTTCTTATACACTTTTAGCTAATGAAGGCTAAATCAATTGGCCTTAAGTTAACATTTTTCTTTTTCTGTATTTTTTTTTTTTGAGACAGAGGTTCACTCTGTCACCCAGGCTGGAGTGCAATGGCGCAATCTTGGCTCACTGCAACCTCTGCCTCCTGGGTTCAAGCAATTCTCCCTGCCTCAGCCTCCTGCATAGCTGGGATTATAGGCGGCACCCCACCACCACACCCAGCTAATTTTTGTATTTTTTAGTAGAGGCGAGGTTTCACCATGTTGGCCAGGCTGGTCTTGAACACCTGACCTCAAGTGGTCTGCCCGCCTCGGCCTCCCAAAGTGCTGGGATTACAGGCGTAAGCCTCCACGTCTGGCCCTACAGTATATGATATAAGTCTCTAGTTTTAAAATGTTCAGTCATATTCAATACTCCCATTGTTGGGCAAAACCAGATTTCAGTAATAGCTTAGCCATTTACTAGCTGTGTTACCTTGGATGAGTCACTTAAGCACTTAGAATCTCAGTCTTCTTATTTGTAAAGTAGTTAACATTATGTCTCTCTTGCTGGTTCTCTAGGAGAATTAATTGTATGTAAGGAGCTTAGTATAGGAATGGCTTGATAAATACTAGCTATAATGGCATGTCTATGATGTTAAACAAGGCTGAACCCAGACATTTAAAACTGCACTGCCGGGCGCAGTGGTTCACGCCTATAATCCCAGCACTGTGGGAGGCAAAGGTAGGTGAATCATGAGGTCAGGAGTTCGAGACCAGCCGGGTCAATGTGGTGAAAACCCATCTCTACTAAAAATACAAAAAATAGCTGAGTGTGGTGGTGGGTGCCTGTAATGCCAGCTACTTGGGAGGCTGGAGCAGGAAAATCGCTTGAACCCAGGAGGTGGAGGTTGTAGAAAGCTGAGATCACACCACTACACTCCAGCCCACGCAACAGTGGGAGACTCCATCTCAAAAAAAAAAAAAAAAAAAAATTCACCATCTGTGGGAGAGAACAAACATGTGCAATCTATTAAATTCTGTTCTCCCAATTATAGCCTACAGTGATTTCTGCCAGTATTCCCCATGATGGTTTTATTTTCCCTACCTCACCTTTATCTGGGAACTTCCAGATTATTATCACGGATTCAACAATAAATGGGTAACAAAATTTTAATGGATTCCAAAGATGAGAACAGTTAAGGCAGCTGGGCACAGTGGCTCACACCTGTAATACCAGCACTTTGGGAGGTCAGGAGTTCGAGACCAGCCTGTCCATTGTGGTGAAACCCTGTCTTTACTAAAAATACAAAAATTAGCTGGGTGTGGTGGTGGGCACGTGTAATCCCAGCTATTTGGGAGGCTGAGGCAGGAGAATCGCTTGAACTTGGGAGGCGGAGTGTAGTGAGCCGAGATCATGCCACTCCAGCCTGGGCGACAGAGCAAGACTCCCTCTCAAAAAACAAAAATAGTTAAGGCAGAAAAAACAATAAAGAAAAAAAATAGTTAAGGCTACCTACTTTCTGATACAGTGCTGCTAAAATACAAACCTGGAGCATCTATGAAATCCGAACCAGTGACTAAAACAATAATCATTTTGATTTGACTTTGAAGTGAAGGTTGGGGTGTTTTGGCAACAATCTTTCTCTCTAATTAAGTTCTGCCTAGGATAAAATCAATTCCCATTTCCTGAGCTCACATCAACTGAAAGCAGAAAGAGGCAGCTCAAAAACTTACTTGGTTTCAGAGAAGCCCACTTTGCTCTATGTTTAGTATTTGCCATAAAAATGCTTCAGCTATGCACGAAATACACAGAACCAGACTATGTCTACTCATTAAGTGGGAAATTTGCACAGAATATTGATTTGATGAATTCAGTAGGCACTGCCCAATCTCATTCACATGCATCTATATCCTTCCTGACCACAGAAAGGTCAGGGAGCAGCCCTCAGGGACATTTGACTGCTGATCCTGCCATCAGCAGCTTGTGGAAGGAGGCTTTGCCTGGGGGCTCTTGGTTTGTCCACTGTGAAAGGTCAGTCTTCCTGGGACGTTCATTCCCTGAGGGTGGGTGTGGGGACACCTCTACAGGCTGGTTAGACCCAAAGGCAAGCAACATTCTGTTTAGATCTACAGCTGATAAGCGATTTTACCAGGCTGTCCTCTTTAGAATCAGAAATGAAGATAATCTGTAGCTCAAAAGGAGAAAAGTTTTGAAGGGTATCTCTTCATTCTTATTCAAGCATCAAAACCTGCATCAAAATCCAACTATTCAAGTACCTGAAGCAGGCCTTTGTGCCTAAAATGTCTGAAATAGGGAAGTGAAGAAAGAGCTACATTTAAATGAACAGACTCACTTTTGAATATTACAGGTTATAGTATATACTATATTATACTCCACAGTTTCTGGGGACATTTTAGGGAAATGAGTAGAGTACATCCTTTCTCAACACCCGATAGTATTCCTACTCTAGAGATAAGGCTTTTGTATAAACCTTAGAAACAATGTTTGTGTTATCTTTGAAACCCCCACCTGTCAGATAATTCGACTTTAGAAAAGCAACGTTTTTTTTTTCTTTTTGAGATGGAGTCTCACTCTGTTGCCCAGGCTGAAGTGCAGTGGCACCATTAGGCTCGCTGCAACCTCCACCTCCTGAGTCAAAGCAATTCTCCCTGCCTCAGCCTCCCGAGCAGCTGGGACTACAGGAGCCTGCCACCATGCCTGGTTAATTTTTGTTATTTTTTAGTAGACATGGGATTTCACTATCTTGGCCAGGCTGGTCTTGAACTGCTGACCTCAGATGATCTGCCTACCTCAGCCTCCCAAAGTGCCAGGATTACAGGTGTGAGCCACCACGCCCGGCCTGAAAAGCAACATTTTTTGGCCTGATTCTTTTAAAGACATTCTATACTTTCCCTGAAGGAGGGTAAGTTTAGGCATTAAGTGGTGCACAGCACGGGTCGCTTTGACCTGAGTTTGCAGTCCCAGTCCCAGAGCCCCTGCCATAGGGAAGTGAGAGAGGAGAAGCTCCCCTCCACCGCCTCCCCACCCCCACACCCCACTGTGCTGTGTATTGAACAGGCTATTCTGTGCATAATATTGTGGCTGAGTGAGAGTCTGAACCATTAGCTTATGTTTTTTCCCAAAACGTTTTCTGTTCTCTACCCCTGCCCACTTCTCCTCATTCCTGTTTCATTGCCTCAGGAGAGATCCAGGGCATGATAGGTAGCAGAGGAGTTTTTAGACTCTCCTGGGTTTGGTTGTCCAAAAACCAAACCCATGGAAGAAGACCCAGTTTGAGGAAGAGGCAGAGGTCTAGGGGACACGAGAAAAAGAGCAAGCTTCCCTCTCGATTACAAAAGGGATTTCCCCAGGGCACTGTCCAGGGGGAGACAATACACTGTGGACCCTGCTGGCATCTGTACAGAACTCGGGCCCTGCTCTGAGGAGGGACCAGACTTCAGACTTTAGCTTCAGGGTGCTCCTAAGGAGGACACCCTTGGGCCTTGAGTACCCAGCTTGGGACGCAGACACGGCAGATGCAGAATCATTAGACTGCCCTGATGTGTTGCTAGCACAGTATTATAGACTAAATGTGTCCTCCCAAATTAATACATTGAACCCCTCTCACCCCTAATTGCTAGTATTGGGAGATAGAACCTTTGGGAGGTACTTAGGTTTAGATGAGGTAATGAGGATGGGACCTTTATAATTGGGTCGGTGCCCTTATAAGAAGAGAGAGGAAAACCTTCTCCATGCACACACAAGCACTGAGAAAAGGTCATGGGTGCCTACAGTGAGAAGGCAGCCTTCTGCCACTGAGGAAGCAAACTTTCCCCTGCACCAAATCTGCCAGGACTTTGATCTCAGACTTCTCAACCTCCAGAACTGTGGGAAATAAATGTCTGTTGTTTAAGCCACCCAGTCCACTGTATTTTGTTATAGTAGCCTAAGCTGACTAAGGCATACAGGAAATATGTCAAAGGCCGCTATTGGAAAACTGTTTATCATTTTTAGCCCTCTGTGAGCCTCCCTTCCAGATTCTGATGCATCTCTAGAAGAGTCCAATATAGCTAAATGGAAGCCTGTGTCTATTTAGATAGAGGCTTGAAGTAAAGATTAAGTTGATAGATTATAGAAGAAAATAATATGTCTTGCATAAATAATTTGTGAACAGAGAGTCATGTCAGCAGGAACAGATGGCTTTATGTTTTCAAACCATCCTGATTTAAGTTTTGAGGATTCCATGATTTTTCGTGGACTAGAAATAATAAATGCTATTTCTTTATTTTTTTTATTTTTTTTGAAACCTAGTCTCGCTCTGTCACCAGGCTGGAGTGCAGTGGCACGATCTCAGTTCACTACAACCTCCGCCTCCCAGGTCGAAGCAATTCTCCTGCCTCAGCCTCCCAAATAGCTGAGACTACAGGCATGCACCACCATGCCCAGCTAATTTTTTTGTATTTTTAGTGGAGATGGGGTTTCACCATGTTGGCCAGGATGGTCTTGATCTTTTGACCTTGTGATCCTCCAGACCTGGCCTCCCAAAATCCTGGGATTACAGGCGTGAGCCACCACACCTGGCCCATAAATGCTGTTCTTTATACTATTTATACCTTCTCTCTCTTTTACATATTAAGAAAAATGTCATATTCATCTGGAGCCAGACCTCTTGGCACCTTTAGAAGAACAATTTTTCTGCTTTTTGTTCTGCCTTTTAAAATACATGAGATTGGGCAGTTTAACAGCTCTATTTTTCAATTTTTAATCTTGCATATTGAAAAGGCACTCATCAAATTGAAAAGTTCTACACACAAAACAAGGTATTGATATTCAGCCTCTGGCTGTTCACAGTTGTGTCACCTATGACTTAGCTTTTTT
>NW_016107413.1:681591-696631 GCF_001604975.1 Cebus imitator
CTCAGCCTCCTGGGTAGCTGGGATTACAGGCACGCACCACCATGCCCAGCTAATTTTTTGTATTTTTAGTAGAGACGGGGTTTCACCATGTTGACCAGGATGGTCTCGATCTCTTGCCCTCGTGATCCACCCGCCTCGGCCTCCCAAAGTGCTGGGATTACAGGCTTGAGCCACCGCGCCCGGCCATGACTTAGCTTTTATACCCATGCTTAGGCAATGCTGGATGAAACTGGGTGTTAGGCAAAATGATGATGATGCTGGTAATGTGATGATGAAATTGCATGTTGATGATAACGGCCCCAAACATCTTTAAAGTGTTTTATGGGTTACAAGATAGTTTCAAATATTTAATGTGATTTGATACTTTCAGGAACTCTATGAATTAGGTATTTTTAATGCCCCTTTTGTAGGTAAGGAGACCTAGAGAGCTAAAGTAAGAGATCACCATGATGCAGGTATCCAGTTACCTGTTGCATGGCAAAAGCTCCATCAAATTTTGGACTCTTCCTAGTGTTACTGGAATGGGGTCCTGACCCAGACCCCAAGAGAGGATTCTTGGATCTCACACAAGCCAACAGGGTAGAGTAAAAGCAAGTTTATTAAGCAAGTAAAAGAATGAGAGAATAGCCACTCCATATACAGAGCAGGACATTCCTAAAAGCAGGAAGAGGAATGCGTACATCTTAGATACACTGCTTGCTTATATATAAGATAAAAAAGCAAAAAAATCTTAGGGGAGATGTGCTCAAGGGTTTGTGACAAAGAGTTGTTTATATTTGTATAATACAATCTTCTACAAGAATTTATATTATCTTAAAAGTGAAACTTTATTTTGATGTTTTTGAGATGAAGTCTTGCTCTTGTTGCCCAGGCTGGAGTGCAATGGCATGATCTCGGCCCACTGCAACCTCTGCCTCCCGGGTTCAAGTGATTCTCCTGCCTCAGCCTCTCGAGTAGCTGGGATTACAGGTGCCTGTCACTATACCCAGCCAATTTTTGTATTTTTAATAGAGACGGGGTTTCACCATATTGGCCAGGCTGGTCTCAAACTCCTGATTTCAGGTGAACCATCCACCTTGGCCTCTCAAAGTGTTGGGATTTCATGAGCCACCATGTCTGGCCTACTTTTTTTTTTTTATGTTAAACTTTTAAGCTCAGGGATACATGCACAGGTTTGTTTTATAGGTAAACTTGTGTCATGGGTGTTTGTTGTACAGATTATTTCATCACCCAGGTATTCAGCCTAGTATCCATTAGTTATTAAGCCTGGTACCCACTAGTTATATTTCCTGATCCTCTCTTTCCTCCCACCCTTTACACTCTAGTAGGCCCCTCCATATGTCCACGTGTTATCATTTAGCATCCACTTATAAGTGAGAACATGCAGTATTTGGTTGTTGGTTCCTATGTTAGTTTGCTTAAATGGCCTCCAGCTCCGTCCGTGTTCCCTGCAAAAAACATGATCTCATTCTTTCACGGCTGCATAGTATTTCACGGTGTATATGTACCACATTTCATGGTGTATATGTACCACGGTGTATATGTACCAGTCTGCCATTAATGGGTACTTATGTTGATTCCATGTCTTTGCTATCATGAATAGTGCTGCAATGAATACATGTGTGCATGTGTCTTTATAATAGAACAATTTATATTCCTTTAGGGCTATACCCAATGTTGGAGTTGCTGGGTTAAATAGTAGTTCTGTTTTTAGCTCTTTGAAGAATCACCATACTGCTTTCCATTATGGTTGAACTAATTTATACTCCCACCAACAATGTATAAGCATCTGTTTTTCTTTGCAATCTTGCCAGAATCTGTTATTTTTCAACTTTCTATTATTTAATAAAAGCCATTTTGACTGGTATGAGATGCCATCTCATTGTGGTTTTGATTTGCATTTCTTATTTATTTATTTTTTTGAGATGGAGTCTTGCTCGGTTGCCAGACTGAAGTGCAGTGGCACGATCTCGGCCCACTGCAACCTCTACCTCCTGGGTTCAAGCAATTCCCCTGCCTCAGCTTCCTGAGTAGCTGGGACTGCAGTTACGCACCAATATGCCCAGCTAATTTTTTATATTTTTAGTAGAGACGGGTTTTCACCATGTTGGCCAGGACGGTCTCGATCTCCTGACCTCGTGATCCGCCCGCCTCAGCCTCCCAAAGTGCTGGGATTACAGGCGTGAGCCACTACACCGGCCTTGATTTGCATTTCTCTAATGATCAATGATGTTGAGCTTTTTTTCATGTTTGTTGACCACTTGTATGTCTTCTTTTGAAAAGTGTCTGTTCATGTCTTTTGCTGACTTTTTAATGGGGTTGTCTGTTTTTCTATTTAAGTTCTTTATAGATGCTGGATATTAGACCTTTTCTTCTTTTGAGAAGTGTCTATTCATGTCCTTTGCCCACTTTTTAATGGGGTTGTTTTTCTCTTGTAAATTTGTTTAAGTTCCTTATAGATGCTGCATATGAGACCTTTGTGACATGAACAGTTTGCAAAAATTTTCTCTCACGCTATAGGTTGCCTGTTTACTCTGTTGATAGTTTATTTTGCTGTACAGAAGCTCTTAAGTTTAATTAGTTCCCATTTGCCAATTTTTGCTTTTGTTGCAATTACTTTTGGTGTCTTTGTCATGACTAGGTTTTCTTCCAGAGTTTTTATAATTTTGCGTTTTATATTTAAGACTTTAATCCATCTTGAGTTGATTTTTTTTGTATGTGGTATAAAGAGGGGGTCTAGTTTTGTTTGTTTGTTTTGTGTGTGTGTGTTTGGTTTTTTTATTTTGAGATGGAGTCTTGCTCTGTCACCCAGGCTGGAGTGCAATGGCACAATCTCAGCCCACTGCAGCCTCTACCTCCCAGGTTCCATTGATTTTCCTGCCTCAGCCTCTTGGGTAGCTTGGATTACAGGATCTTCAGGAGGAGTCATGATTGACACAACACTTGATTGGTAATGGTGAAATTTTATGCATCAGGAAGGAAAATTTTACACAATTGTGATTTGGGAACATATTTGTAGCAGAATTTAAACATAGCAGATGTGCTATGTTCAATGTGGAACTGCAGCCAAAGGAAAGGTTGACACTGAAGGTCCTAGAGCATTTCCCCTTATACACCATGAAATATTGAGCTAGATACTGTATTGCCCTAGAAACATGGTACGTGTCATCGGTTTATCAAGAATTGAAGAAGCTTAGGATAACTGACTTGTCGGTAGAATCTGGATACTGGCTGCTGGAATAACTCTTCCCTAAAAACAAAATTGTCTGCTCATTTCCATCCTCAAAGTTGTAAAGAAAATTTGGAAATGCTCTACACATCTTGACTTTTAGAGCTGGAGGAATCTAGAGAGAAGTGCTTTCAGTCCTTTTTGGCCATAATCCACAGTAAAAAAAATTTTTTTACATATGACCCCCCCACACACATATATTATATCAAATATATATTTTATTTTGTATTATTTATTCTACTTCATATTTTAATGTTTGTTTTTCACTCATCAAATTAATTCATTGACCCACGAATGGGTCATCACTTGAAGTTTAAAAAATACTGCTAAAGAGATTACATTTCAATTTCTCTGTGTTTATATGAGAAAACCCCAAGATAAAGTGACTTCTCCAAAGCCACACAGCAAATAGTTATAAAGAAATTAATGACAAAACAAGGACTAGGTCACAGGTCCTCAGTTAATTGACTCTCCAGTTGCCATTTAACTATTGGGTTCATTGATAAACCATTAGATGTTTCACTTTAGAATAGACAGGAGTTGATCCAGCCAAACTGACCAATTAGGATTATGGCCACAGTTCTTATTTATACTATTACTAATGACACTGTTCTTCCTCTAACTCATGGCATCAGAATTGGTAAGGTCAGGGTAGTCTTTTTCCTCCATAGTCATTCATTCATCCACTCAACAAAACAAAAGTTTGAGTGGAATGATGTTGGCGATATGAAGATAATTGGGCCTAACTCCAGCGCTGAGCTCACAATCTGATAATGTATGACATGAGAAACATTGCCACAGAGTCAGTATAGGCTGCCGGGAGAATATTTAAGTTAAATTGGGGAACACAGGAGGACTTCCTGGAGCAAGAGACACTTGAGTATTTTAGAGAGGATAATAGCTGGCTAGCTGAAGCCTGGGAAAAGCCATAAAAGCGAGGGACGACAGCAAAATCCAAGGCAAGGAGGAAATAGAATGTAGTAGAGGTGGGTGAAGAGTGTGGGGAGTGAAGGGTAGTAAGGTCAGTAGGGCCAAAACATGAAGCTCTCTATGTTCTTACAAACACACATGCTGACACATGCAAACACTCCACAAGCTATCGGAGCCAAGGAAGAATTTCAAATGGGCAGCTGACCAACCACGTTTATGTTTTCAACCATTTGATAGCTGGAGCACTGTGGATACAATGGAGGTAGAAAGCCGGGGAGTGGCCATCTCTCCCTTTGTAAATGCCATACCTTCTCTACTTTGTAACATCTCCCACCCCTCATGCATACTTCCAAATCATGCGAGGATGACATTCCTGCATTTCCTGGTGCATTGTCGGTGATTTAAAAAAAACCCATTTGGGGCTGGGCCCTGTGGCTCACACCTGTAATCCCAGCACTTTGGGAGGCCGAGATGGGCAGATCATGAGGGCAGGAGATCGAAACCATCCTGGCCAACATGGTGAAACTCCACCTCTACTAAAAAATACAAAAATGAGCCGGGTACGGTGGCAAGCACCTGTAGTCCCAGCTACTCGGGAGGCTGAGGCAGGAGAATTGCTTGAACCTGGGAGGCAGAGGTTGCAGTGAGCTGAGATCGTGCCACTGCATTCCAGACTGGCACCTGGCGACAGAGGGAGACTCTGTCTCAAAAAAAAAAAAAAAAAAAAACCATTTGAATGATCCCTTTAACATCAGGCTTCGTATTCCCTTGATTCTGATGCCTCCATTCAACCTTGATCACCAGAAATAAGGCCAGGCCTTAGATCACACCAGCACTGAAACTGTTCTCAGATTTTATCCTGTTATATTGCCCATATTCATTTCACTTCTCCACCTCCCTCCCACTTCAGGTAAGCATTTATTGAACACTACTACGTGCTAGGAAATGTATCAGGAGTGGAGAATACCAAGTTGTATACTACACCATCCTTGAGCTCAGGAAGCTCCCAGTCATGGAATAGACAGACAGGTACACAATTGCAGTCCAGAATGATACATAGATAACTCCTGCTGGTGGCACTAATAAAAGTAAGAGTACTTATAATTAACATCTGTTTGGTGTTTACTATGACCAGGTACTCTTCTAAGTGATTTATGGTTGTGAATCCAGTCCTCTTATTGGGTGAAGGTTATTCAGCTGGTAGGTATAGGGGCAGGATTCACAGTCAGACAGTCTGGCTCCAGAAGCCATACTGATAACCACCGCCCCATGCCCTTAGTGATATGGAGACATATGTTGCTGAGGGTATCCATTAGAGAACACCTATAGAGGACATCCCAAGGAGGTGACCCCTGAAACGAGCCTGGCTAATTTAGATTTAGCCAGTTGGAGATGGTGGGTTGAAAGGAGGTGATCCGGGCAGAAAGACCAAAAAGCTGGAGGTGATGAGTGGTAGTGAGCATTGTGGGTCAAGCACATGGGTTAGCCTGGCTGGAGTGTAGAGTACCTGTGTAGGAATAGCAAGAGATTAGGTGGGCAAGGGATACATTTTATTTGTTCTTGTCACATGGCATGTAATGTCTGAACTGAAAAAATATTGTTAACTAGAATACCATTTAAGTTGCTATGGCCTTCTTAAAATTTGTATCCCTGACAACTAGAGCTTCTCTTTCTTGCTGTTGTTTTTATGGAACCCATACAGCATTGTACTTGGTATCATTCTTACAGCATTTGCCTTTAGCCTCACACTGTAACCACCTCTGTGTTTGTCTTAGCCTTTATCTTATTTTAACCATCTTTCTCTGAACTTAGAGCAGAGCTTTGTACATAATTGACAATCATTTACTATTACTGATTTACTTATCCAACTAGTTCTGGGAAGAATTTAGGGGAGATTACAAGTATGTACTTGGCAAATGGCGTAGAAAAGCCTCTGATTCAAACTGAGACAAACCCTGAGTTAGGCTTGATGGTGGAAGAAAATGTATGTTTTGTGAGTCATGGAGGCTAGTGGCCACAGGAGAGGAAATAGGTAGTTTCAGAAAGGCCTGAGACTGAAACCCAGGACAGATAGCAGCCAGGTACACTGTCTGTCCTGGGGACACTGAGAAGAGGAGGGCCAAAAGCCACTTTCTGATTTGGTGAGACCCAGGGAGTGCAAATAGAAAGAGTCATGAAATCGGCCTAAGGTGACCAGGAATTTTACTCCCTTGGAGGGAGTTCTGCTGCCAGCGGAAGCAGAACCTGGAAGTTTACTCCCTTAGAGGCGGTTCAGTGCTCAGCGCAAAGGTTGCTTGCACAAGCGACTGATACAGGCACTAAGCAGAGTCAGCTGGAGGACTCACAGTTAACATCCTGCAGTGAACAATGCCCTTGACACCAGCACTCACGCATTCTTGGATTGATTGGTTGGAAGCCTCCTACTGCTTGGGAGACCGTAAGGCCCCTTGGTTGTTTTAAGTTTGGGAGACTCACAACAGATCACACTCCTGAGGGGGGAGGGCTCAAAAGGAGATTCTGTTTCAGCCAGTCAGCCAGTGGGGCTGGACTATGCCATAAGTTCACACCTTGACTGTACTTCCAGGCTAATACTGTTTGAAAAAAATAACAAGAATTCAGCTGAACCATTGTCACCACAGTTATTTCTGTGAAGCCTCTTCTGTACAGGATAACTCTTTAGCCTGATGCACTTTACTGGTTAATAAACATGCAAGCTTTGGAGGGGGACCCAGATGCAAATGCCGTGCTGCACCTTACAAGATAAAGCACTTACAGCAGGGCATGGTGGCTCACGCCTGTAATCCTAGCACTTTGGGAGGCTGACGTGGGTGGATCACAAAGTCAGGAGTTCAAGACCAGCCTGACCAACATGGTGAAATCCCATCTCTACTAAAAATACAAAAATTAGCCAGGCGTGGTGGCACATGCCTGTAATCCCAGCTACTCAGGAGGCTGAGGCAGGAGAATTGCTTGAACCTAGGAGGCAGAAGTTGTAGTGAGCTGAGCTTGTACCACTGCCCTCCAGCCTGGTTGACAGAGTGAGACTCAGTCTCAAAAAAAAAAAAAAAGAAAAGAAAAGCACTTTCTAGACAAATCTCTCTAAGCCTCAGCGTTCTCATCTAAAAAAGGGGAATGCCTCCCTCGAAGAGTTGCTATAAGGATTAATTTCATCAGACCTATTTAGTGCCTACTGTACTACTCGATAGTTATTAAATACTCCACAAATTATTATTTGCTTTTACTTTAAGAGTCTTTGGTTCTTTCTGTGTATGAGTTTTAGCACACAATAAACTATACCTATCTAAATGCCAAATAATTTCTAGTTTTATATATTTTTTCTAACATTGTGTATTTGCTTTTTAAAAAAATCTGCTTTTAAACCACTCCTGCTTTTTTAAGTGTCTTATTTTGTAATAATGTGGGCTGAAGTCGCCTTCTTCTGTTGTGTTTGGGGGGCAATGAGGCCTTGAACAGCTGTTAATGACACTTCCTTGGCAGAGTGGCACAGCATGGCTCACATCAGATGGCAGGGCAAGAACACCTACAAGGAGAAACAAGAGCCCATTTGCATTAGAATCCTGCATGTGGCATTTTTAATACATGCCCACTTGGGGTGGATGCTGAATGGGGTGACTGTAGGAAAGGCAGAAAAATAAAAGGAGGCGAGGAGCTGGAGGCAGGAATTATAAGAACCAGTATTTACTGAGATTCTTGGTTATGTGGCAGCTCTGTTCCTGGCCCTTTGTACACATTTTTCTCACTTCATCCTAGTAATGACTATGTGAGAGGTGGCTTATTATCCTTGTTCACTGATTAGGATGATACATCTCAGAGATGTTAAGTGACTTGACTGAGATCACACAGGCAAGCTCTGCATCCTGATTTTTCTGACTTCGGAGCTCCTTCTGTTACTGGGAAGAACAATAAAGCCTCAAGGAGGCTCGTCCCTAGTCTGCACTCACTGTGTTAGGACCGGTATTCTTTATGGTTCTTTATAGTTCTTGTTCTTTATGGTTCCATTCAGGGGTAGGACAAGACGACCTCCACGGTCTTTCAGCCTGTCACATGCTGCCTTGTTGCTTTGGGAAGTTCTGCTTAGGGGTTCAGGGAAGCAAAAAGAAAATGAATGGAGTGGTTAGTAATTCAGATACAAATTTGCACTAAACTTTGATTAGGAAAAAAATCACTTTCATTCAATGATTATTAACATTTTATCGTATTTGATTATTCTGCATTTATCTGAATTATTCTGAATATTCTGCATTTTGATTATTATGCATTTATTTATATGTAGCTCTCTACCTGGATTTTTGAAATTAAGTAGTAGATATGTTGAAACTTCATCCCTAAATATTTTATTCTGTTATCTCCTAAGAATGCAGACATTTTCGTACATAATCACAATATTATTATCACACCTAAGAGAATGGACAATCGCTCCCTATTTATATTGAAGTTTATATCCTGTTCAGGTTAAAATTTCCTTCTCTTCAAAAGGTCTTTATACTTATGTTTTTTGAATCAAGACCCAATCAGGTTTTACTTGTTGTGTTTCGTTAAGCAGGTTAAACAAGATCGGTCTCTTAAACTTTGGTGTATTTGTTTGGTTCATGACATTGACTTTTAGAAGAGACCAGAACAAAGTTTGGTAGATTAAGGCATATTCTGGGTTTGTCTGATTGTTTTCTTGTGATGTTAGTTAACTCCCTGCTTTTCCCCTATTTTTCCTGTAAACTGGAAGTTCAATCTAGAGGCTGAATTGGAATTAGGTAAACTATTATAGCAGGGATACTTCATAGGTGATTTGTACTTTAAATTGCAACAATCAGGAGGCACTTAATGCGGGGTTGTCCCACAAAGGCAACATGAAATATGATCAGTTGGCTACAGTGAGAACACACAGGTCCTTCCGCTATAAAAGTATGGAATTTCCTTGAAAGCAGCCAGCAATTCATAAATAATTGGTTCCACAGTAACCTTATATTTGATGCTATTAGCATCCATTGATATTTATGTAATTATATAGATTAATAGATGCAACATGGTAATTTTCAAAATTATAATTTCATCTTTATTATTTGCAAGCATATTTATGTAGAGAAGAGCTTCTTATCCATTGGGGATGAATTATTGTTCCTTTTAAAAAGGCAGACTAGGCTGGGCACAGTGGCTCATGCCTGTAATCCCAGCACTTGGGAGGTCAAGGCGGGTGGGTTGTGAGGTCAGGAGATCGAGACCATCCTGGCTAACACGGTGAAACCCTGTCTCTACTAAAATATACAAAAAATTAGCCGGGTGCGGTAGCACACACCTTTAATCCCAGCTACTTGGGAGGCTGAGGCAGGAGAATCACTTGAACTCAGGAGGCAGAGGTTGCAGTGAGCTGAGATCACACCACTGCACTCCAGCCTGGGTGACAGAGTGAGACTCCATCTCAAAAAAAAAAAAAAATGCAGACTAACTGCTTAATTCTTTCTCTTTGTGAATTTTCAGAGTAAGAAGTTGCTGCAACAGTCACTTTCAAGGGTTGCAAATTAGTTTTTTCTGTCTTTCTTTCAGGAGTCTATGGACTATGTGAATTTTTACTTATTCAGTTTTTATAATCAGTTGCAGTCACTGATCTTCTTGGTGTTCAAACTGACTCAAATTTGGCCAGAGGGAACTCTTCAAGGTGGATTCCTCCTACGTCCTTTGGAGATGTCCCCATCATTCTTTGGGCTTTTTTGGCACAGGATAATGGCCAGCTGGGTCAGGCACGGTGGCTGACACCTGTAATTTCTGCACTTTGGGAGGCTGAGGCAGGTGGATCACCTGAGGTCAGGAGTTCAAAACCAGCCTGGCCAACATGGTGAAACCCCATGTTTATTAAAAATACCAAAAATTAGCCGGGTGTGGTGGCGGGTGCCTGTAATCCCAACTACTCCAGAGACTGAGGCAGGAGCACAGCTTGAACCCGGGAGGCAGGGGTTGAAGTGAGCCAAGGTCGCGCCATGGCACTCCAGCCTAGGCAACAAGAGCAAAACTCCGTCTCAAAAAAGAAAAAGAAAATGGCCAGGCTGATTTCGTACTTTCCCTTCCCCAGACCCAGAATCAGTCATTTATCCCGGGAGCACTGGGACTTTTTATTGGAGCATAGCATTTATTTAAAAAACAAATCTATGAACTTGGTGAACTCTTTGCCACTGGCGTGTCATTGCATATGAGCTCCTTTAGGGGCCTAAGCTAGGTAATATATTTATTTAAATCATTAATTCATGTTGATACTTCAAATTTAATATGACTCAAAAAAAAGAATATATTCTAAGAATAAAAAAATGACATATTTAAATTTAATATGACAGGATTCTTCTTAACCTTTTTTGATTTTATGTTTGTACTTCTTTTCTCTTACATAGAAAATGTTGGATCCTAATAACATGTGAACCCCGAAAACTTGAGACAGGTTAATTTAGAAAGTTTATTCTGCCAAGGTTGAGGACGCCATGCGCCTGTGACACAGCCACAGAATTCTTGACAACATGTGACCAAGGTGGCTGGGGCACAGCTTAGTTTTAAACATTTTAGGGAGACATGAGACATCAGTCAAAAAGTGTAAGTGTGTTGGTTCGTCTGGAAAGGCAGGACAACATGAAGCAAAGGCGGGAAGACTTGAAGAGGGGAGAAGGCTTCCAGGTCACGGATAGGTGATACATAATTGGTTACATTTTTTTGAGTTTTTGATTAGATTTTTCAAAGGAGGCAAATCAGATATTCATCTATCTCAGTAAGCAGAGGGGTGACTTTGAATAGAATGGGAGGCAGGTTTGCCCTAAGCAGTTTCCAGCTTCAGTTTTCCCTAAGTGATTTTGGAGGCCCAAGATATTTTCCTTTCACAACACTAATGTGTTTACTTTTTGCCAGTCTACAATAAACATAAAATAGATTCAAAATTGAAATAACAAAAAATTACTCAGAATTTTAGGCCTTTATGTCATTTTTTTATTCTTAGAATATATTCCTTTTTTTTTTGAGTCTCACTCTGTCACCCAAGTTGGAGTGCAGTGGTGTGATCTCAGCTCACTACAACCTCTGCCTTCTGGGTTCAAGCAATTCTCCTGCCTCAGCCTCCCAAGTAGCTAGGATTACAGGCATGCCCCATCATGCCTGACTAATTTTTGTATTTTCAGTAGAGACGGGGTTTCACCATGTTGGCCAGGCTGATCTTGAACTCCGAAGCTCAAATGATCCGCCCACTTCAGCCTCCCAAAGTGCTGGGATTACAGGCGTGAGCCACTGCGCCCGGACATAAATTTTAATTTTTAACAAGTAAAACATATTTGAGCCATCATATAGTTCAAATTCAAAACTATATAAAAAACATAGTGAGGAAAATCTACTATATTCATTCACATCCTCTCCATTCTGCCTCCCTTCCTCTCCATGTTCTGACCCCGCTTGTAACCAAGTATTTTGTCTCGTTTAGTTTGATGTTTTATTATATATCTGTATAATTTCCTTCCCTTCTTACACAAAAGATAGCAAACTGTCTTCCCTGCTCTGTGCCTTGTTTTCTTCCTCCCTAACAATATTACCCATCTATCCTGGAGGATCCATGTAGTATTTATATACCTTCTTCATTCTTTATTGTTACTGTATACTTCAGTCAGCAGTCCTTTGTTGTTGTTGTTGCTATTTAGTCTCAAAACAAGTGGTCTAGCTTATATTTTCTTACTTGCCCTTTCTGCCTTTGTTTATACCCTCCTGGTCCTTATCGGCATTTGAAGTTTCAATTTTTGCTAAGGCTTTCCAGATGGGCAGAGGCAGAGAATACCAGGTACAGCTGATTCCTAGAGAATTAATCACATCAACTCCATTTGCCATTGAAGGAGATGAGGATAAATAGGACCCCATTGCTGCTGTTTCCCCCATTTCCAGCCCCATCACCCTGAGCTTTTTCAAGTTTAGATGGAAACATGGAGAGGGATGAATGAAGGGAGGGGTGTGGCTTTGATGCACCTTGGTTTTAGCTTCTGCATCTATTCCTTTTCCCTTCTATAGTAGACAAAAATGGGAATCACTTCCCTCTTTTGCTAATTTAAAGGCAACTTTAAAAAAGAAAAGAAAAGAAACATGAGATTTTACTAACATTTAGAAGTCACACCATTTGTTTTTAATGGAAAGCAAAGAAAAATATTGCACAATGAAGCTAAGAGCTTCCCTTTTCAAAAACAAATGTTTCAGATCTCTCAAATAGCTTTAAATGTGTGTATGTGAATTCTCTTTATATTGATTTTTTTTTTCCTTGCTCATCTCCAAAGGTCATAGTGCACATATTCTCCAGTTGTATTTTTTTTCTTTCCTGCTGTGTTCCATTTACCATTCTCATAGAAGCCTGGTTTCTGCCTTTTATTCCCACATGGAATAATAAACTAATGTTCTTTCTTGCTGGATAATTATTTTGCAAATCTGTTTTACAAAGCTCATTTTTTAGGTTGTTTGTCTTATGTCTGTCCTACTCTTTAAAAAAATGGTGGATAAATTAATTTGGTTAAATTTAAAGATTTTTTTTTTTTTTGCCTGATTTCCTTCCTACCTTTGTGAGAGCGAAATGGCAAAAAGAAAATAAGGCAATGAGGCATGTTTATCAGACAATTGATGCATGTTAGGTGCATGATTATTGCCTGGCTTGTGAATTACTTATGCTTTAGCACATCCAGAATAAATTAACCATGCTCTCAATATATCACCCATTGGTCCTTGGAGGATAACTGTTTCATGGGACTTTGAAGAGTCCTGTGTGAGGGTTAGCATCCTTTTTAGCCTTGAAGTCAAGCAGAAGGTGAAGCGATGATAATTTCCCAGCCTGAATAAAAGGGGAAGGGTCCTCAGAAAAAGAACATGTATGGGGAAAGGAGATGAAAGAGTAGATGTGAGAGAAAAGTGGGAAAGAGGGAGAGAAGAGAATGGGAGAAAGGGAGAGGATTGGGGGATAGCACAGAGAAGAACAGAAAGGATCTAAACTTTGTTCGAGACACAAGTCTGGTGGAAAGAATTATCTCTGAGAACTGGAAGTCAGGTTTTCCGATTTTATTTCTGCACATCTTGCTATCCAGGGAATCTGAGGAATTTGGTGTAAATCAAGCACTTTGGGAAATATAGTGCCTTTTAAATTTAAAAAAAATTTTTAAAATATAGTTGGGGATCTTGCTATGTTGGCCAGGCTGGTCTTGAACTCCTGGCCTCACGTGATTCTCCCATCTTGGCCTCCCAAAGTGCTGAGATTACAGGTGTGAGCTACCGAGGCTGGCCACGCCTCTTTTCATTAATAGCTAATAGTTATGAGTGTTGACCTTGTACCTCACACTTATTCAAACACTTGGCTTGGGTTATGTCATTTAATTCACATCCCATGTCTAGGAGTTAGGTTTTATCACTATCTCAGTTTTGCTGATGTGGAAATCGAGGCACAGATGCTGCTGTGGTCTGAATGTTTGTGTCTTCGTCTTCCCCACCCCAAAGTTATATATTGAAACCTAATGACTAATGTGACAGTGTTAAGAGGTGGGGGCTTCTAGATGATTCAGTCATGAAAGTATAGCTCTCATGAATGAGATTAGTGCCCATATAAAAGAGACCTGGAGAGCTAGCTAGCCCCTTCCACAATGTGAGGACACCGCAAGAATGTGCCATCTATGAACCAGGAAAGAAGCCCTCACTAGACACTGAATCTGCCTTGATCTTGGACCTCTGAGCTTTCAGACTGTTAGAAATAAATTCCAGTTGTTTATAACTTACCCAACTTGTGGTATTTCATTATACCAGGCCAAGTTGACCAAGACAGTGGCTAAGTAATTCACCCAAGTTTGCAAGAAGCAAATGACTGTAGCCGTCACTATTTGCTGCCACTCATCTCCCATTGTTTTTCTTGTTAGCAGAACCCCAGCAGTTTCAGTCCCAGGGAATGAATGATAACATACCTAAACCCAACTTGACTCTCCCATTCTCCTTGATTAACATTTTCCCAGCCTCCCTTGTAGATGACTATGTGACCCAGTTCTGACCAGTGAGATATAAGAAGTCTGCTGGAGGCTGGGTGCGGTGGCTCAAGCCTGTAATCCCAGCACTTTGGGAGGCCGAGGTGGGCGGATCACGAGGTCAAGAGATCGAGACCATCCTGGCCAACATGGTGAAACCCCGTCTCTACTAAAAATACAAAAACTAGTGGGGCGCGGTGGCGTGCGCCTGTAATCCCAGCTACTCAGGAGGCTGAGGCAGGAGAATTGCTTGAACCCGGGAGGCGGAGGTTGCAGTGAGCCGAGATTGTTCTACTGCACTCCAGCCTAGCTGCTGGAGAACTTCTGGGAAAGCTCTTCCTCTCTGATAAGAGAAAACCATATTTTCTGCTTGTCCTCTTCTTTCTTCCTATTTGGGATGATGATATGAAGATGTGGTACTTGAGGGTTGTGGCAATCACCTTGCAACCATGAGATAGTAACAAACCCAAGGAAGAGCATCATGCTGAAGGTGGCAGAATGGAAAGTGGAGTGTTGTGGGCTTTGAGGACATTGTTAGACTGATGTACCTGGTTTAACCTCCCTGCACACATCTTGTTATGTGAAAGAATCAAATGTCGGCTGGGTGCAGTGGCCCACACCTATAATCCCAGCGCTTTGGGAGGCTGATGCCGGTGGATCACCTTAGTCAGAAGTTCAAGACTAGCCTGGTTAACATGGTGAAACCCTGTCTCTACTAAATATACAAACATGAGCCTGGTGTGGTGGCTGATGCCTGTAATCCCAGCTACTTGGGAGACTGAGGCAGGAGAATCGCTTGAACCCGGGAGGCAGTGGTTGCAGTGAGTGGAGATCGCGCCATTGCACTCCAGCCTGGGCAACAAGAGCA
>NW_016107413.1:698101-703296 GCF_001604975.1 Cebus imitator
AAAAAAAAAAAAAAACAAAAAAACAAACAAACTTCATACATGAAATTAAAGTTAACTGATAGTCCCTGTATTGAATAGCTATTTAAGTCATTGGCTTTTAGGAATTACTAGGACATATTAATATTTTTCTGGTTTTGAGAAATGAGTTTTTTAAATTAATTATTTACAATTTAAAGAAATGCAAATTGCTGAAGAGAGAAAGTTTGATAAGTTACTGATAAAGAGCAAGTGTTCAACAAATAAACTGAATTGAGCAGAATGGTCTTTGAAAAAGCTATGTGTTCTGGGCAAATGTAAACTGGTTAAAGTAAAATAAGGCATTTCACTACATTGTTCTTTGGGCATGAAGAACTTAATGAGATTTAAAAATATGTCTGATTGCCGGGCGTGGTGGCCCATGCCTGTAATTCCATCACTTGAGGAGGCAGAGGTGGGCGAAATTCAAGACCAGCCTGGCCAATATGGTGAAACATCATCTCTATTAAAAAATACAAAAATTAGGTGGGCATGGTGGTGTATGCCTATAATCCCAGCTACCGGGGAGCCTGAGGTGGGAGAACTGCTTGAACCTGGGGAGCAGAAGTTTTAGTGAGCTGAGATTGTGCCACTGCACTCCAGTCTGTGTGATAAACTGAGATTCTGCCTCAAAAAGAATACATATATGGTAACAGTCAGGGGCAATTAACATGAGAAGGACTAAATGTTGTTATTGAGTGCTTCATTTTGTCATAAAGTTCATGATACCTGGGTCGGATAAGGGCTTCTGGGTAGGGTAAGTTGAATTTATAGAAAAGTGTCATTCCCTGACATCAGTGTTAAATCTAATTCAATTTAACGCAAAAATGCTTTCCCCTTGAAAGCTGCTATTTAAACCCAAAGACTCTCATTGCAATATAGAGCCAAATGATATCTGCAATGTGAGTTGCTTTTGAATAAATTAGATTGGAGGTGGACACAAAGAAATGAGGAAAAGAAGTGGCAAGCTAATGTTAAGGTGTCTGTTTTTCTCAACTCTGATTTTACTTTCAGGAAAAATTTGAGAAATTTAAAGGTGAAAATGTCATTGTTCTTTTCAAACTCTTTGTGGCTTAAGGTATTAAAAAGCACTAAAAGTAAATGTTCATAATTTCCATTTAGTAGGCTCTTCAAAATCACAGGAAAAGGAATAAAAATAATTTCTACACAAATGATAACACTTTGTTTAACCTGACTTTTCCATTTTCTCTAATTGTAGCTATATGTAAACATTTTCTTATACTTCCTCTATTGCAATTATTTTCAATGGCCTTTATGCCTAGCATAATGAGAAATTATAATGAATTCTGTAAACTCATTAGCAGTATATTTATGAGGAATCATAATAGTTTCTGAATTCAAGTTACCTAAATGCAAATTTTGTTTATTGTAATATGGTAATAATTTACAAAGTAGTGAACTAATAAAACCAAACTGTAGAGTATTAGAAATCCCTGTAACTTGCATTGCCCAGAACTATTTCAGCAATAATCAACATCAAATCTTTATTTTGTTATAGTGTTGTCATCTCCTGACCTGGAATGCAATCTTGGAAAAACATATGTATATCATCTATACTATATATAGTATATCATATATATCTACATATAGTATTCTAATGGTTAATATATATCATCTCTATATGAATCAAACATATAAAAGTATCTATAATTAATATTTTTGATTAATACATAGATGATATATGTTAACCATTAGAATTAGATACTATATATTAACTAAAAAAAGATGACTAGGAGAGTCCTACAAGATTAAACAAAATAAAAATAAAGAACAAAAAACAATATCTGATCTTTTCCTTTATGTACTAAGCATACTTATAAAAATATGTTCAGTATCATCTTCCCCAATTAGGCTATGATTTCTATGAAGGTAGAGATTGTGTTTGATTTACTGCTGAATCCCCAGCATCTAGTATAGCATCTAGCAGAAACTGAGTGAATATAGTTGCAAGAAGTGAACTGCACACAAGGGGCTTTGGTTTATTCAGTGGTTACCCTACTGGCAGATCTCAAAGCCTTCTTTTTATAGTTGCAGGATGGCGGTTGTGCCAGTCACCTCCCTTTCATCTCCTTTTCCGTTTGCTGAGTTTTCCAATAGGAATAAATAAGGTTCTGGGAAAATGAAAGTTTTTTTTTTTTTTTTTCCCCGTCAGATAGGATAAAGAACCCTATGGGTTGAGTTGAATGTGAACTGATTCAAGAATATGTCCAGGCTGGGCTCCATGGCCCACGCCTATAGTCCCAGCACTTTGGGAAGCCAAGACGGGAGGAATGCTTAAGCCCAGGGTTCCAGAGCAGCCTGAGCAACATAGACTCCGTGTCTACAATAAATAAATAAATAAATAAATAAATAAATAAATAAAAATTAGCCAGGTATGGTGGCACATGCTTGTAGTTCTAGCTACTCAGGGAGCTGAGGTGGGAGTATTGCTTGAGCCCTAAAGGTCAAGGTTGCAGTGAGCCATGATCGCACCACTGCACTCCAAACTGAGCAACACAGCAAGACCCTGTCTCTATTAAATATATATATATATATATATATATATACACACACACATATATACATATATAAACACACATATACACATACACACACACGCACGCACACACACACACACACACACACACACACACACACACAATTTGCTTCCTTCCCTTAATCATGAATGTTGAAAGTTCCATTTCATTCAGGGACTGGTCAGTATAGTTCCTGTTAATTAAGATTTTATTTGATCAAGAATAGACAGAATTGGCCTGATGAAGCAACATAAAGCAGTAGATAAATTCTCTTTTTATGAAATTCAAGCTGTGTTATTTGACTTTATTGCTGCTTCATTTCACGAATATTCTTTTTATCTTAATTATGGCATCTAAACTTCAATAACACCAAAAATATTTTGTTAAGTACTTTAATTGAACATGGCACTGTATAAAGAGGCTTATTCAAAACCAGATACTTGTTATTTAGAATGTTAAAATCACACACATGAAACAAATATGTATAGGGTTTATATGCTTTGCGCAAATGCAGGCCCTTCCCTGATTTATTTTGCAGCATTAATAATAGCTAACATTTATTGAGTCTTAACTATGTGCCAGGCATGGTGTCAAAAAGCACTGTACCTACATCATCTCTGTTAAGCCCCGCAACAACTAGGAAAGTAAGGAAGGTGAGGTATTGGCAAGTTAAGCCAGGTGTCATATAGCGTCATATAGCTGTGACATTTATCCAGGTAAGGCTCCCCATTCCTTAATCCCTCTGACTTATCGCTTCCCTTAACATCCTCTCCCACAAATCTGTCACCCACTAACAGCCAAAGGTGCTGACTCAGCTCTGAAGGAGCAGCCACTTGGAATAGGAAAGGGATTGTGACAAGCATGGCGTGGGAACTGTAAAGTCCCTTAAAAAGTTAAATCTTTGAAAAGCCAGATAATATTAGTTTAAGATCTGTAAGGACAGGGCAGGCCTAACAGAATAAAATTATCCGTCAGATTTAATTCCATTCTAAATTTAAAATCTGGACCAGGTGTGCTGGCTAACACCTGTAATCCTAGCACTTTGGGAGGCAGAGGCAGGAGAACCGCTTGAGGCCAGGAGTTCAAGAGCAGCCTTGGCAACATACCAACACTCTGTCTCTAAATAAGTAAATAAATAAAAATAAAATTGGGACAGTTGAGACTTTAAACTGTTTAAAAACAACTCTTTAATCTGTAGATAAGCCTTAATGAAGGATATTTATGTTCCCTGATTCCCTCTATAGCTTCTGCCCATTCTCCCTCTACCAACAAACTTCCAAAGAGGAGAGATGAAGGATGTATCATTGCCTCTACTACCTCATCAGGTTCCAGTCCTCAAGACAGTGCAGTCTGGCTTCTTCTGTCTCCACCCCTCTACTGGACATGCTCTCACAATGGTCAGTAATTATAATAAACTACTACCATAATAATAACTAATGCTTTTTTGTGGATTTATTGGGTGCCAAACCCTGGGCTCAGTGCTTTATACTGGAGAGAAACCTGGAGGACCTTAGGGCTGTGCCTATAGATAGTGAGTTTAGTGAGCAGACCTGACCTTAGTGGGCTCGATTTTTAAAAATCAAGCGAACATTCAAAAATCAGAATACTTCAGACGAAAACCTAAATGAGAGGTGCTGTTCATCTTGCTACAGTCCTCATTGTGCCCACCCTTTGCACGAAGTGAATATATGTGCACTTGGATCTTCCTCACTTCTCTAATCAATGTCACCTGCCTGACTCCTAAAAAAGCATGACTTACTACCATGCTTTACACGGGTATTCTGGTCAGGATTTAATAATTGGCTAGAAAATAGACTCACTTAAACTAGCTCAAGATAAAGGAGAGGGATTATGAAACGTCAGCTCATGGGAGGGAGCCATGGAAGGCTTGGATTCATGAACCACCGAGACTGGAAGCAACACAGCTGTCAGCCTCCTTTTAGTGTCTCAGCTTCTCACTACATACTGACTCCACTCCCCCGGGCCACAGAGGCTTCCTCTATTTACTCATTTCAATCCTCTCATTGCCTCAACATGCTTAAAACCTGTCATCCCAACCCTATCCCAGCCTCATCCCTCTTTATTCTATTGCTAACTGCCTTAGTCTTTAAATTTTCTAACTATAAATTCCTAAAAGAGGAATTTGAAGGACCGGCATGTATTTTCAAACCTGGTCACATATGTTGTAAATTACTTTCAAGCTGCAATAGGTCATACTGTGGGAAGTATGCAAATGTGGTCCAAATATTCTAAATATCTGTGACCAGGTAGCCTGAGAGTTTTCTTTAGAAGGGCTGTGGGTTGACAGGCACTATATAGCATAACTTTAAAAATATCCTAAGGATAATTATCATTAGAATATTGATTGATAGCCATTATTTATACTCATTTTATAGACAAGAAACTTGAGGATATGGAGGTGATGAAATTTGACCAAGAAAAGTCTCTATTTTCAATATAATCTTTCTTGACTTTCAGGCTAACATTCTTAGATAGTCTCTGCATATTGAAACTTAAAATTCTTCTCTTGGAGGCCGGGCGCGGTGGCTCAAGCCTGTAATCCCAGCACTGTGGGAGGCCGAGGCGGGTGGATCACGAGGTCAAGAGATCGAGACCATCCTGGTCAACATGGTGAAACCCCGT
>NW_016107413.1:703751-706124 GCF_001604975.1 Cebus imitator
TCCTGCCTCACCCTCCTGAGTAGCTGGGATTATAGGCACACGCCACCATGCTCAGCTAATTTTTTGTATTTTTAGTAGAGACGGGGTTTCACCATGTTGACCAGGATGGTCTCGATCTCTTGACCTCGTGATCCACCCTCCTCGGCCTCCCAAAGTGCTGGGATTACAGGCGTGAGCCACCGTGCCCGGCTCTTCCAATTTTTAAATGTAGGAGATCTCCAAGGGACTCTTCATGGCTCCTTCTTGTCTCTTTCTGTATCTTCTTCTTAGGCAAAATAATAGGCTTCTGTAGATTTAGATACATTCAGACATCATGATTTCTTAACCTGGGCTTCTTGGATCTCCCCTCACCCCCAGCCTAAAGGGACTTGATAGAATTTTGGGGGTTCATGGACTTGAAGGAGAAAAAAATCACATCTTTATCTTTTCACTAAACTCTAACAGAAATTTACCAGTTCCTTCAATTATGAATGTAGTTAATAAGCCACTGTAATAGCAGCAACACTGACTTTGTCACCGATAAAAATCACAGGCATTTTCATATTTTCCAATTATTGCAAGTATCTCAAAATTTTATCTTTTCCCATTACTACTTCAAAATCACGATGGCCATTTGATCCAGCACTGGATCCTGATATTTAATATATTAATAAAGAAGCATACTTATTAATATAACAGAATTTTAATATTTTGATAATTGTTTTGCAATATAGTTTCCTTTGTAATCTTATATCAAATTTTACATATTTAGAACTTTTTTTTGAGAATGCGCCATAGATTTCATCAGACTACAAAGGGTCCTTGGCACTCCTCTTACTCCCACACACAAAAAATGGTCAAGAACCCCTACTTTGAAACATTCTAGCTATATGGTCCATCAGGACTTGTAAACGGGATAAAGTCCTAGGCAACACAGGAGCCACTTCCTTCAAGCCTAATGACCTGCTCAATTTTCTGAGTCTTATCTTTCAGTTTCGGCTACCCATTTTATCTCTAGACCTTATTTGTCAGATTGGCATCTAATACTCCCTGTGGTCTGATAACCTGGTGCTGATCTGGGACCTCTACCTTATATCTCAGATTGCATTTTGCTCTCAGTTACTCTTCCACTTTGCTAACTCTGGGTCTCAACTCTATACTGGCTTTGCTGTTTTCCTGGATTGCTAACACATTTTCTCCTGCGTATAAGGTCTAAAGGTGAACCTTTTCATTCAGGGTAGAAAAAATAGAGGATTCTTCTTGAAGTATAGTTCTGAGTATATCCTTCTATTCCTCAGAATGCATTTGTACACACAATGCTTATGAACTTCTCAGGGCACTTTTGGTTCCATGAAACAAAATCCATTTCATGTCAGTTAAGCAACATGAGGAACTTATAGATACAGAGATATTACACAGCCCTCAAGAGCAGAGATATAGGAACAGTTTTAAAAGGATCAGAGATTGGCAAACTTTTTCTGTAAAGTCCAGATGTAAATGTATTAGGCTTTGTGGGCCATAGGACCTCTGTCAGCCTACCATAGACAATATCAAGAGGAATGTGTTTCAGTAAAACTTTATTTACAAAACAGGCAGCCACGTGCATTTGACATTCAGGTCACAGTTTGAGGACCCTTAGATTATTGTTAGGACTCTTCCTAAATCTCAGAGGTATTATATCCAACTCTTTGTTACAATTTTCTATTGTTCTCTTCCTACTGACTAGCTTCTTCAGCTTTTCTGATTCTCATGTTGGAAGCTCTGAACTTCCATGTCACAAATTCAAGCTCTCTTGTTTTCCCAGTCCCAATTCTGAATCTTTAGGGTAGAAATGTTGCCTGGTCTTGCTTGGCTCATGTGCTAACTCCTAGATCAATAAGCTGTGGTCAGGCGTTTAGGTCCTCCTGTATGTACAGGGCTTTGGGGACCCTTACAACCTCTAGGATCAGATGCCAGAAAATCCCAAGAGCTGAACAGATAAATCAGTGAAAGTCCTTTGTTGGCATTCATTCAAACCTACTTTTTCAGCATTGTTCTCTACTAGTCCCTTCATATTTCTTTCTGAAGGAAAACCAACTCCTTGCTGTTCTCACACACTGTGAATATTCTCACCCTGCATCCTCCCTATCTGCAGACAGAAATTCTACTCATCTTGAAAGTACCTTATGTAACGGCTACCTTTTTCCTTTACATCCATACAACACCGTATTGGTACAGTGTGTCTTGTTCTGTCACTTTCTGTATTTGTCTTTTTTTTTTTTCCTGGACAGTAGGTGCTTTGCTGACTGAGAAAATGACTTGTTCAACTTTTTATCCACTCTTGTACCTTTCAGAGTAGGCTCTGGGTTCCAATTAGTTAAATTTAACTATGTCTTCATAGCTGAATAGTTCCAA
>NW_016107413.1:706219-715620 GCF_001604975.1 Cebus imitator
TGAGACGGAGCCTTGCCCTGTCGCCCAGGCTGGAGTACAGTGGAGTGATCTCGACTCGCTGCAACCTCTGTCTCCCGGGTTCAAGTGATTCTCCTGCCTCAGCCTCCTGAGTAGCTGAGATTACAGGCACATGCTATCATGCCTTGCTAATTTTTTGTGTCTTTAGTAGAGACGAGGTTTCACCATGTTGGCCAGGCTGTTCTCAAACTCCTGACTTCAGGTGATCTGCCCGCTTTGGCCTCGCAAAGTGCTATAATTTGCAGGCATGAGCCACTGCGCCCAGCCTAAAAGACTTGCATTTATATAGGAAATATGGTATCTACTTTTAAGGAAATTATTTTCTATTTTATAAACATTTCCACATTTATGGTAGCAAAATTAAAGTACATTTGCTGAAAGATACTAAAGACAGCAAAATTTCTATTTAAAATTTTAAACACAAATAAGAAAGTCCCATTAGGATTGTCTCTTCTGTTATTGAAGGAAATTTAAAAAGATTCCTACTACAGAAATGGCTTAAGATAAGTAAAAGGAAAGGTTATAAACTTGAAATACTCATAATTGTGAATTTAGAGCACTAATTTCATAATTTAGTGCTGTAAAAAGTACTTCACAATGATTGCTTTTTGTGCAAGAAATTTATCAAAGAGCCAGAGACCTCATCATCTAATTTCTTACTTTTACTTAATTAACATTGTTCCCAGATCTCTGCTAAACTCCCGTGCTGAAAGGAAAAAAGTAAATACAGTACAGCAGGGAAAACTGGTTCCTTTCAACAAAACTGTGAGAGAGGCTTGAGCTTTTGTCAAACAGAAAGCATTTACTAAAAAACTATTCCTAAACATTAGCAACTGTATAAAAGCTTTTTATTTAATAGCATCCTCCTGGGAAACTGCGCTGGAATGTGCAGCGGTTCTGAAAAAGGCACAGATTTGGCTGAAGTATAAATATTAGGTGCACAGAGGCAAAGCCATTGTGTAGGATAGGGGTGGGGCAGGTGGGGTCCTGATTTCCAGTGTTGATAGAAGGATTCCAATTTCTTTTGGAATTTATTTTATCCTACTACAATTACAGTTTTGCTAAGAAAAATATAATATCGGCTGTGCTCCCATCTCGGTTTCTAATTTTCAGTGTCTACAGACAAGAGAAGACCTCTCATTTACCCAAAAGAATCACCTTTCTGCAATCTCCAGAGCTGCTGGAAAAACAAGCGAGCCCAAGGCCACCGCCCGCACCTCCCGAGCAGCCGGCTCGCCGATCCCGCCTGCTTCAGGTCGCTAGGGCTTGCCAGGTAAGCCAGCAGCAGCTGAGGCGGTGTGTGACCGCTGCACGATCGTGGCTGTTGCATTTCTGGGTGTGGATGCTCCAAACCAGTATACCAGAATACAGATCCCCAGCTTGGACTTTGAACCAAGCCCTTTTGCCTAGTTTGCTTTTTCCTCGTCAAGCCAGGATTCTTGCCAACTCAGCTCACAGCTTCTCCCCAGCCCGCGGCTCCCCTCCAGCCACCTGCGCGTGTTCGGGATCGAAGCGCAGTCAGGAGGGGGCTGGCTGAGCTCAGTCCACCAGCAGCTCCAGGAAGAGACGCAAACTACAACTCCCATCACGCCCCGCAGCCGGCTCCCTCCCTCCTCTCTCTCCTTTCCCTTCAGCCTGCGGCCGGGCGGCGCTGGGCTTTTATCTGCACACCGGGCGAGAGGGAGCCAGCCGGATCCCAGCGAACTTCCCCGACTGTAGTGCTTTGCCCGGCGGCGGCAGCGGCTCAGAGCCGGGTTCATCTCTGTGTCCGCGCCAGCCCGGAGCCGGGGGGGCAAGGGTTCTGTTCTAGGCGCACTGAGAGGATGGTCATCCGCGTGTTCATCGCCTCCTCCTCAGGCTTCGTGGCGGTGAGCGCGGTGGGGGCGGGCAGGGGTTGGGGTACCTGGGCGCGGGTTCTGCGGGAGGCGAGCGGAGCTCGTCACTGCGCGTCCTGGAGCTCAGCGCGTCTGCCCGCGGGAGCCCGCGCGCGGCAGGTGATCCATCACACTCCGACAACAATGAAAAGGGCAGGGAGGAAAGGTGGATGGGGGACCCCGGCCTCACCCAAATGCCCACCCTGCGTGGCCTTAGAGGCAAACAACGCGGCCTGAAAATGGAGTCCGAGGGAAGCCCCCAGCTCCTGTTGTGTGGTGTGGAAATTTGGGGAACGGGTTGTTCAGGAGCTTCGGGGGTGCCCCTTCCCCTCGTTTACTTCTTCCGTGTTTGGGACCTTCAGGCTGGTTATGTTTTGCACGGGTACTTTTTTTTGCCGCTTTGGTTTGTTAATCTAGGCCTGAATAAAACAAGTTTAAGTGGGAATTGCTCTTCGTCCTCCCTTCCCCGCCAGCAAGTGCATTTTATACCTGCGCAAAGAGAATGGTAAACCAGGCTTGTCCTGTTGTGCCAGGGTGGTTTGCTTTCACTGTCATTTTATTTTTCTTAGGGTTCCATAAATATTTTTACATCTTTATGTAAATGTGTGTGTATGCACACTTTTTTCTTTTTTTCCATCTGTAATGCTGTGGTAAATTTTATCCTGGGGATGGATGAATTGTGATTTTTGAATTTAATTAGTTATTCTCTTTGGTGGATGTTCTTGAATTTTTTTTTTTTTTTTTTAAAGGAAGGAAAGTTAAATAGGTAGAGATGTCAGACTTTAAGGAAAAATTCGGTAGTGTATTTGATAGCCCACTAAGGCACATAGCACATGTGTTTTACATGATTATTGAGACCTTTCCTTAACCAAGAGTTGAACTGTAGATTTACGAGCCTCCTTGGTGACATATATGATCAAATAACATCAAAAAGTGCATTGTAGATTGCTTAAAGTTTGGTCTGGCCAATTGCCTGCCCAGTAGCTTAGTCATACTGTCTCAAACTTTATTAAGTGGGTGGAATGGAGGATAGAATAAAATACTGTTTGAAAATCTTTGTAAACCACTGAAGTTTTTTTGTTTAAAAAGAAACTAACACGATCATACCCCCATTTGCACTAGAAACAATAGATGGGAAATTCCAACTTATCCTTATGTGCGGGCATGTTGGGGTCTTCAGACTTCCGACAGTTTCTGGCGTTTCTAGCTGTTTGGGTTGCTTAGTCATCCCTGCCTTTTGTAGATTTCCCCTATGAAGCTACACTTGATGTGTTTGCAAACTGGCACTGTTTCAAGGGTAGATGTATTCAGATGCACTCCTTACTAAGAGTGCTACAGAGCTCTTGGTTTCACCACCGACTTGCATGGTTCAATAATTTTCCCTGTAGCATTATATTAATTATGGAAGGGATGATTTTTATCATCCCTTCCATAAGAGATAAAGCCTAGACTACGTTGAGCAAGTCAGACAAAGTCGAGGTAATGACTTGGCTTATTTTATTAGTACGTAGTATATTGAGATAATTTGGGAACTCCACATCCTTGTTTTTTCAGTGCCATTAGCAAATATTTATTGCCTGCCTGCTGTGTGCCTTTTTAACTTTTAAATGTAATGTTTTGTGTTTTGCACATGGAGCTAAAATTAAGAGACTTAAGTTTTAGTGTGGGCCCTGAAGTTTTAGGGTGTAAGCGTGGGTAAGGTGCCTCATATCTACCTGTTTCTCTTCTGTAAAATGAAGGATTTTTATGAATAACTCAGAATTGCACTCTAGCTTTAAAGTATTTTGACTTTGCCAGGTGAGTAAATGTGGATGAATTCTTATAACAGCTTCTTTTGCTTGAACAATATACTTATCTATTAGTCTCAAAGTGAATTTCTTTCCTTGGGCATTTTACTGTGAAGGCTCAGATCCCCCAATGGTGTACCTCATAGCATGTCTTCTGAGATGGTTTCATTTGAGCTAGAAGACATGCGCAGTTACCACATGCTTACAGACTATAAACACTAATTACCTATATTAATGTTGGTGCTGTTTGAAGACCCAGTCTTTTCAGGTTTTAGAAAATCCTTGTTTGTTGAGTCTCCTCAGTTATGTGTTTTACCAATACACAGTTATTCATTAAGTCTCCTCAAATTGTAGTTTTATCTCTCATATCAGTACACGGTTTATCTGTAATATCCATACTTTTAGTGATGTTAAGGCTATGTTCATATGCAAGAATAATTATTTCTAAGAACTAATGACGATGTTTAGATCAATTCTTGGGCCGGCGAGGCTAATGGGGCCAGCATTAAGCTATATTAAGCTTTGGTGGCATAGCCATGGTATGGTCCCTCCAGCAGTATTGGGTTGACTGTTGGTAGTGTTTCATTTGGTACCCAACTGTGACCAGCAAGTGCATGGGAGAACAAATAATTTGATTCTCGAGTCAGTT
Source organism: Cebus imitator (assembly GCF_001604975.1). Taxonomy (NCBI): domain Eukaryota; kingdom Metazoa; phylum Chordata; class Mammalia; order Primates; family Cebidae; genus Cebus; species Cebus imitator. Next base: position 710,548 of record NW_016107413.1, read on the forward strand.
TGGTTTTAGCTGAAGTTTATTAAACCCCAAGGAAGAAATGTGACCAGAATTAGACTTAGCCAAGTAAGTCCCAGGGATTTCCAAAAAGATGCTCCACTTCAATCATTAATAGATTTAAACAATCTATTTAGAGAAAATCATCCTATCTTCTTCCGACCCCCCTAGGCTCTCCAGCTTCAACAGATGGAATAGCTAACACCAAAAGATATTCCTCTTTTGTCTTCCCTGGCTCCAGGTGGAGTCAGCTTTTACTAGGAAACAAAAGCAATGCCACATTATTACGCTACAGTTACCTGAAAATCTGATTACTTAACTGACCATGTTGCTATTTATTCACATTGTATTGTAGGGACATTGTTTTTCTCAGTTCTAAGAAAATAGTATATTCATAGAAATGTCATTTTATAATTTAATTTCTTCTGGATGTATTCCTGAAAGGGGAATTCTTAGTAACTTTGTCTAGGAAATATGTTAATAAGACTTTTTACTTTAAAAACATTGAAATCAGTCAATTATTTCATTTATTTATTCAACAAGTATTTTCTAAGAGTCTTCTGTTTGCCCAGCTCTGTCCTTGGTCTTCTGGGAAGCCAAAGAATAGAGGGTGTGATCGGTGTCTCCAAGGAATTTACAGGTGGGACATAAGTTAGTAAAGGTAGTAAAGTATAACCTAAGGACACATGCTTCTTGCAGGAACATTCTTACCAGAGATCGAAATAATATAGGAGGCAGTGAGATGCAACGCAGGATGTCAGATAAAGAAGAAATGTGTCAGAAATAATAAAATATACATGTGGGAGCCTTAGGCAGTTGGCAGGGAGAGGAATTGAGTTAGATTTGGAGCCTGGGAGAAAGTTCTTGAGCCCAACTTGCTCAAGCTGGAAAGGAGGAGCTTTGGGTAGGACAGGGTAGACTCCTGAAAGAAGACTGAAAGAAGCCCATGATAACAAACTCCGTAGTGCTTAGCATCTCACAGATGTCTTCAGTTTCTGTGGCTTTTCTGCTGCCTAGAGCCTTTTGTTTCTCAGGGAACATGGAGCTACCTGGCAGTGGGGGAGCCCTGGTTGTGTGATTTCAGAAGAATCTTTACCTTCCTACTTGCCTTGACTAACATTTATCAAAAAGTGAATAAAGTCTTTTACTCCTCATTAAAGTTCCTGGGCTCTGTTAGAGTTCAAGGGAAACCTAAAGATATCTCTAGTGAAGCCCAACTACCTAATTTTATAGAAAAGGAAATTTAGGTGTAGAGATTAAGTGACTTTCCCGGAGGCCATTTATGTCCGGTCATTGCAGAGCTGAGATTTCATAGGAAACCAGATTCCTGATGCCTGAATGCATTCATTCATGCCTTGAATGATTCATGTACTCATCAGACAATCACTGAAAACTTACTTACCCAGGCTCTGTATTAGGTGATGTTAGGTGCTAGGTGTATGTGGTGGTCAGAACAGAAGTGGACCCTGCCCTTATGGCATAAATCAGTGCTGTCTGTCTCCATTCAGTTTGGAGACTTGGGATGCACACTGTTTAATCAAGGAGAGTGAAGGACTGATGCTGGCTTGGGAGATGTTTCCATGGGGCAGGGTGAAACAAGCTAGATGTCAGTATATCCTAGAATGTTGGATAGCCACCATCACACTAGGAGCAAAAAGATGCAAAAGAATTGGAAGCAAATTTGAAAAACATAGATAGAACTTTAAAGTGAGGGTGAATATGGAAGGGGAACACATGGAAACTATGCTCAGAGTTGTCTTGCTGTTTACAACTGTAAAAAATGTATACCTCCCTCTTTGGGTGATCTATAACTATTTTATACACACAATTACCAGGTAAGTTGTTACATCCCCGTGAATGTAGTCAGTGAGATTTCCCTGTGTAAGGGCACCTCAGAAAAGAGTTCTAAGGCACTTAAAGTCAGGATGTGATCATGTAGAACAGACTGGGTGTTTATATCTAAGTTACTCCAGTAACAGATGGAGCTAATGAGAGTATACCTGGGCATTTTAGGATCTTTAGTTCATTGGATCCTCACTGACACATGGCAGGGTAATTATTAATATATATTCCCATTTTCCAGATGAAGAGACTGAAGTGAACTGAGCTTACTGAGATCATATGATCATACTCAGTAGGTGGTGGGACCCTTAATCAAACCCTGGAGGGCAAATGGCTTTAGAGATGCTAGAGCAGAAGTTCTCCCTGTGGACTCTGTAGCATCCTGGGGGAATGAGAGTATCAGGGGTACTTGACATCCTGCAGTGTGTGGGACAGCTCTACACGGAGAACTGCCCCATCCAAAATGCCAGTGGTACTTACTGAACAGAAACAGGGCTGAAGGACATTGGGAGAGGAGGTTGTGGAGTGAGATTAGGGAAGAGTTGGGAGCATTCACATGATAAGAAGCAGGAGTAAGCTGGGGGCCCAAGGAGAGGATGTGGTTGTGATGGAAGGTAAGGGTGAGAAAGTTTGTATGTTAGTTCTCTAGGGCTGTCATTAACACAATACCAAAAACTGGGGTGTTTAAATAACAGAAATTTGTCTCAACATTCTGGAAGCTGGAAGCCTGAGATCAGGGAATTGGTGGGATTGCTTCCTTCTGAGGGCTGTGAGGGAGAGTCTTTTCCATGTCTTTCTACTAGTTTCTCGTGGTTTGCTGGCGATCTTTGGCATTTCTTGGCTTGTAGATGTATTACCCTCATCTCTGCCTTCACATTCATATGGCATTCTTCCTTTGTGCATCTATCTTTGTGCCCAAATGTTCTGTTTTCATAATGACACAGTCATACTGAGTAGAGCCTACCCTAATGATGTCATCTTAACTTGATTATCTGCAAGCATCCTATTTCCAAACAAGGTCACATTCATGGGTACTGGGGGTTAGGACTTCAATATCTTTTGGGGGAGACACAACTAAACCCATAATAGCATGCAACATGAGGGTTGAAAGAAAAAGACTAATTGTTGGCGTTTTTCTCATTTAATTGAAATGACCGAGCCACATTTCTTGACACTTAAAGGTAGCAGCGGATGTTGAAATATATGGAACTCTAGTCTATGTATGAGGTCTTTTGCTAGAAAATGGGATTTATTAATATTCCAAGCGAAAATCTAATCTCAGTTTTTCTAGTACATTTTAGTATTTCCCAAATTTGAGGTGCTTTTAATCCATTCTACAGTAACATTTAAACTTATAAATATAATCAAGGGTATGGACTCCTTTATGAAATTAGGAGCTGTTTACTCATTTGTATTTGGACACTTTAAATAAGGATTTCAATCTGTTTGAAGAAACTAAATGTTTTTTAGCCAAGATAAAATAATTTATTCAAAAATCAAGATGTGGCCAGGTGTGGTGGCTCACGCCTATAATCCTACCACTTTGGGAGGCTGAGGAGGGCGGATCACGAGGTCAGGAGTTTGAGATACGCTTGGCCAACCTAGTGAAACCCCATCCCTACTAAAAATAAAATTAGGCGGGCATGGTGGCAGGTGCCTGTAATTCCAGCTATTTGGGAGGCGGAGGTGGGAGAATTGCTTAAACTCTGGAGGTGGAGATTGCAGTGAGCTGCGATCACACCATTGCACTCCAGGCTGGGCAACAAGAGTGAAACTCTGTCTCAAAAAAAAAAAAAAAAAAAAAAGAAAAGAAAATCAAAATGTATTTCACTTACAATTAAGAAAATAAATAGAGATTATTAAGCACTATATCTTTGAGGGCAGAGAGATTGGTGGTGTTTTATTTCCCTGAAATTCTCATTGATCCAGTTATTCACAGAAAAACATATATGATAACATTTTAAAATTGTATGCTATTAGAAGGAAACATGATAAGGTTTAGATTCTGGAATGACACTTAAAATTCTGCAAATATTCTTTTACCCATTATAAGTAGCATATAAACTTTTTATTAAGAAAATAGAAGAATTAGAAGTTTTTTTAGTTGACACATAATTATACATATTTATGGGGTATCTAGTGATATTTTTGTATATGTAATGTATAGTGGTCAAATCAGGGTAACTGACTCATCAGTCCCCTCAAATATTTTTTTGTGTTAGGAACATTCAAAATCTTTCCTAGCTACCTGGAAATATCTTACAATGCTTTAGAATGCTAGAACTTACTTCTCCTATCTAGTTGAAAACATTTATTTATCTTTCTGTCCCTGGCTTATTTCACTTAATGTACTGTCCTTGGGTGCATTCATGTTGCTATAAGTGACATGATTTTATTCATTTTATGGCTGAATAATATTCCATTGTCTCTTTGTACCATATTATCTATTTGTCTGTTCAACACTTAGATTGATTCCATGTCTTAGCTATTGTGAATAGTGCTGTAGTAAAAATGGGAATGCAGATACCTTTTTGAAATACTGATTTCTTTTCCTTTGGATAAATTCCCAGTAGTGGGATTGCTGGACCAAATGGTAGTTCCATTTGTAGTTTTTTGAGAAACTTCCATACTGTTCACTATAAATGCTGTACTAATATACTGATTCCCACCAGCAGTACATGAGTTCCCCTTTCTCTGCAACTTCGCCAGCATTTGTTATTTATTGTTTTTTTGATAATGGTATTTCTAACTGGGATGAGATGAAATCTCATTATAGTTTTGATTTGCATTTTCCTGATGATTACTGATGTTAAGAATGTTTTCATCTATTTGTTGTCCATTTGTACGTCTTCTTTTGAGAGCTGTCTATTTAGATCACTTGCCCAATTTTAATTGGATTATTTATTTTGTAGCTGTTGTTTGAGTTCCTTGTATATTCTGAATATTAATCCCCTGTTGACACATAGTTTGCACCTTTTCTCCCATTCTGTAGGTTGTCTTTTCACTTCATTGATTGTTGAGGAAACTAAATTTTGACGTATAATATCAAGAACAAGGTGGTTTGCATATTGTAGAAAGACTTATGTAAGATGGTGTGTTTTGTTTTTTTCTGTTTTTCAATTTTTTAAATCAAAAATTGAAAAGGAAAGGCCGGGCGCGGTGGCTCAAGCCTGTAATCCCAGCACTTTGGGAGGCCGAGGCAGGTGGATCACGAGGTCAAGAGATCGAGACCATCCT
>NW_016107413.1:715785-758489 GCF_001604975.1 Cebus imitator
GCGCCATTGCACTCCAGCCTGGGTAACATGAGTGAAACTCCGTCTCAAAAAAAAAAAAAAAAAATTGAAAAGGAAAAGAACTATTGGTGAAAAACTAAGCAGACAGCAAGAAGCAGTGTGAGATATTAAGTAAATAATATTTCTTCCTTAGTTATTTTTCAACTTTGATTTGTAAAAAGTTGTTAAATGAATTGTTTTTTTTCTATCAAATTAGAAATGGGTGACAGAATAGAAAAAACAATCCAGATTTGTAGTGAATGTTTCTATTTTCTAAAGTAGAAATTAGCATAACTTACTGATGATTATATATGAAAGTTTAAAATACTTTGTTTTGGACCAGGTACAGTGGCTAACACCTGTAATCTTTGAGCTTTGGGAGACTGAGGCAGGCAGATCTCTTGAACTCAGGAGCTCGAGACCAGCCTGGGCAACATGGCAAGACCCCAACTTCACAAAAAATATAAAAATTAGCAGGGCATCATGACATGTGCCTGTAGTCCCAGTTACTTGGGGGACTGAAGCAGCCAGGAGTGCTTGCACCTCGGGAGGTTGAGTATGCAGTGAGATTGGCCACTGCACTCCAGCCTGAGTGACAAAGTGAGACCCTGTTTCAAACAAACAAACAAACAAACAAACAATACCCAAAACTATCACCACCAACAATGAAAATATTTTATTTTGAAATGCATATTTTAAAAATGGGATCTGGAAATTATTATTTCATCTGCTAAACATCAGTTTAAAAAAAAATCACCCTCCAAGCTCTAAAGTCAGGAGATCCTTTTAGGCTTCAGGAGTTTTTTTGCTTTTTTTTTTTTTCAGCAGGAATTGCTTTAAATGGGTATTATTTTAGCTGCAGAATTAGTTAGAAATTTAAGCTCCTATTTAAGCCACATTCCTGCATTCGTTTTTTCTGTGATTAATTTTATTTTATACTGTTTATCCATGATGAAAAAAAGATGTTAGTCTTAAAAATTTAGTGAAATTTTTTTTTCTTCCTTGAAATGGCAAATTCTTGTCAACTTTTGTGGGGGCTGTTCTACTTCAGTTTATATGTAGTTGTCGTTTGAGAGTCCTTCTTCTAGTTTTAGCTTAAGAACAACAGGTCAGTGAGCATTTCTGTTTAGTGTTTATTAGACAGTGATGAGTGTGTGCCATCGCTTAGTTTTTGGGAGGGCAGTGGGGTGGCTGGGAGGAGTAGGGCAGGAGGGGAGGAGCTGGAGATTGGAAGCCTGTGCTAGCTGGAAGCTGCAGCACAGTTGAAGGCAGTTGAAGGCAGTGCTGTTTCTCTTCTATCTCCCCCTCTTAATAGGCTTGTCTGACTTTAGCTGTCAGCACTGGCTGGTTTCTCAGGAACTGGACTGTGGTCATTTAAAGGGTTAGTATTGTTATCTCTTTTATATTTAATTTTTTTCCCCTAACTCTAAAAAAGAAATAAAGCTCAGAAAAGTGCTTAATTGGATGTTTCCCTTCTGGCTCATTAGAGCTTTGCAGTGGGATGGAAAGCTGAACTCAGGTGCCAGCATGCAGGCGGATGGGGCCCCACCTGCCTACAGACTTAGGCACTTTTAGGCTGATGCAGCCTCTGGGACAATTTAGGAACAATTTTGTTAGTCACCTTTGTTGCTATTGACAGCTTATTCCCAAGGGCATCTAACTCTTTTGAGCTGGCTCAGTATTTGCCAGAACTCCAAGGATTTGTTTCCTGGAGCTGACCCCTGAAGTGGAAGAGCAAATGAGGTGTCCAGCAGGGTGTCTGCTTTTTTGTGGGGTCTTGGTGGGCCCCCTGGCAGCATCGCTTCTCAGCTTCCGAAGCAGACGGGGAACGTTGGGTGCGACTGAGGGCAGGGGGTTCTAACTACTTCAGGTTGTGTTTTCCATTTTCTACTGGCTCGTGGCCCAAATCTGAATGGATTTTTGTCATCTTCAATCTAGTGGCTTTGAGAGTGGAGGAGTGAGAGTACTACACACAATTAGGTGACTTGATTGACTGGTCAGTTCAGTGGTATTTGGTAAATGCAAATATAGTTTAAGTCAGCAGCCGTTGCTACATACCAGCCTAATATTAAAAACAAAACAAAAAATCCAAACCAACAGCAAGCATAGCTTTTGAGTTAACTTGTTTTCCTTCTGCATGTTGCACAAGGCGTGGGAGTGTGGTGTCCTTCATTCACAACATTCCCATGTGTATTAAAGCTCAGTGGTTCTCTCTCGCTGTGTGTGTGTGTGTGTGTGTGTGTGTGTGTGTGTGTGGTTTGTTTTAAATCACAGTCTCTGCTTATCTATCACTGGTTTTCATTTAATAATTATGTTCATTGGTGCAGTTTCTTCGATGGGAATTGGCCACCTTTATAAGCCTGGGCCCTCATTGATGGGAGTTTAGATTTCACCGTTCTTTTATGATAAACAAACTGCTTACTAAGCAAAATAAATATTTGGGTTGAGTATGCACTGATTTCTTTAATTCTGGAGTCAGTTTACATTCAACCCATGCACCTACCTCTGTCTTGGCTATGGAAATCTATCATTAGAGAGCAGTATTATGGTTAAGGCAGGGGTGGAGTCCAAATCTTAGCTCTGCCACTGATGAAAGGCATGACCTTAGACAAGTAGCCTCAGCCTCTTCATTTGTAAAAATAGGATAGGAATGGTATCCTATGCATAGAAAAACTCTTACGAGCTTTCAATGAATGAATGAATCTGCATTAGGCATTTAGCCGAGTGGCATGACGTTGTGAGAACTCAGTGCATGTTATCTATTTTTCCTATATCATCATCTTCAGTAATAGTAGTAATAACAGTATAATGGTAAAAAAAAAAATAATGATGACCTTGAACTGTGTAAGCTCTTTAACAATCCAAAAATTATATACAGTACATACTACTTCCTGAGCTGAGAATGCATACAGATAAAATTTTAGGAGCAATTTTAGTAAATTTAAGTGTAAAGCATTTTCTACTGAAACTTATAAGAACATTTTAATTTTCACAGGCCATTCCCCAAATATACCATTCAGTTAGAGTTCTGTAATGTTTAGATGTTTTATAGGTACATGGCATGTTGTACACAAGTCATTCAGATCATATTTTCACTGCCTAAATGGTGCTTACTACTATGCACTTGGTCATTATTCTTTGTTATACATAATACAGTCAGCCCTTAGTATCTGTGGGTTTTCCGATCTGTGGATTCACCCAATTTTGGTTCAAAAATACTCAGGAAAAAAGTGGACAGTTGCATCTCTACTGAACATGTACAGACCTTTTCTGGTCTTCATTCCCTAAATAATATAGTATTACAACTATTTATATAGCATTTACATTGTATTAGATATTATAAATAATCTACAGATGATTTAAATTATACGGGAAGTTTTACATAGGTTATATGCAAATACTAAACAACTTGATACAAAGGACTTGAGCATCCGAGGATTTTAGTATCTAAGAGATGCCAAATATACTGTGCATGTCTTTTTTAGAACCCTGGCTTGATTTAAGGATTGCTAAATGGCATATAGATTTCATCCCAAATGACAGCTCTGACTGACGGATAGTGGCTGCCTGGAGAGCCGGGAGAGGGCTTTTGGAGCCTTGACTGGGATCAGCAGAAAAACAGTGTGATTGATTGTTGATGCCTGCTCTGGCACCAGAGGGAGGATCAGGGCTATGCCACATATTTGCCATCCCTACCTTAGACTTCATGTATTTAGACTCTGCCTTTCAGTTTCTTATAACTGATATAGAATATGTTGAATCTGTGAGTAACAGGGTGTAGGGATATGAAACACCAAGCTGAATTGATGGATATCCTCTGCAAACATGTCTGTCACCCCAAATTTAGTGAGGGTCAGGGAGTGGTAAAGGGCCAGGATTTCTGTGTTTAATGAAGATGAATGGTATTTCCCAGGATCTTGACTGTGAATTTGAACACTGAATTTTTAATGCCTGTGAAACATAAGTTGGGCACTTTCAGATCTGGCAAATGGGCAGGTGGATGATGGTAAAAGCAGTAAGGGGGCTTTGTAGAAAAATGTGGGAGACAGGAGAAGGAAAAAGATGCTTTGAAGAGATGTGCTGAGCCTTGGAACACTGAAAGGGCAGGTGAACAATTAACTATTTACCTGTGTCCAGCAATGTGGTACAATTTTTACTTTATGTTATTTCATCCTTACAATCGCCCTATAAACCATGATTTCTTATACTCATTTTACAGATGAGAGTGTTGAGGCACAGGGTGATTAAGTAGCATGTCCAGGGTTATTAAGCTCAGTGGTAAAACCTAGATTCAAACCCTTTTCTTCTGATTTTGTGCCTGGTACTCTTTACATTGCCCCGCATTGCCCACCAGAAGAGTCCCTGACCAGAGACTGGTGAGAACCTGGGTTGTGCTATTGCAGCAAGTGAATAACAGTGTTTGAACTCAAGCTAACAGTGTTTGAGCCCAAGCTATAATAAAGAGAGGGGATGGTGCAGGACTCCTAAGGAGTGGTTCCAGGGGACCCCACTCAGCTGCTGAGCTGATAATTGTAGGCACGAAGTCCTTAGAGGATGTGAAGGCAATGGCTTTGTTTCTTCATAGACTGATGAAAGCTAAAAGGAATATGATTTAAAGTTGAAAGCTAGTATTTCATAATAATTACAATGAGTACCATTCACATGTGCAGGCAATACTAGGGGGCTGTGTTTGTTATTTGTATTCCTTAAAGTAACTCGGTATAGTAGCCGTTCATATTTACCCTGACCCCTCTCAGAAGAGTAAGAAACCTGAACTTTAAACAGCTTGCCTTGTCATAGAACCCAGAAGGTTCAGATAGCCAGATCTGTACCATCTTCTTCCTATAGGCCGTGTCCCAGAGGAAGACTTCAGAGGTTAAAGGAAATGAGGATAGGCAGTGCTCCGAAAGACTGTTTAATGTTTTGTTGGATGCCCTGAAACTAAATGTATGATTTCCTTCAAATATGGTTCTCTTGTTGTGTGTGATATAGTTGAATAGAACTGACTTGATGTGTTGAACTGGAAGGGGCAGGACTGGATGGGAGAGAAATAGGTAATATGGGGAAAGAAAGGTTGCCCAGGATGGCTGTAACCCAGAGATGGTCATAGGCAGAGATATGTAATATATTGGGGCCTTTTGGGCAACAGATCCATGGGGACAGATGGTTGAGGTGGAGGTGTGTGCCCTCATCTTTCATATCTTGAACCCTAGATTCCTAGGAGAAATGTTCTCCATGGGCTGATTGTTCCCTGTTTTATGCTCTGCACAAAAGTAGTCTTGTGACTAGAAAGAGTTTATCAATGTATTGCAGCCTGCTGTGGGAATTCAGTGCAAGAGAGGGAGTAGAAAGTGGGAGGTCAGAGTTGGGCTATTGGTGGAAGGGAGGGAACTGAGGGTCTGGAGGAATGTAGACAGCTTCCATCTGTAAAGGGTAAGATGCAGTCAACACACATGGGTAGGGAGGAGGCCTGTAGCAGTGGTCAGCAAAGCTGCTGTTTACACACTTCATCAGTCCAGCTTAATTGCTCCAAGATCATTGTGCTTTGTTTATTGTCAACCATCTCTTTAATATTAGATTCTTTATATGTGAGTTATTGAGAGAGCCTCATAAGCTTGGTAGATAGAAGATATTTGTGTGATACAAAGGTGGTGATAAGTAGAAAGAATGTGGACTCTAGGGGCAGAAAGACCTGGGTTTGAATTATGAATCTGATACTCTAATGGGCAAGGTGGCTGAGCATGTCTTTTTACTTCCCTGGATCTCATAAAATCTACTTGTAAAGTTGTTGAAGCTTAATGAAGTGGCAGCCATCATTATTATTGTCATTTAAATTTAAGTTGGCAATAATTCTCTAATATTTTTGTGATTTTTTTCAACTTTAAATGAGCTATAAAGATTTAATTAAGGGAAAAAAAAGTTCAAATAATCAGATAATAGATCCTGAGTTAGATGAAACATAGCCTTAGGAACACCCCAAACTGTCATTGTTTATTAAGGTTAGTATAGGCTGGCAGTCACAATCTGGCTGCAAGTGTGAAACACCCTCTTTTCAGTTAACACACCATTTTAAATGCTTTTGAGCAATATTTTAAATACTGGGAGCTATCTTTCTTATACACAAACATCACCTGGATTTCCCATTCTTCTTAAGACATCTGAAGATCACTTGATCCTGGCATCTCACTCCATTGTGGCATTGTGGCATCTTGGTGTGGATCCACCAGAACTGAGTAATGATTGCCCCTTGTCTTGGGGCCTGCATCTTTAGTGTCTACACAGCCCCCCATTATTCTCACCATTTCCCAACTCTGAGCCATTTGTTACTGAGCGTGTATATCCTTTTTTTCGAATAATAGAAAGTTTTTCTTGGCATCTATGTCTTTCAGAACTGCAAAACCGAAAGCTTATGTCGAGAAGGTTGTATATATATGTTTCATGAAGAAAGAGAACCAGCAAAAGTTTTTTTGTGTGTGAAAGGAAGGAAATAATAGTTTAAAATATTTATTAGTTGTTTGCTGGCTTCATTCTTTTACATTATTAACTATATGACTTCTGTCAGCATTTGAATATTTGACTCTTTGTGGAGGTTGATTACTTTAGGGTTGAAAGTACCTATTGTTGTGTTGTTATTATTGTTTCCTAATTGAGATATAATTTGCATACCATAAAATTAACTGTTAAAAATTGTATGTCCCAGTGGTTTTTTTTTTTTTATGTTCACTATGTTGTGTAATAATCTAATTCCAGAATATTTTATCACTCCTATTCATGCCCATTAGTAGTCACTCCCCATTCTCACCTCCCTCTAGCTTCTGGCAAGCACTAATCTGCTTTCTGACTCAATGGATTTGCCCCTTCTGGACATTTCATGTAAATAGAATCATAAATGAAACCTTTGATGTCTGGCATCTTTCACTTGGCATAACGTTTTTAAGGTTCATTCATGTTGTAGAATGTATTAGCACTTCATTTCTTTTTATGACTGAATAATATTCTGTGGTATGAGTATACCAGAGTTTATCCATTTATCAGTTGATGAATATTTGGGTTGTTTCAACTTTTTGGCTATTATGAATAAGGCCGCTCTGAACATTTGTGTATAAGTTTTTGTATGAACATATGTTTTCAGTTCTCTTGGGTATATATGTAGGAGTGGAATTAGTGATTTGTATGGTAATTTTATATTTCGTGTTTTTGAGGAACTGCCAAACTGTTTTCCAAAGTGGCCATTTCATTTTACATTCCCACTAGCGATGTATAAGGGTTCCAGTTTCTCTGCATCCTCTCCTACATTTGTGATTATTTGTCTTTTTCATTATAGCACTTTTAGGGAATGCAGTGGTATCTCAGTGTGGTTTTGATTTGCATCTTCCTAATGGATAATAATATTGATGTTGTTTTTCAAAGAAGTGTTTGTGAGTAGCTGTGATTATCTTTTTTTAAAGATCTCTTCTAGCTCTGAAATTCACATTTTTCTTTTATACCTTGGTTAAATCATATGAATAACAGAACTGAGTTTTTAGGGAATATATATTTTGGAAATTAATTGGGTTAATCAACTCTCATATATTTATGAATATCTTCTATTGTCCAGTGTTCAGCCATATTCAGGATGCAGGATGAGTATATGGCATGATCTTTCCCCTCAAACAGCTCTTAATCTTGGGGTGAAAAAATGAACATAGAAAATTGGTACAACACAGGCCCATATGGAATATAAACCTAAATTTACTCATCCTGTAGGTAAGTCAGGAAGGCAGGTATATCTACTTGGATGAGGGCAAAGAAAGTCATCAAAGCTAGATAGAAAAATATCATATCTTGAGTTGGGAAGGTGGCTGTTTTTAAACAGTTTTACTCATTTAAAAGATGCCAGTGGAAAGTTAAAAGACTTAAATATTTTGTATTTATTGTGAGTTGGAACAGATGTCACTTGCTCTGTTCTTTTTTGTCAAAGAAATGAATTTGATTTGTATATCCACTCTGGCCTTTGTTTTAGACTTGATGACCCCCTTTTTCCATTTGTATGTATTCCCACAGTATGAGAGCAAGACAAGTGGCTCCCCTGTAGTTAATTCCGCAGCAATGTTTTAATAGTAAGCTTGGTTCTATGAGATAATTAACACTAATGTAATGATTAATAATTCACCTTTCAGTTCTTTTTCCATTAAAGGGAAAAAAATCATCCTGTTCACAAGGTTAAGTCTTGTGTGTTAGGTTCAGAAACCTAGAAAAACTTCACTGACCTTTCAGAGCTTACAGCTTCAAGGCCTAACTTTTTGGCCTGGCATTTTGGGCCCTATGTGATCTGATTCTGACCTACCTTTGCAGCATTTTCTCTCTATTCTTTTGACTGCTATATATATATAGCAGCATACCAGACTTCCATATATATATATATATATATACACACCAGGCTTCTTTTTTCCTTTTCTCCCAACTTCCGATCCCTTTCTCATGCTATTTCCTTTGCGTTATTGTGCTCACTTTGCATTGCATCTGGTAAGATTGCCTCATTTCTTCAAAGCCAGTGGCATTGCTATTCCTGATGATGGTTATTCTCTCCTCTCTCTTCCACCTTTGCCCTCCAAACTGAGAGACTTTTTCTTCCACCTCCCTGCATGCTGTAGTTTGTGGAATGCTTTCTCCTGTCCTCAATACAGTCAAGGTTCTTTGAGTTCTTAGTTCTTCAGGGTCAGGGACCTGTTCTATTTATCTTTTCATTCCCCCACATTTCCTTTTAGAACACTTGGCACATAGTATGCTATTTATTGAATGCAAAAGAAATACCGTTTCTGTATTTTCCAAATCAGAATAAAGCTAATCAAGAGTTTATGACCATGCCAAAGAGAAAGGGGAATAGAGTGTAGTTAGAAGTTTGCTCTGGAAAACATAAAGGCTGTCCGGGACATGATTTATTTTACTGCTTCTTAATTAAGTGGCAGGAAGAATCTATGTTATTAAAGATAATTTTATTGTAGAATTCTATTTAGATATCAGGATTCTAGAACCATGTGAAATGGAGCAGGAGACCTGGAAGGAATCAGAAAAGCCACTGAGAGGTGATTGGCTCTTCATTCTACATTCTGCATGGCAGAGGGTCACCCTGTAGGACCACCTCACCCAGAGGACTGTTAATGAAGCAGGCAGAAGTCGTCAAAGCCCAAGTGAGGGAAGTCACAATGGGAAGCTCTGAGAAGTGACAGCTTCCTTCTTTAGGCAGAACTGGAGAATTCCAGAAGCATAGTTTTAGACTGTGTTTGGCATAGAGTAAAACAGCAGACTTTTATATTTGAATGTACTCTGGGAATGTCAGCACACCACATCAAAGTACAAAAATGGATCATCATGAGGATTTTTAGTCTAGAACAGATTAAATCAGATTTGGCATATTTTGTTTTGATGTCTCTGCTTTACACTGCAGAAACATATGTGGTATATTTTAGAAAGATTTCTACATAGAAGTAGTTTAAAATAAAATATAATGGTAAATTTGTGTTTGGAAGGGTGAGCTTCAAGTATACAGAAAACCTCAATTTCCAATTCCAGGAGAAAGTAGGTTATTTCCTCCTAACTCTGGCCGCCACATTTGCAACTCCTTTTTTGCCATTCATCATCCTTTCTTTCTACCTTTTGTTATAATACCTACAGACTTTCTTTTCCCATCATCCTAGGAGCTGCTCTTTTTGTGTTTCTTCTTTTTATGTTTCTGGTGCTGTGCGTCTGTACTTTGTCTACACACAGGTGTAGCTTTTTAGCCCTTCCCATGCACTTTCCCCTTTGATGGTCCTGGCTCTATAGGCATGCCTCTGTTAATGCTAATTTCAAATTGAAGTTACTTGCAAGCAAGCTCTGTCTCTTCCCATTAGACTTTGTAGTGCATCAAATTAGAGGATTTGTTTTGTCACCTGTGTTTCTCTAGTTCCTCAGGAGGTGTGTAGAACATTGAAAGTTCTTGTAAACACCTGAGTGAACCTCTTGACCTTTTAAAAGGGTTTTGGTTTGTTATTTTTAATGCCAGTTCTTATGTACACAGTCTGTCTCTCACACACAGACACACACACACACACACACACACACACACACTACCCTAATTCTCCTTTGTTAATTTCTTCACTTTTTCTCTGGAGTCAAGATAGAATGGAGAATTATGTGGCTGAAGATATAGAGAAGTTTGAGGTGGAGAAACCAGAATTTGTAGGCACACTCCAAGTTGGACATTCTTTATCTGGAATCAGCAATTAAGATCATCTGAGGGAAGGGCAAGTACCTGTAGAGATTTCAGAAAGATACAAAAGTTCCCAGTGGCAGTTAGGTGGGACAGAAATAGCATTGAGTCTCCAGCCACTTAGATGGAGTTTTCAGTGGACAAGGAAGCTAGCATTGCTCAGTAGCCCAAGGAGGGAGGAAAGTGCTGAAGAGAAGACCAACCTAAGACAGAAGGTAAGTCCATAGAATGCAGGTGTCTTAGTTCATTTGGTTGCTATAAAGAAATGCCTGAGGCTGGGTAATATATAAAGCAAAGAGGTTTATTTGGCTCATGGTTCTGCAGGTTGTACAAGAAACATGGCACCGGCATCTGCTTCTGGTGCCACTCATGCCAGACATCACATGGTAAGAGGAAGAATGTGAGAGAGAGAAGGAAGAAAGGTGTCAGGCTCCTTTTAATAGTCAGTTCTCAAGGAGGAGACAAGAGTGAAAACTTATGCACTCTGGTGAGAATGGCATCAAGCCATCCTTGAGGAATCTGCCCCATGACCCAAAACCTCCTGCCAGACCCCACTTCCAACATTGACAATCAAATTTCAACGTGGGACTTGAAAGACAAATATCCAAATTATCAGCAGGTGAGGGCATCCAGACTTTCTCTTAAGTATATCAGTTTATGCCTACTCTGGAAATATGAACTAATTATATAATTGTAAATAACTATATAAATATATAAATAATACATAAATATATACAATTATATAATTATTAAAATGTAATTATGGAAATCATTCTGTTTATTATTTTTCAAATGTAAATGTAAGTAGTTTTTAGATAATTTTTAGAATCACTTTTCACACAATTGGGGACTGACTGATACAGAAATGAGAACAACATATTACAAAACACACTGTGTTGCAGAGTGGCATCTACGCACATTGATGAAGGCATGGCCTTTGGCTGGAGTCCTGCAATTCTTGTCTATAGAAATTACTATCCTCAGCAGGATTTCCTTCTTACTGCAGAGGTTTAGACTATTACAGCAATTTTTGCTGTAGCAGCGCTTCTACAAAATATCCTCTAATTAACAGGAAGCTTGTGTATGAAGAGTTGTATATAATTTTCAAAGAGAATCTCATCAAATAGTGGCATTGTAAATTAATATTTTATGCTTGGTTCACTTTTTTCTTTGGAAAATAAACATACGAACTTGACAGAAAATGTAAAAACAATAAAATCCAACCACCCACATCTTTCATTCCATGGTTCTGCTAATGTTTTATTATGGCTTTACATCACTAAGTACTAGAGGTTTTTTTTAAAAAAATGCAGGCTAAAAGTAATTTGTTATATACATGTTGATGGAGAAAGTAGTTAGAGCCAGTTGCATCATATCAAACAGGAGAATAAATCAGCTACTGGGTATAAGCAGCCCTTCTGAAGCCACCCGACTGAGACCCGTGAGGGTACAGATGTGATGTGTACATTGTCTTCATCCTCCAGAGGGGTTGATAGGAAAAGTCAGGGAAAGAGGCACAGACACATGAAACTGCTATTAAACACTGCCAAGCTATATATTACTAAATGGTAGGTTGTGGTGACTGTGAGTATAATGGGAGTTTGGTGAAGGAGATGATTCTGGAGGGCAGTGGTTAGCGTAAATCAGGGTTTCCCAGCCTTACCACTGTTGGCATTTTGGGCTAGATAATTCATTATTGTGGAGGCTGTTCTGTGCAATTTATGCTGTTTTAGCAACATCCTGGCTTCTACTCATCAGTGCCAGTAGTATCCTTCCCCCAGATCCCCTCAGCTATGACCACCAAAAATGTCTTCAGACATTGCCAAATGTCCCTTAGGAGGCAAAATCATCCCCATTAAGAACCACTGGGTAAGCTTGGTTGAGTGCAGTGTGGATTTGAGGCTGAGCTGTGAAGAATAAATAGAACTTGGGTAGGAAGTATGGACGATATGGAGGTGATTTTAGCTGAGAAGAACCTTTCAAATGAAGACTCAGAAGTGTGTTTGTACCAGGGCTATTCAAAGTGTTGTCCAGGGACCTGTGCTACCAGGGTAAGCACTGCAATTGAGGGAATCATTTAGAAACTTTTATAGCAACTTTACAGAGTATTTTTATCAAGTATAATAAAACTTCAGGGTTATAGTTTATCTTTGTTATTTAATTTTTCTAGAAATTAGTTTCTTGTTTTATAAAAGTATCACTCTGCAACAGATTGGAACATTAGTATAAGAAGGACAGCAAACTGGTCCTTGGCCACCGAGACTTTGAGAGAGGCTGTGACCAGACTGGGTTTCAGGTGCACAGTAGGACATAAGGTGGGCTAGGTATGGCCGAGATGGAGCATGGAACCACAGTGGTTTCTGACATCTCTCACAGTGCCTGACACATCTTAAGCCTGGTACTCAATAAATACTTTCAAGATGAGTCAATGCCTGGAAAACCTCCAAGCAGAGCAGAATGGACCTAGCAATAAGGAGGGGGGGACCCAGTGGGAATTTTGGGTTGGGGGTGACTTTTAGAAGGGTATATTAATGTATATTAATGTCATTTTGTCTGTCTCTCTGGTTTTAGCCTTTCAATCATCTGGTTCTCTCCATTTAGGAACCTTTTCTAATTGTTTTCCCTGGAACTATAATTATTCAAAGCTGTAATTTATGTATTTTAGACCTTACTATCAAATTATGTGTGCCCTGGCTGTTGGAATTTGTAAACAGTCTAACGTCTGGCATAAAGTAACTTTTGTGATTATTTGGCAGTAGTTATAGCTGTCCTTTAAGGAAATAAAAGAGAGTACCTTTTGGTTCATTTGCATTTTCTGTGAGTAGAAAAAGTCTGTGCCCTTGGCCCTGTTTTTATAGTGAAGTTAGTGGGTCCTGTGTCTGGATAAGAAGTAAAAAGTGAGATTGTGAAGGCTGATTGTTTAGCCTGTGGCCATGAGCCCTGTCTTGTCTTCTCTGAAAGTTTTGGGGAGCTTTAGTTTGCTGACACCCCACCTGTCACTTTCCTGTTGCCCTTCATTTATTGTTTGAACATGCTTATTTAATATTCCATGCCTGATAATTTCAGTCTGAAATGTTTGTGGGATTCTTTTTGTCTCTTTACCATTTTTGCAGCTCTGGCTCATGATGCCTTATGTGTTCCCAGAATGCTTAATTTTTGAGTATTAACTGCTTCCTTGGTGATATCTCAAAAACAATTGCTTGAAATAATATGTGGAACTTTAGGCTTTGTATTTTCATTTGGGATGAAATTTATGGGATAACAGTTTTTAGTTATCCAACTCCTAAATTCATATCATTTGGGAAAATGGGGAAGTAGACATTGGACTGCTTTATAGGAGATCTGGGTTCCAATCCTGAGTAGTGCTGCTTGTAGTAAAACCATCCCAATTAATAACCACTGGGTAGGCTCAGTTGAGTGCAGTGTGGATTTGGGGTTGGGGGTGGGAATGTGGTCTCACTTTGCCACCCAGGCTAGAATACAGTAGTGTAATGCCTGAGTGCATTAAGGCTCTAAGTTAGGCCTTGTTTAAACAGGATGACTTAAATATTGAGAAGGCAGGAAGGCATTTAAAGAAAGGGGAATAGAAAACCAAAGAATTATCAGGGATAATTCACTATAGTGAGGAAGTAAGTGTAGGAAAGCAGAGGTGGGAGGAAATGACATGGAGAATTCACTTGGGACCAAGTTATGATGAGCCTCAAATGCTAGGTCTAGAGTGAGAACATTCTTCTGTAGTCAGAGGAAGCCCATGAAAGTGTTAGGCCAGTCAAGTGATATGGAAATGAAGTTTTAATATGCTAATAGATATAGAATAACCAGGAATGGTGTATTATTCACAGTCCTCTCAGGAAAGATATAGCATATGGAAAAGAGTAATTGAGAGGAGCTTAAGAAAGAGTGGGCATGAACACATGAAACCAACAAAGATTTGGAAAGCGCCCCAGTGATTCCTGCTACAGGTTTTGGGATGGAAAATGGTCTGGCTGTTGGCCAGGGTGACTGAGCCATCTATGTCTCATTGTCTAGCTGGCTGGCTCAAGCTTCTTCACTTGGTGGTGGTCTCAGGGTTCTAATAGTGGTAAGAAGGAAAGCCCCAATTACTTTTCAGAACTCTATATCAGTCTTGCTAATCTATCAAGATTCAAGGAATGGAGAAGTAGACCCCATCTCTTGATGAGAATAGTTGCATTTCACAGTGTCAGGGTGTGGACGTACAGAGGTAGAGAATTTGTAAACACTTTTATAACCTGCTGTAGTATATGAAAGAAGAAATAATTTTTTATTATTCCAAATCTTAAAAACATACTCCAAATCAATTGTCACATATTTTAACATAGCTGATATGAAGTACTGTGGCTTACAATCCTATTTTATTTATTTTTGAAATATGATTGTATTCACTGAAGTTTTGAGAAGGAAAGGTAAAAATATTTGGTGTGGTATTACCACACTGTGATTTATTTTTGCTGAAGATCAAGTGAATTTTCCAGTCCTTTCCAGTGAACAAATGGATGGAATTTGTGTGGGATTTTGTTTGACAATATGTCCATTGTAGCTCAGCGTTCAGAATATTTGTTTTGATTTTTACAAATGCTGTTTTAGTCCCTGTTCTGTTTTCTTTTATCATGCCTTCTACTCCTTTATGGACAAACATCGATGGTAAACCCCCTAACTTCATATGCTGTCATTGTTCCATCTTGGTCACGATTTTGTTGTGTTTGCTAAGCCAAAGGTGAGCTGAATTAGACCCACTGAATAAATTTGTGCTTCATCCTGGTTGTTCTTCTTGGCTATATTATTCTTGTACTCTCCCTATAAGCTTCAAGAGATTCAGGAGAAATGTTTTGATAGATGTTTCTTTGTCTTCCTCTTAGAGAACTTGATGTGCATCTGGACAAAAGGATGAAAGAGCAGGTGGGACTGGAAGTGTCTTGTACCTGCTTGAGGGGGGTGGTGTTAAGGTTTGATCCCGTTTACTTTCATTCCTCCCCAGTGCAGATACCTGATTCTATTATGGCTTGCCCT
This sequence comes from Cebus imitator, assembly GCF_001604975.1. Taxonomy (NCBI): domain Eukaryota; kingdom Metazoa; phylum Chordata; class Mammalia; order Primates; family Cebidae; genus Cebus; species Cebus imitator. Next base: position 731,042 of record NW_016107413.1, read on the forward strand.
AGGGATCTATCTGAGAACACTGTGGCAATTCCTTCTTGTCTTACCTGGTTAATATCCTAGCAGGAAGGTACTGTCTTACCTGGTTAATATCCTAGCAGGAAGGTACTTAAAGTTACACTTTAAGTAACTTATTACTTAATTCATTAAAAGTACAATTAATCTTATAAAGGAGGAATTAATGACACAGTGAAAATGTTTACAAGCAAAGATCTCATCTGGGTCGTTTTGTTGTTGTTGGTGGTGGGGGGGTTGGGGATGTAGTCTCACCTTGCCACACAGGCTAGAATGCAGTAGTGCAATACCTGGGTGCTTTTGTCAGGGAAGATTTACCTGAGAGGATGACCTTAAAGCTGAGGGCGTAAGAGGGAGCATATGAGTTAGCTAGGTGAAGCTGGAAAGAGGTTTCATGTGCTGCTGACTACCTTATGGGAAGTTTGGATGCAGGAAGGATGATACAATTGAGCAGATGGAGGGAGACTGCATGGGGTTAGTATAGAGCAGTGGTCCCTTAAGCTTGATTCATGCATCACTTGGGAACTTGTTAGATCTGCAAATTTTTTTTTTTTTTTAAACAGCTTTATCGAGATATGATTAGCATACCATACAGTTCACCTACTTAAACTATACAATTCAGTGGCTTTCAGGATATTTGCAGAATTGTCAGCTATCACTGCAATTTAAGAACATTTTTATTACTCCATAAAGAAATCTCACACCCCTTTAGCCATAGGTCCCCAGGCCTCCCACCTTTCTCACTCCAGCCCTAGGCTACCACTAATCTACTTTTGGTTTATAGGGTCACCTATTCTAGACATTTCATACAACTGGAATCGTATGATATGTGGTCCTTGATGACTGACTTCTTTTACTTAGCATGATCTCAGAGTTCATCCATGTTGTACATGTATCAGTACTTCATTTTTATGACTGGATAATGTTCCATTGTTTAAATATATGAAATGCAGATTCTTGAGCCCCATTCTAGTCTTTCTGAATCTGAAACTCTGGGGTGTATTCTCCCTTCAATAATCTGTGCATTAACAAGCCCTCCAGGTGACCCAGATTCACCCAAGGGTGGAGATTCACCTGCAGAGGGATGGGAGGGGGGCAAGGAGTTGAAGAGTTGGGCACTTCTCATCACTGCCTGGACCCAGGTATGGACTTTTTCCTTCATCTTAAGGATAATGGGAAGTTACTGAAAGGTTTTTAAAGTAGGGTTTAGAAACCATCTAATTTTTTTTTTAATTCATTTTAGCTTTTCTGTGTAAAGTGGTTTAGGGGTAATCTGGCTAGAAAAAGATGTAGGAAGCTCTAGAGGAGACACGAGGGTTTAGCGTGGGCTAGTGGCAGTGAAAATGGAGAAATGTGGATGGGTTCAAGAAAAAATCTGAAAGCAGAGAGGTCATGACGTGATGGTTAATTGCATCATCAAGGCGAGTCAGTGATGATGTCCAGGTTTCTAGATTAAGCTGGTGAGTGGGTGTTGGTGCCATCACTAAGATCTTCTGAATTTTATGGTTTTCTGATTTACAAGTAAATCTTCGTCACCCATTCTTCCTTCTATAATCCATTATTCCAGGCAATTCCAGAGGAAACATTGGATAACATTGAATATATACCATGTGGAAAATACTCTTGGAAAGACGTATCATAATGTAACCGGGTTTTTTTGGGGTGTTGGTGAGGCACAGCTCCCCTGAGAGAATGCTGTGGATTCTTGGTTTCCATTCTCTTAAGAGTAAGAGAAGGGACCACTGCAGTTGTGCTGTATGCCTATAAAAGTGAAATATCGGACCCAAGAGGCGTTGCAGAAAGGTAATTTTATTTAGGTAGAGAAAAGAGAAGAAAAGGAGAAGAAGAGAAAGACTTCCACGAAGAGTGTGGAAGGGGATTCCAGAGGGGAAAGAGAGCTCCCACTATGTGATAGGGGATTCCAGAGAGCTGGAAATCCAGTGTGGGTGAAGGAGCAGGGGAATTTATCCTGGGAGAAACTCCCAAGTTCCTCTGGCCAAGGAAGAGACTTCCTTTAAACGTCCACTGGAGTCATTGACTCTTAGTTTCTTCCCATGCCCACAGAATTCAAATATAAACTGTTAAATCTCTTGGATCGAGAGAGATGGGAGGGGGTCATGGCTCTGGGAAATTCTTGCCCTTAAAACTATGCCCCCTTGGGGACCTGGTAAGGACACATCCCCTCAATAACATCAAGGACCATAGTACAGCTGATCTTTCCGTATTTGCAGGTTCCACATCCTTGGATTCAACCAACGTGGATGAAAAATATTCAGAAAAAAAGAACAATTCAACAATTTAAAAAACACAAATTTAAAAAACAATGCAGTGTAACTGCTATTTATATAGCATTCACATGGTATAAGGTATTATAAATAACCTAGAGGTGATTTAAAGTAAAAGGGAGATGTGTGTAGGCTATATGCAAATACTATACCATTTTATATCAAGGACTTGAGCATCTTTGGATTTTGGTATGGGTACGGGGGAACTCCTGAAACTAATTACCCTCAGATACTGAGGGACAACTGTAACATAAACATGAATGTGTGTGCACACACACTGAAACTGTAGTAACTATATATTAAAGAATATACATGAAAAGGTGAGAAGTAAAGGTGTCAACAAATTGTTTAGACTTAGGAGTATGTGTACAAGTCTTTTGAAGCCTGATGAATTTGTGTAATTTAGAGAAAAGAGATGGAGTGTTTTGATGAGAGGAGAGAGAGGCTTGAGGTTGTAGCCAGTTCTGAAAGGAATGCAAAGCAAGGTTAGATTCCAGAGTTCTGAAGGTGAGATAAACATGGGAATGACTGATAAAGAGTAGGACCAGGAGACTACAGAACTTTTTTTTTTTTTTTCTTAAGGGCTAATGAGGAGTATAAAATTCTGAAAAGGCAGTGATATGTGCTTGAGAAGAACACTGTTGTCTGCTTTTAGATGGGAGAAAGTAGGACAGTAAAGTAATTCTTGGAGGCATTGGCATTAGTGGGATAGAAAAGGGACTGTAGCAATGGGAGAAATAGGCAAGATATAAGGATTAGTAGAATTAATAGTATTTGGTAGCTAAAGGAGACAGTGAAGAAGTAAGAAAAGAAGATGACTTTGTGGTTACTAGGAAACCGAAGAGGATATGGCTCTGGTAGCTGATGGTGGAGGAGATGTAGAGAGAGAGGGCTGTGGAAGACACTGATTTTAGTCTTTTAACATGAACAGGTAATTACATGGAATTAAAACTTAAAACATAGTTTTGAGAAATAAAGTTATTAAATTTGAGGTAGCAGATTTTATAGACTTAATTATTATTATTATTTTTTGAGACAAGTTTCACTTTTGTTACCCAGGCTGGAGTGCAATGGCATGATCTCGGCTCACTGCAGCCTCTGCTTCCTGGGTTCAAGCAATTCTCCTGCCTGAGTCTCCTGAGTAGCTAGGATTATAGGCACCTGCCACCATACCTAGCTAATTAATTTTTTAAATTTTAATTCAGTTCTAGTATTATCCTACTTAGCTATTTTAAAATCATACAAATAATTAAAAGCAAATATTGTTTCATTAATGTATGATCTAGAATATGAAGGGAATTGACTAACCTATTCAGAAAATACAGTTCCCAGTCAGAAAATATGTACAGATAATAATTGGTTAGTGGTGGATTAGATTTGATTTCAAGCTAAAAGGTAAAAGGTAATAAGCTAATAGTTAGAAGCATCCAGCCACTGGCAGGGCAGTAGTAACCCCTCTTTGATCTGTTCAAAAATATTCCTTTAAACTCAAGAACAGTAGACTGTAAATTCTGACACCTGCCCAAGTTTCAGTTAAGGAACTAAATGAAGTGATTGGATTTAATGTTGAGCTCTTAATTTAGCATGCCAGACACAGCTCTTAGAACTTTATGAACATTAATGACATTTAAATTTCATTGCAGTTCTCTATGCTGAATTATTATCTGTGTTTTACAGATGAGGAAACGAAGGCTTTGGTAGAATAAGTAAGTTGGTCGAGGTGACACAGACCCACCCCTTTTTGACTGTTCGGGACTAGAACACAAATCAAAGCCAACTGACCCAACTGAGGATCAGGCTGCTGCCTTTGGTGCCACTGTCACCATGTTCAGTCCAGCAGAGCCACATGTTCACAGACCAACCAATATTGACTGATTAAAAAGAAAAACAAAGTTAAAAGTATTAATTCAAGCTTAATAATGTTTATTTGTTTAATACAAATATATGCCTATGTAGTAAGTGCCAGGGACTGTGCTAGTGATACATAGACGGAAAACCACAGCCTTTTCTATTGTTAAAATTATATTGTTTTAATTTATAATATGTACTAACAGTTTTTCAAAAATTGCCTTTTATTTTATAATCTTTTTGACACTGATTCTCTAAAACTCAAGCTTCAATCTTTTGTAAGTCAGCTTCTTTATCCTTGGCTTGGTAACGTGGTAGTTGCTTTCTAGTAAGATAAACTGAAGTAGAAACTGGAGACGCTGTACTTTATAGTCTCACGTTTAGTTAAACAGCATGGGAACATTGCCAGTTAGCAGATGGCTTCTTGGGGATTACTCTAAACCCCTGCCCTACTCCCCAACAATGAGGCATACTGCTGAGGGTTTTGGTTAGGAATGTGTTTATCTGCCAGTAACAGAGAGCCTGTCTAACTTGAGCTTACACAGAGATGTTTCAGTCTCTCCTGGAAAGTAGGGCCTGCCTTGTTGGGATTCTCTTGGCCTTTTCTGATGCCTGTTACCTCAAGGTGGAAAGGCTGCCCCACACCTTTAGCCCTCACATCTGGGTGTCAAGCTGGAAGAATGAGGATGGGCAGGGACCAGGGACCCTAGCATTGTAATCTGTCGACTTCAGCTGGAAAGCCAAGCTCTATCCAGAAGCTCTACCTAGCACACTTGGGCGCAAACCTCACTGGCCATATCTGTGTCACATGGCTGCTTTAGTTGCAAGGGTGGCTGCGTTGGAGCTTTAGTTTTTTAGTCTTCACCGGGGAGATCATGAATGGCTTTGGCATAACTAGGCTAATGTCTGCCACAGTACTTTCTGCCATTTACATCCTCTTTATGACAGTATATGCCTAGTGAGGCCAAGAATGGGGTTTTATTTAAAGAATTTGCCGTATGTGAGGTACCCTACTCAACTGGAAAGTTCCTGAGGTCTTTGACAAGGGAAAAAGCCTCAGTCCTTTCCTCCCTTTTTAGTTGAAAGGAAGAATTGTCTTAGGGACTTCTACCTTCCCTAATGCAGTCCAGCCCCTCCTCTGTAAATTTTGTCAAGCTATTAAAAAAAAAAACTCATCTTTTCCCTCCTCTTTTCTCTCACTGTCTTTGACTTTTTTCCATTTGAGATACGTAAGAGGTCCTAATCAACCTTAGGTCTACCCCAAGTCAGAATAAAGAAAGCTGTGTGTTTGAATTGTGAAAGCAGGTGAAATAAGGAACCATTGTGTTGAATATCTAAAGCCTTTGAAAGCACTCAGAAGTTGCTATATTTTTGACAGAAGGCCACATCTAGGGCAAAGATAGAAAAGCTAGTATGCCTGAGTGAATGAAACAATTGAGCCAGGTGCTCATTACTGCTTAGGCCTTTTTCTTATTTAATTTTCTGGTGAACCTGTGGAAGAAAGATAATTGGGTTCTGTTAAAAGAAAAGCTTTACACAGATTATATTTAACAGAGTTTCATTGAGCAAAGAACGTTTTGTGAATTGGGCAGCCCCCTGAACCAGCATTGGTTCTGAAGGACTCTGATGCTCCTTCCTAGTCAAAGAGAATTTATGTACAGAAAAAGGAAGTTAGGTACAAAAACAGGAGTAATCTGATGGAAGTTAGATTAGTTACAGCTTGGCACTTGCCTTATTTGGACACAGTTTGAACAGTTGACTGCCTTAATTGGCTGAAACGCTGTGATTGGTCCAAGAGTAGGTTACAGTCTGTTTATGTATATAATTAGGTAACAGTTCTCTATGAATGGAGAAACCTTTAGACTGAACTTAAAATTTGTAAGGTGGTAGCTTTAGGTAAAGTTATTTTTATTTATTTATTTATTTATTTATTTTTATTATTATTTTTTTTTGGAGACGGAGTTTCACTCTTGTTACCCAGGCTGGAGTGCAATGGCGCGATCTTGGCTCACCGCAACCTCCGCCTCCTGGGTTCAGGCAATTCTCCTGCCTCAGCCTCCTGAGTAGCTGGGACTACAGGCACACGCCACCATGCCCAGCTAATTTTTTGTAGTTTTAGTAGAGACGGGGTTTCACCATGTTGACCAGGATGGTCTCGATCTCTTGACCTTGTGATCCACCCGCCTCGGCCTCCCAAAGTGCTGGGATTACAGGCTTGAGCCACCGCGCCCGGCTATTTTTATTTTTTTAATTGAGACAGAATCACTCGGTCACCCAGCTAGAGTGCGATGGCATGATCTTGGCTCACTGCAACCTCCACCTCCTGGGATCAAGAGGTTCTTCTGCCTCAGCCTGCCGAGTAGCTGGAATTACAGTGCATGCCATGACAGCCAGCTAATTTTTGTACTTTTAGTAATGACAACGTTTCGCCATGTTGGCCAGGCCGGACTTGAACTCCTGACCTCAGGTGATCCATCTGCTTTGGCCTCCCAAAGTGCTGGGATTACAGGTGTGAGCCACTGCTCCTGTCCTTAGGCTAAACTTAATTTAGCGGTTTATTTTACACGTTTGGAAACTGAAACTAAGAGAGAAGCCAAGTAATTTCTCCAAGGCTGCCCATCTGTCAGGGTCAAGATTAAAACCAGGACAGTCTGACTCTAAGATATATACTTCCCCCAGTTTTCCTTGTTGTCCTCTGTGCCTCATTTGTCTTCAATTAAACTTGCTTTCCCATTATTGTTCTTATTAAATCTCAATGTTAAAAAAAACTCCTATTCAAATTGATTATGTCTCTTTATTTCCTACTGAGTCCCAAGGTCCCAGGGTGTGGCATCAGCTGTGTATACCCTGGAATTCAAACATGACTAGACGTGTCCGGAAGCCTATGGAAGGAATCTGGCAAGGGCTGCTTAATTATATAAGTTAACTGGCGTCCTCCCAGGAAAGAAGTAATCCTACAAGAAGAGAGTAGAGGTGTGCAAGTTTACTTAGCAGCCAGTGCCACAGAGTAGGGGGTTAAGGCTGAGTCATGTGCAAGGTAATTATTTAGCCTGCCTTCTGATCCAATCCCTAGGGACTCTTGTGGCCAGGAGGTTGCCAGTGAAGGCACCCAGTGTCTTCACTAAGATTTCCACGGGTCACTGAGTGTTCACATGGAGTCAGGAGACTCCGCAGCTTGACTCTGCAGCTGACTGCCCAGCGTCCTGTTGGTGAGGGTCACCAGGTCTTGGGTGCAGGCATTGGGGTCCTCAGCAGATTCACAGATCTGCAGTCAGAAGGGTAAAGGCTTATCCATTCAGTGGCCAAGAAGGCTGCTTCAAAGCACATCTGAGGGAGGAGTTTTCTTCAGAGCTCCTGAAGTTAGTTGGGGGAAGTGGTTGAGGGTAACAGAGTACTATGGTAGTAATGGAAAGCAGATTCAGGGAAATACCAACACATCTATGTAATTCTCAATTGCCATCAATTTGCAAATGTATCAACAATTTAATAAAACCATTTGAGCAAAATAAAACACTTTGTTTTGTTATACACTTGCAACTATTAAAATTAACTGACAATAGAATTTATTTAAACATGCAACCACATACTACTTTCTTTTTCAATCATTGTCAAAGTTAGAAGCAAAGGCTTTTTCACATTAGAGTCTAGAGACTCTTCTGAATTATTTTGGCTATGTACAGTTAGATGTAGCATCCTAAGCACAGTGCTTTTAAAAACTGTGCTGCTTTAGGATTGAGAAATACTGTCATTTGATCCACATTCCTGTTGGGCTAAATGTGAGTTACATTTGTTCATAAATTACTGACTTAGTTTGAATAGCTTCTCTTGAACATCACCTGGAAATCTTTGATATTCAGCACTGGGATAATTCTTGAATCATCCATTCAGTTACTATTTATTGAAGGCCTCCTTCCCACCTGTCCTCTGCTTCCAGAACTGAGGTTGTAGAGAAAGTGAGAACAAAAACAAAGAGACCTATAAATAAATAACATTTTAATAAATTTAGGCAATAAACTTCAACAATGTGGTTAGACAGGGCTTTCTAAAGAGCTAATACTCAAGGTGAGCCCTCAAGGATGAGCAAATCAGCCCTGCTGTTCTTTGGGAGGAAAGCTCCCCATCTCACAGGCCCTTCTACCTGTGAACATCTTACCTAGTCATTGAGAAATGTTTAACAAAACTGATAAATCTCCTAGCCTTGGGGAATTTATATTCTTTTTATTTTTTATTTGAGACAGAGTTTTGTTCTTGTTGCCCAGGCTGGAGTACAATTGTATGATCTCCGCTCACTGCAATCTCCACCTCCTGAGTTCAAGCGATTCTCCTTCCTCAGCCTCCCAAGTAGCTGGGATTACAGGCATGCGCCACCATGCCTGGCTAATTTGTGCATGTTTAATAGAGATAGGGTTTCACTGTGTTGGTCAGGCTGGTCTCGAACTTCTGACCTCAGGGTGATCCACCCACCTCACCCTCCCAATGTGCTGGGGTTTTAGGATTGAGCCACCATGCCCAGCTGGGGGATTTATATCCTAATAGCAGAGATGGACAAACAAATACATAAGTTATACAGTCTGTCAGATGCCAAGTGTTGTGGTGAAAAATACAGCAGTGAATGGGGAGTAGAGAGTTCTTGGGTAGCTGGTAAAAGTATAAAATCAGGTGTTCAAAGGAGGGCTCACTGAGAAAGGGAACTTTTACCCAGAAATGAATATCTGTGATCTAGCCCAAAGGTTGGCAAGCTTTTCCTATACAGGGCAGCTAGTCAATATTTTAAGCATTGGGGGACCACACAGTCATTGTTGCAACTTCTCAACTCTAACATTGTAGGGAGAAAGCGGCCATAGACAATATGTGAGTGGATGGGTGTTGCTGTGTTCCCATACAGCTTTGTTTATGGACACTAGTGTTTATAGTTCATATAACTTTTACATGTCATGGAATACTATTATTATTTTTATTTTTTTCTCCCAACTATTTAAAAATATAAAGACCATTTTTGGCTGCAGGCCATATAAAATGGTCAGTGGGTTGGTTGGATTTGGGCCTTGTACATATTTTGTCTACCCACAATCTAATGCAAGAGATTCTGTGTTCCCTTTTAATTGCTTTGTATGGTGTGTAGTAGTGTTTGAATGTTAAGGTGAAATGCACCCTTCATCCCTTTAGATCACCGGCCTGTTTTAGTTCCAACATGTTGGTTGTTGCTCTGTGGAGTAGATTAAGAAAATTCCCCTGTTTATCCAGTAACGAGTATTCACTCACATATATTAAGTTTATGTCTTAACAGCCTTTATTGCCAGCCTGTACTGTGCAGTAATAGCTTTTATTTTCAGTGCTTTATCATAATACAATATTTCTGAAGTCATTTTAAGTATCAATTAAGAATTGCATTTGGGTGCAAGCTATAGAAAACTAGATGAAGAGTGGCTTAATTTATTAAGGGTTTATTTGTCTAATACAGAAAGGCATAGAATAGGCTATGCATGAAGAGACAGGGGTGGCAGCTACAAAATGTCATTAAGGACCCAGGCTACTGTCTTTCTGCTTGACCATCCTTAGCATTTGGTATTTTCACATATTTATGGTATTTGTTTTCAAATTTGTGAAGTGGTTTCTGCACCTCCAGGCACAATATCTGCATTTCTGCCAGGATGGAGACTAAAGGGCAAAAGCCTGCTTTGGGTTTTCATTCATTTAAGCGAAGCTTTCCCAAGGACTGTCTGACTCACATCACATTGGTCAGAACTGTGTCATGTGATTACTTCTAACAATAGAGGTCTTTGGGTAAACATGATTTTGTAGCTGAGCCCATTGCTTTTCTAAGTAAAACCAGGCTTCTGTATTTAGAAAGAAAGGGAGATTGGTTATTGGGTAAATAACTAGCATTGTTTTGCTTCCAAGGGTGTTTAAATAAAAATGAACAAGAGAGGTGCAGGTACCTTCCACCCATGGATAAAGTGACATAGATGAAAGCAGTGTCTGTGGGCCCAAAATTTACTTCTCTTCCATTTGCTTAGCAAATTCCTTTTGGTATTGATTATAAGATGCATTTCATTTTAGAAGAGTTGAAACGTGGGGAGAATAAGAAACTCATTGTGTGAAAGAAATGATTGTGTATGTTATGGTTATTTGGACTCTGGAATTAAGCCCAGCCCATGAAGTGCCCTTAATGGCTTCCTGTTGCCTGTTGCCACATGGGAAGCCTCTTACCTGGGCCCCAACCAGTAGGTCAATGTGTTCCTCTAAGTTCCTGCTTCCTGAACTGCCTGCCCCCGCCACACTAGTGTGGGTGCTTCCAGTTCCAGGCCGTGTTCACCTCTGCAGACCTTACAAACAGCTGGTGGTAGTGTGACACATCTTCCTTCCTGATGCTAATGTCACAAACATCCACTTGAAAACTTCCTTTTCTGGGTTAAGTTTCTCCTACCTTGTTATTTGGGTGATTTGCTGTAGTACTAGCTAATTTTCTAAGATTTTAGCTGTTTTTTCATTTCTTCTTTTTAATCATCTGCCCTTTCTTATAAGTGAATCATGGAGGCCAGTGACTCAACAAAATGCTTTGAGTTCTGCTTCATGTCACAGTGGGAAAATGTGATTTGTATTAAACAGGGCATGTCTGTGGTGTGTACAGCCATCCTCCAAGCTGCTCTGTGGAAGCTAGGGTGCCACCTCTCTCTCTCATTAAAATACGTTTCTTCTGTTTACGTTTTTGAATATTAACACATTTCTTATAATGTTCAAAACATTTTAAAGTAAAACTCTTGCTCCCACTTTGTTTCCGTACCGAATTCCTTCTTCCCCAGCCCTTGGATAACAACTTTCGTTAGTTTCTTACATGACCTTCAACAATTTTTTTTAAAACAATATAAATACAAGCAAATATAAATGTGTTCTTATTTTTCTCCATTTGTTTTTACGTGAGCTTAGTCTACATAGAGTTCTGCTCCTTGTTTTTTTTTTTTAACTTATATGCCTTGGAGATCTTTTCATAACAATGTTAACAGTATACACAAATCTTCTCTTTTTTTCTTTTTAAGCTGCATAGTATTAAAGTGATCTCTTTAAAACACAAACCTGGATGTGCCTCCCAGGCATCAGATTGAAAAAAACAGCGTATATAGGGGTTTGGCACTATCTACCATTTCAGGTGTCTGCTGGGGGTCTTGGAATGTATCCTCCATGGATAATGGGAGACTACGGTGTTGTCATTCCATCTCAATTAGTTAATATGTACTCTTAAGAAGGTAGGCAACATTTTGAAAACTTTAGAGAGATTTATTTGCAATTTCTCAAGAGCACATCTGACCCCTAGTGACTGAAGAAGGAAAAATGAGAGATCAGAGGAATGAAAAGGGTTAAGAAACACAGTTCAAAGTAAAATGATATTTGTTGTTTATTCTCACCTTAGAAGTGGAGAACATTTTTCTCTTGTGAATTGATGAAAGGATGCTTTCATGATAGTGGCTACAGCTGTGGAATTTCTGAAGAAGCCTGCTGAGGGGAATAAAAATGTTGCTGCTGTCATGAATCAATGAAATGTCGACATCCCAGATAGGCTGTACATGGTTTTCAGATGGTTTTTGGCAAAGGGAGCTTTTATGACTATAAATGTCAACTTCTTGCAAGGGTGAGGGTGGGGTTGGGTGAAATGGGGAGTGGTTATGGCCCACTGAGAACTACATGAATCTCTCATCTCCTATTCTTTGCAAGCCACCTGAATTGTGCTCCAGAGTTGTGGGGAGACTAGGTTGAAGAAACAACTGTGTTAGTGGCCAGGTACAGTGACTCACACCTGTAATCCTAGCACTTTGGGAGGCCAAGGTGGGTAGATCGCTTAACCCCAGGAATTTGAGGTCAGCCTGGGCAACATAGAGAGACCCCATCTCATATCAACAACAGCAACATCAAAGAAACGACTGTGTTGGGACTGGCTTAGTCCTCCACTGGAGATCTAGTGAGCGGGCAGTGCATGACGCTTACATAAATCACCTCTTTTTTTGTATCAATGACTTCTTGAGAATCATAAATCAAATCTAGTTCAGTTTGGAAGTATATACATATTATTTCACATAAGCATATCTACTTGTTTGTTTGTCTTTTCTCTGTAGATAAAGAAGAAGCAGCAGGATGTGGTTAGATTTCTGGAAGCCAACAAGATAGAGTTTGAGGAGGTGGATATCACAATGTCAGAAGAACAGAGGCAATGGATGTACAAAAATGTCCCCCCGGAAAAAAAACCTGCTCAAGGCAACCCCCTGCCACCTCAGATATTTAATGGCGACCGATACTGTGGAGTAAGTGGCTAGATTGTTATCATGCTATATCTTTTTATTGCTCAAAACACACGTCACCTAGAGTGCAGGTGGGTTTTTCCATTGAAGACTGTGACTTCTTCACCCATTGCTCATTCAGGTCCCAACTCTAACAGAGGGTGAAGTTGAGAAGGGATATGAGTCCAAGGTCATGGACTGTGTATGTATGTGCAAGTGGCTGGTGGTATGTGACTGTGAGTGTATGTGTGTCTGTCAATCTTATCTCTGTCTTTGCTTTGGAAACAGGAGGGGAAAGGGGAGTTGTGTGTATGTGTGTATGTGTGTGTATTAGGTTCTAAATTTTGAAGCATTACAAATTATTTAAATTTATTATAATAATTATTTAATTTTTACATTACAAATTATTTAATTTATTATAATAATTATTTTAATTATTATTAAATTGCTAATCAAATTATTTTTTTGATTAATACATTTTAGGGGCAAGAGTAGAAAAGGGGATAATTATCTTTGAATATCCCTTTATGGTGTAAATAACTGCTAATAGCTGATTGTAAACCGGAGTTCCATTTCTTATGATAATGAGCCAGAGGGATCATTAAGAACATCAGTGCACATCACATATGAACATATATCAGGTGCTTTCCTGCTGCATGTAGCATACGAGAAGATGAAGAAGTCACTTTTGTTTATTTACCTACTTTCTTACTCCTTAGGTTGAGAAAAATAATTGAGAAACTTCTAGTGAGTAAGTTAGGATTTGCCTTTTGCCATTTCTCTAAGTGCCTAAGTCAGTGTTTATTTTTGGACCTGTACTATAGTTATTTAAGGACCGACTAAAGAAGAAGGAGCTACAGTGCTGAGGTGCTTATGATGAAATAAATAGCTAGGTTGTAGTTAGCATGAAGGAAAGGAATAATAGAGAGCTTTTGGTGGCTTCAGAGAAAACAATTCCCTTCCCCCACATGCATAATGGAGATGAGAAGTTGCAACATAAAGCTATGTGTAGATTATACAGAGGATTCTTACCTGTAGCATCCTGAGAAGAATCCTGAACATGTCATTAGACTTAACTTTGAGTTCTGGTACTGCCTTATGTCAGCTGGGATACCTTTGGAAAGTTACTTATCTCTTTAAGCCCCAGTTTTCTTATCTTTAAGAAAGGGATAATATCTGTCTTATTTTGTGATTGTTTCAAAAGCATTTCTTAAGCATATTGTTATATAAAAATAAAGATTATTATTTTATGGGGTTGTTAATACCATTATTTTATATTTTATTTAAAGGAGTGTGTGGTAACCAAGGGTGTATCCTATTCATAATTACCAAGGATATAAAATGTACTCTTGTGCCTGCAGACCTAAATGAAGTAATAGTTGAAAATATTTCCAAAGTATATAGTTCAAAATAAAATAAAGTAATAAGGCAAATAGTGCTACATTCAGAAGGCTTAAAATATAAATCTCGTAGTTTTCTGTCCCTCAGACTTTGAGGCTATAAAAATGCTTTTATTCTTGTCTTATAGTTCAGTGGTGGTTTCTGGGTATAGAATTCTAGTTTGCAAAGGATTTTGATGATATTTCTTCATTGTCCTCTGGTTTTCACTGCTACATTTGAGATGTCTAACGCCATTTTTCTTGATTGTTTATATGTTTTGGTCAGTTTTCTCTATGAAAAATTTTTATCTCTTATTCATATATGTATTCACCACATCTTTTGCTGAATTACTGTGGTATGAGCTGTTTTTCATTCATTGTGATGAGTGTATGCCTTTTAAGAAATTCTATGATTGAGTGATTACATGTTTTCTTATATTATTTTTCTTAAAGATTTTCTCCCTACTTTTTTCCTTTTTCTCTTTCTCTTGAGTGCCTATTAATTTGGATATTGGATTTCTTACATTGATTTTTCTAATTACTTTAGTCTTTTTTATCTAATGTCTACCTATTTGATTTTTGTTCTTTCTGGGAAAGAACAAAATCCTTTCATTGAATTTTTGTCCTTGTTTCCCCATTTCTTGCTTCCTGATTGTTTTTAATATTATTGTGTTTTTATTAAATGAATACAAGATCTTAATAAAGATATTAAATACGATTTATTTGAAGTTTTCTTCTGTTACCTGTGTTGTTCCTGTTTTCACTGATTTTTTTTTTACTTTGTTTTTAATCATTTTTCTTGGGTGGGGTGGGCTTTCTTTAGATGTATGTTGATCCTTGGCTTTTGTTCATTTAAGAGGTGAGACACTAGGAAGCTCACTAGAAGCTGTGTGTGTGTCTTATGTGAATGCAGGCTTGCTTCCCTGTGGGATACTTGGTAGCCTGTTAGCATTCTCATTGCAGATATTGATAGTAGTATCTGTAGGTCTTTTCTCAGATGATGGTTTAATTTTTCTAGAGAATGGCCTTTTAGTCTTCTGCTTTGGGAATCTCGGCTTGGCTATTGGAGTTCTGGACCTGTAGGGTGAGGGAAGTGGAAGGTCTCACTCTCTAGCATGCAGATTTTTACTTCCTATCCCTGTTTTCACTCTTTCTTCAGTGCCCTTGTGTATAAGTTTTTTGCTTCCTTGACACCATGTTTATTAATAATGTATTAATATCTTCTAGCTCCTCCAAGGAGAGTGAGGCACCCTGGGATCTGACTGCTGCTTATACAGACTTTCAATTTTTCTGTTTTCTGTTTTGCGAAGTCACCCTACCTGCACAATAGATGATGCCTCCAGTTCCTGACTTTTTCTGGAGCCCTGTAGCTTGCCTCTTGTTGATAGTGCCTCTGTAGACATTGAGTTTTGACCATTCTCATTTTTCTAACATCTTTCACCATTTCTTTTCCCATTTACTGCTTGTGTTGTAGGTTAGGCCTTTAGATCAAATCTTATATATATATATGTGTGTGTGTGTGTGTGTGTGTGTGTGTGTGTGTGTATGGTATATCTATTTTGAAACTCTTTGTTGTTTTGTTGACTTATTGAAAGAAAGTAGAGACATCTTTGTCCTATCATCATAAAAGCAAAAGTCTTCAGGGCCGTTTGAATAGAAGCATATATTGAATGAATAAAAGACTATAATGTAAAATACAGTTAATTTTATTCTCCTTATTTTTACCTCTTTATGAATTCTAGTTCTCTATGTATCTTTGCCCTTTGGAGTCTGTGGAAATTTTTTCAAGTAGACTACCTGGGAGCTGGCAAGAGGCTTATATTACATATTGATTAAACTGTGTCAGGTAAATGGCATCTTCTCTGCTTGAACAGTGTTAGTCCTGTCGTCATGGTGACAGCTGTTGGTGTATGCACTGTCATCATAGTCTGTTCTGGCAGGAGTTTTGAGACATGTCGGCTCCTATCAAGGTTGGGCAAATTTGACTTTGACACAAGCATTGGAGGGCAACTAACCACAGGCTTTGTTCATCTCACCTGCTTCTGTGCACCTTGCTTTACCTAGTGGTAATTTCTGAGTGGTCTCATCTGGTTGGTTAACCTGTGGAAACCTACCACATTGTGAGTGACATGATCCAGAAAGCTTATACATTCTTATTCCGTTTACTGGAATTAATTAGAAATTTATTACTTTACTTTAAACTGGATGAGCTAGGCACATGAGACATACCAAGTAGCTGCTAAGCTACTTGGTAACCAATGTTAACAATTGCCTCCTCTCTCATTTAGCAGTTGAATATCTTGCCCTTTGGAAGGAGTTCCCCACTGAATGGAATCTCCCTGGCATGACCAATCAGTTTTTTTCTACTCCAGAATTTGAACATTAAGGAGATGATGTAGAAATACAGGGTCAGTTGGAGATTGTTTGTGGCAGTGAATGTTGGAGGTTGTTTGTGGCAGTGAATGTCCAGGGGTGCTGGGGCCAACCATAGCTGTGGCTGGTGTCCTTATGCAGTTGATCTGCGATGTGTCATGAGTGTATTCTTGGCTACCCAGACAGGAAAATTCCTTCTGTTTTCTAAACTGGTCCTCTAGTTTTATCGTGGAGTCTTGTCAGCTCCCTATGATAGCTCCATAATTCCTTTCCCCCGAAATTGCTGGTATCTGTTTCAGTTATTTGCAACAAGAACCCGAACTGCCACAACCTAGATATTCTTGTTGATTCCCTGGAGTGGAATCAGTCCTTACTGTGGGCAGGATTCTTCCTTTTTCTGAGAATGTGGGTGATGAGATTCTGAAGGTAGAGGATCCAACACTTTGGCTTTTATGATGAATTTTAGTGTCTAATTTGGATTTTAGAAAGCTCTGGGCCTCATGTACAAGGTTTTAACCCTTTGTTCTCTCTCTATGGAACCGGCATTTGTACACTACACCAGAAATGAAAACATACCCACTTACACTAAAGGAAAATACCTACTCCCCATTCATTTCTTTTCTCTTTCTCTATTTAGCAAACAGATGATTTAGACTTCTTTATATATTTTTCTTATTTTTATTTAAGATTTTCTTTAGTGTGATTAAAAAAAACATACAACATTTACTATCTTAAGCACTTTTAAGTGTACAGGTTAGTAGTATTAAATATATTTACATTGTTGTGAGACAGATCCCTAGAACTTTTCCATCTTGCAGATCTGAAACTAATTAAGCAACTCCCCTTTGCCCCTTTCCTCAGCTCCTGGTAACCACTATTCTACTTTCTATATATAAAGTATCAACTTTGGATACTTCAGCTAAGTGGAATCACACACTACTTGTCTTTTTGTAACTGGCTTCTTTCACTTAGCATAATATCTTCAAGGTTCATCCATGTTCTAGCATGTGACAAGATTTCCTTCCTTATTATAATTGCATAGTATTCCATTGTATATATATGCCACATTGTATTTATTTATCCATTGATGGACATTTGGATTACATTCACCTCTTGGCTATTGTGAATAGTGCTGCTATGAACATGCATGTGCAAATAGCTCTTTGAAACCCTGTTTTCAGTTCTTTTAATTTTTAAAGTTATTTTATATTTCCTTTATTTTAGATATAGGGGGTACATGTGCAGGTTTGTTACATGGATATATTGCCCTGGGATAGTGAGCATAGTACCCAATAGGTGGTTTTTTGACCCTTATCCCCTTCCCTCCCCACTCTAGTAGTTTGCAGTATCAGATATTCCCATTTTATGTCCATGGGTCCTAAATGTTCGGTTCCCATTTATACTTGAGAACATGCAGTATTTGGTTTTCTGTTCCTGTGTTAATTTGCTTAGGATTATGGCCTCCAGTTCCATCTGTGTTGCTGCAGAGAACATGAGTTTATTCTTTTTTAAGGCCGCATAGTATTCCATGGTTTATATGTATCACATTCTCTTTATCCACGCCACCATTGATGTGTACCTAGGTTGATTCCATGCCTTTGCTGTTGTGAACAGTGCAGTAATGAACATACAAGTGGATATATCTCTTTGGTATAATGATTCATTTTTGGAGGGGTATATACGCAGTAATGGGATTGCTGGGTTGAAAGATACCTCTGTTTTAAGTTCTTTGAGAAGTCTCTAAACTGCTTTCCACAGTGGCTGAACTAATTTACTAATAGTGTATAAGCCTTTTCTTTTCTCTGTGGCCTTGCTAGCATCTTTTGTTTTTTGACCTTTTAATAATGACCATTCTGACTGATGTGAGATGGTATCTCATGGTGGTTTGGGTTTGCATTTCTCTGATGATTAGTGATGAGAGCATTTTTTCATGTTTTTTTTTTTTTTNTTTTTTTTTTTTTGGGCTGCTTTTATGTCTTCTTTTGAGAAATGTCTATTTATGTCATTTTAATGGATTATTTGTTTGTTGATTTAAGTTCTTTTTCTGGATATTAGACCTTTGTCAGATGCATAGTTTGTGAATATTTTCTCCCATTTGTAAGTTGTTTGTTTACTGTATTGATAGTTTCTTTTAAACATATACCTAGCAGTGGGATTGCTAGATTGTATGGTAGTTCTGTTTTTAATTTTTTGGGGAACAGTCAAACCATTTTCCGTAGCAATTGTACTGCTTTACCTACCAACATTACCTACCAACATTGCAGAGAAGTTCTAACTTCTATACATCTTCACCAACACTTGCTATTTTTTGTTATTTTTTAAATAATACCTACTCTAATAAGTATGAGATGATAACTCATTGTGGGTTTGATTTGCATATCTCTGATGATTAGTGATGTTGAGCATCTTTTGAATATGTTTGTTAGCCGTTTGTATATTATCTTTGAAGAAGTATCTATTCAGGTTCTTCGCCCATTTTAAAATTAGGTTATTTTATTTTTTGTTTTTGAGCTATAGGTGTTCTTTATATATTTGGATATTAATCCCTTATCAGTTATCTGCTTGACAAATATCTCCCCCCACTCCATAGGTTGCCTATCTATACTGTTGATTGTATCCTTTGATGAACAAAAGATTTTCAGCTTAATGTAGTGTATTTTTGCTTTTGTTACTTGTGCTTTTGGTATCATATCTGGGAAATCATTGTTTGCAAAATCCAATGTCATGGAGCTTTTCCCCTGTGTTTTCTTCTAGGAATTTTAGAGTTTTGGGCCTTCGGTTTATGTCTTTAATCCATTTTGAGTTAGTTTTTGTACCTAATGTAGCATTAGGATCTAACTTCATTCTTTTGCGTGTTGATACCCAGTTTTCCCAATACTATTGAAGAGATCATCTTTTTTCTCATTTAGTGGTCTTAGTATGTGGTCTATTATTTGACCATATACAGAAGGGTTTCTTTTGGACTCTCTGTCCTGTGCTGTTAGTCTGTGTGTCTGTCTCTATGTAGTACCATGCTGTTTGATAACTATAGGTTTGTAATATGTTTTGAAATCAGAAAATGTAAGTCCTTTAACTTTGTTCTTTTTCAAAATTGTTTTGGCTGTTTAGGGTCCCTTGATTTGCCTTATGAATTTTAGGATGATTTTTTTTCTATTTCTGCAAAAACTGCTGTTGGAGTTCTAATAGGGATTATGTTGAGTCTATAGATTGCTTTGGGTATTATTGAAATCTATTATATTATCTTCTAATACATGAACATGGGATATCCATTTATTTGAATCTCCTTTAATTTCTTTCAGCATGTTTTATAGTTTTCAATGTACAGATTTTTTACCACCTTGGTTAGGTTTATTCCTAAATACTTTCTTTTTGATGCTATTGTAAATAAAATTGTTTCTTAATTTTCTTTTTCAGTTATTTATTGTTAGTGTATAAAAACACAACTGATATTTTTGTTTGTTGGTTTTGTATCCTTTAACTTTGTTGAATTTATTAGCTCTCTTTTATTTTTTATTTTTTAAATGATAGTTGGAAATGGAAAATCCATCAAATTTCCTTTGACTAGGGGCACATTAACTAGTTTGTGGATTAACCATCAAGGAGAAAAAACACAGTGGCTATTCAGATAGTCAAGACAGATTGGTGCAGTTTGACTGAGGATGCCATACCTAGAGTCAAGCATTAGGTGAAGCTGGGGAGAAAATCTAAGTGGGGTGGAAAATGTGGTTGGAGTTAGCCATGAAAAATTCTGTCTTATAATGAAGAAAGAACAGGTTAGCTGAGAGACAGATGGCAAACTGTTTTTACCAAAAAATAACCTTTTAATCATTTTTCTTGAGGCAACTTATAAGATTATTAATGTTTTGAAACTACTGATTTTTTTTTTTTTTAACACTTTTAGATGCTGTTTCTGGAATGTTAGATTTGTTCTTTAGCATTGGATGAGTAGCTAACCAAATAAGGTTATGTTAAAGGTTTTTACTAGTTTTGTTTAAGTAATGATTTGGGGCTAACTACCTGCTTTCCATATTGCCTTGGTTAATTGAGGCCTGAAAGTAGGCTAGAGAATAGTTAGACTAATTTTCAGGGGGAGCATGAAGGGTAAATTACCAGCAGTTGGTATTTGTGGTGTCTCGCCTCCTCTTCATTCTTTGTCATGAAAGGAGGCAAGGAGATGTGTTAGCGTTTTCTCACCATTTGTGGAGCTCAGAAGCAGAGCCCAAGCACAACTAATGTATACAGTTGCAGTTGTTCTCAAGTGCAGTGTTTATGTAAGACTTTTGGGAACATTGTCTTGGGGTCATATATTTTAAGTGTGTTTGGAATCTTTTTTGAAACGTGAAGAACCTAATCCCATTATTACAGTTTTTTACAAATCCCCAATCCATATATAAGATTTCACTTTAAAAAAGATCACTGGCCTGGCTCAGTGGCTCACGCCTGTAATCCCAGCACTTTGGGTGGCCAAGGCGGACAAATCATCAGGTCAGGAGATTAAGACCATCCTGGCCAACATGGTGAAACTTCGTCTCTACTAAAAATACAAAAATTAGCTGGGCATGGTGGCGTGTGCCTGTAGTTTCAGCTACTCAGGAGGCTGAGGCAAGAGAAGCACTTGAACCTAGGAGGCAGAGGCTGCAGTGAGCTGAGACTATGCCACTACACTGCAGCCTGGGTGACAGAGCGAGACTCTGTCTCAAAAAAAAGAAAAAAATCACGATTAATTTATACACACACCTTACACACACACACACATTTTAAGTGCCCACACATAAACATGAAATATGGTCAACTAAAGTCTGATAAAAAGTTACTGGAAAGAGATATTTGAAAGTAATTATGATGATTTAATTGGTTATACAGCATTATTTTTATAAGTGCTCATTTCCCCAGCAGTAAAATCAATAGGCAAGTACAGAAAGTTTGACAGATGAGAATGGGAAAGAAGGGGGAATAGTCAGTTTTACTTTTCAAATAAGACTGCAAACATTTGCTTTATATATTGCCTCCTTTTAAAAAGTAGCTTTAGGCCGGGCATGGTAGCTCACACCTGTAATCCCAGCACTTTGGTAGGCCAAGGTGGGCAGATCATTTGAGGTCAAGAGTTTGAGACCAACCTGGCTAACATGGTGAAATCCTTACAGAATTTAGTACTGAATTCTAAAGTACAAAAATTAGCCGGGCATGGTGACATGTATCTGTAATCCCAGCTACTTGAGAGGCTGAGGCAGGAGAATTGCTTGAACCTGAGAGGAAGAGGTTGCAGTGAGCCAAGATTGCACCACTGCATTCCAGGCTGGGTGGCAGAGCAAGACTCTGTTTAAAAAANAAAAAAAAAAAAAAAAAAAAAAAAAAGTAGCTTTAAATTTTAAAAATTAGATTATTAATCATACTATGTATACTATTTTGTGCCCTGTTTTATTCTCTTAACAAAAATAGTTTTTAGGTCATTGTAATCCTAGTTTTTAGAGGTTGCATACTATTCCCTTGGCGGATTATCATAATTCACTTAATCATTTCCCTACTGTGGGCTGTTTAGTTTGTTTCTAGCCACTTGAAATAACAGTTCATTACTGGCAAGCTGTTCTGAAGAGTGCATTAAACTGAATGCTATTTTAGGACATGCATTCTCATTTTAGGCTCTTCCACTCTTCTTCTTGTCTTTAGAGTCCTCTATCAAACAACAAAAATATTTTAGGGTATAGAGGCTATTGTTTGTGGTCCCAGAATCTGGGTTCAAGGTCAAGAAAAACTCACTTGATGAAATGAAAACTAGTAAAAGTTAAAAACAAGATGATTATTATACTTGTTGCTGATAAAACCAGATTTGAGTTTCTCAGTGCCTGGGGGTGCCCAAAGTCAGAGAATAAAGACTGCCCGTCTGCTCAGAACATCCACTTGAAGATTTTCACCACATTACAAAACATAATTTTTTAATAGCAAAACAAACACTGGTATATTATAGGGCAAGATGTTCCATTTCCATTAAGTTTTAAGATGAAACAAAGGTTCAGAAGAATTTCACATTTATGGGGCCTGCTTCAAAATCTGTCCTCCAATCCTATAGATCAGGGATTAGGTTACCTGGTAAATATTTTAGGCTTTGAGGGCCTAGTTCTCTGTTGCATATTCTTTTCTGTTTTGGTTTTTATTTGTTGTTTTTATTTTGTTTTCCAACCTTTACAGATGTAAACATCCTTCTTAGCTCACAGTCCCTTCCACAGTCTGCCCCTGCTCAGGACATTCCATTCACATTTCCTGCTGACTCTCAGAGTTCTTTAGTGGACATATTTGAGAAGCACTGGATTGGCTGTTTCCCAGGTCTCTGTCCTCACAATTAAGTGTGTCCTTTGGTAGAATGGAGTAGAATAAAATGATGGACAGAAATTTTGACCTACGTTGTAGTCTGTCTGCAGTTATTATTTGTTGCTAGAGCTTTGTTTAGAGTCAGTGAGGGGAGAAAAAACCAAAAAACAAAAGTCCAAAATTGTAACTGTTATCCACAGGATATTATGCTCTATTTCGAAGATACGGATGTTATTTATTTAGGGCTAATGGTTACATCTATTATATGATACTTAAGGGAAAGCCCTAAAAATAACCCCCACACTGATCTTCCTTACCTCATACACTCAGCTGATTACCAAATCCTATAATTTTTGCATCCTCCATAATTCCGCCCTGTTTCTCTCTTAAAGCTCAATCCAAAGGTGTGGTGTTATTACACTTTCTTTAATTAACTAGGACTCTGGTTATTACTTCCTCTCCCCCATGCCCAGCAAACTTGTGCCCTATTACTGCTATTATATTTATCTCATAGGTTTTTTTCATGTCTTTGCCTTCAGTTGATTTCCAAGCACCTTGTGCTCACCTTCGTCCTATTTATGTTAGTGTCTGGTACCCATTAGATTGCTAGGAACACAAAACATAAAAAAAAAAAAAAAGAATGGGTAAATACCTACACAAGTATTTTCAGCTCAGGAGGTAGCCCATTATGTTGGGTCATGCCTTGTCAGGGTTCTGAGCATTTGCTATACATGGTTTAAAGTCTGTTAATCCAGACTGTGCTGTATTCCTGTTTTGTTAATAAAGTTCAAAGCCAGATTGTTAAAAGCAATCTTACTGAATCTATATTTAAACTTTTACAATGAAATCCCTTTAGAAAACTAACTCTGTTAGAAGCTCACCTATCCGACAGGTAGCATGTCCTTAGGAAACTTTGTCTGCATTTAAAAATCTGCATTCTGAGGCCTTCTGTCTAAAAGACCAGTTATTTAAGCAAGGAGAATATTCTCTATTAGATGTTTTCCTGTAAATATTCTTATGTGGCATCTTTCTAGATAACAGGAAGGGAATAGTTGAGTAGTAGAGAGAATGTGATACAAATTCCCCTTTATGGTTATTGCTGATCAGTTGCATGCCCAGAAGCACAGCAATGTAATTAGATATTCTCTGCCGTTTTATCTTTTTGGTATAACCCTAGTTTTTATTCTTCTGTCTATAAATGTTTAATCTCCCATTTTCACCTTCCTGAGATGTTTGCCTTAATATTCTACAATGATGAATTCCTGCAATATGACTTTCATAAAAATGATGACTTGTGCTGGGAATACTGAAAGCCTTCATCCAGGCAGTTTGAGGCCACCCCAGTTGCATGGCTAGCAGTGTATCTTAACTAATATCCAAACTGGTGGTTTTATTCCCATTTACAAATTATCTTTCTTTCTGAGCCTTATGCAGTTGGAGTTAATGAAGAGAGAACAAAACTGTTAAGACAATCAGGCCATGTTAATATCAATGTCAAGACAAAGGGTCAAAATGAAAAGTTGGTTTTCCTCTCCTCTTCTTTATGTGACTTCTCTCATTTCCCCAACATGTAGCCTTTTCATGAGGCTCTGCTTTGTCATTTTTCTAAGGTCTTGCCATTCATGTATTAATATCTATATTCCTTGATTTTAAATATTGGACAGTATTTACTTTTTCCTTTGAAAGTTGAAGAGAAATTCACATTTTTATAGCTTCTCTCATTTCTCCCCCATTTTGATATACAATTATACGTACACACATGAATTGCCAAAGTATATGTCACACTCTCTTTTGTAACAATAATAATTATATAAATGTATATTATATGTATAGTATTGTAATTGTATAAATACTGTTCCCTACAGAACTGCTTAGTAGTGTGAGCAGCCATAGAAAGAGGAGGGTATGTAATCCTATTTTACTAAATCCCTGTGGCTTAAGGGAGAATGACACAAATGTCAGTATCCAAGAGAATCTCTTAATACGTTTTAACCTTTTCACTTCCTCTACTTCACACTTGTCTGGCAAACATATGAGAGGCGTAACTTTTCCTTCTTGTTTTTTTTTTAAATTTGCCTGGACTATGTCCTGAAAAAAATTTTGTCAACATAGTGTGCCTACCTAGTAAACCTTCTGACTGCTTTAATTTTTTGTAAGTCTTTCATTCTTAATTTATAATTTTAATATAAAAGGCTAGATTTAAAACCAAGTTCCCTCAGGAAGCATTATTCCATTTTCCATATTATTTGTATTGATTGGAAGACTTCATGTCTGTTAGATTAGATTCTTATACGTAAGCTGTCTTGCTTCTCTTTTTGGAAGATCTTAGAGTTTTCTTGGAGCTGTAGAATTTCATCAGTATGTACCCTTACAGAAAAATTCTGCTCAGCAATTAATAGGACTGCTCAATCTGAAAACTAACATCTTTTTTCACTTGTTATTTAAACAGACTTTAAATAACAGAAATAACAGAGCAAATTCTGTTATTTCTTTGCCCTTTTCTCCCCTCCCTTCCATTATCTTTTTTTTTTCATCTTCAGGATCTTTTTCCAAATTTTGGATGAAGTTTTACCCTATGGTCTAACTTTCAATACTCCCGACTTATCTAATAATTTCCATCTCTTGGGCTTGATATTCTACATTCTGAGAGGCATTCTTAACTTTTATCTTCTAGATCACTAGCCTGGTTTTTAGCCCTATGCTATACTGCTTTTTATTCTTTTTATCAACTTTTTAATTTGGCAGTCAAACTTAATTTTCAGAAGTGCTTTTGTTTCTTATTATTCCTTTAAAAATAGTGGCTTGTTCTTGTTTTGTGAATGCAGTGTTTTCTTTAATCTCTCCAAGGATATTAGTTGAAAGCCTTTTTTCAAGCTTCTTATATTCTATAAGTTATCTCTGTGTTCTCCAGCATTAGTTCTAGGTGTTAGTTTTTGTCTTTCTTTCTTAGGAGCCAGCTTGGCTTTCCCCAGTAACTCACAGGCCTGCTTTCCGTTGAGCAGGAGGGATAAATAAGACTGTATAAGGAAGAGGTTCAGCACAGAAGTCGAATGGAACTCCTCAGGAGCCCACGAAAGAGCCACACCCAGGCAGCAATGGACTTCAGTGTGTGTCCTTCCAGAGTGAACTTTCTTTCCATTTTTCCCTTTCTGTATTTCATGTGGGGTCCAGGGTGACCACAGACTCTACCGGCCTCTCTGAAGCCCCTGTAGCCTCACCAGGAGTTTTTAGCACATAGGCAGCGAGCGTTCTTTGGAGAGCACTTCTCTGGAGCTCTGGACACACTGGGAAGAAAACTGTCTAAGCCATTACAAATGTACTTCTTTTTTACATTGATTGCCCTGCCATAGCCTGCTTCAGATTGTTGTGTGTATTGTCTTAGGCTTGTGACTTCTGTGCAGGTTCCTTGGGAAGGATTGTTATTCTGTTGGTTTGAGCTGTGGTTTTCCCTGCTGTGTTTTCTCTACCTGTTTGGTTGTATTCGTTTTATGTATTCTGGGTATTTATTAAAATTTTATGGCTGGTTCCCATTCCTAAGTTTTTTCCCCTCCAGTTTAAATTGGCTCTTGGGTAAGAGGGGAGATAGATATATTTGCTTGCTTTGCTGTCTTGAACCTGTATGATCAGACATGAATTAGGAATTTGAGATTCTCACCTTTGGGTTTACTCATATTTTGGTATTTGGTATTAAAATTGCCAAATGAAGCTATTTAGATAACTGCATCTTACCTATCCTGCTAGGATTGAAATTGTCTACTATTTTTTTCTTTCTATAGCAAGATATCATAAAATAGACTATAGCATTAACAACTCTTATCCACGAAATCAAGAAATTCTGCTCAGCAGCTACCTCTGGCTTGAAAGAAAATTTGAGAAGCAGCCTCTGTCCATTTTAAAAAGCAGCTGAAGCAACTCCTATAGTCTTAAAAAATTGCTTTTAAAAAAATGTTCTTCTTTTGGGTAAGCCAAATTTACTTTGGCTCATTTAGAATTGATTGCTGCTATGCCATTTCCTTGTTTTTGTTCCCTCCAGCCTCCTGTTTGGTTATGTCCTTGGCATGAAGAAATAATGTGGGCCTGTCACTTAATTGTGATTGACTTAGCTGTGGAAAGCAATACAGCTTATCAGACTGGCTGCTGTGGGCTTTCCTAACTGTTCTCTCCAGAGATACTGAAAGGGCAAAGAACATTAAGGTGTTTGTCTCAGATGCTTGCTTAGTCCATAATGGTCTAATCAGAGTGTACAGATAATGTCCTTAAGTAAGTTTTGTGGAGGAATAAAACTGTTGTTAACTCTACCTGTTGTAGATTTTACTCTGAGCTTAGAAATATCTCTAACATTGGTTTTCACTTGAACATAAACAGAAGTATAGGTGATGGGAGATTGAAAACAAAACTGTTTAGCTTGGTATATTCTTAAAATTACAGCATTTAGATAAATGTTCCCTTAGTGAGTTAGAGTAGCTTGGTTATTCTATTATCTATACAGTTGAGAGATTTTTCTTTTTGTCAGCAGTTGGCATTAGAAACAAAGTGAATTTTTTGACCTTTGTCTTAAATGGAATGAAAATGTACTAGCTTCGGAAATGGGCAATTTTACCTTGAATATGATTTGTGTGGTTACATCTTTCTGCAAAGTAAATGTTTACTAATCATTATATTCTCTAGGTATAGAAGGTTGATTGTCCTGAAATGTGCAATCTACAGATCTGTATTTACAAAACATTTTAGGGAGAAACATTTAACAGTGAGCCTGTTAGGAAACTTTATGTGAGTTTTAAAAATATAATTCTTAGGCCGGGCGCGGTGGCTCAAGCCTGTAATCCCAGCACTTTGGGAGGCCGAGGCGGGTGGATCACGAGGTCAAGAGATCGAGACCATCTTGGTCAACATAGTGAAACCTCGTCTCTACTAAAAATACAGAACATTAGCTGGGCATGGTGGTGCGTGCCTGTAATCCCAGCTACTGAGAAGG
>NW_016107413.1:758644-787256 GCF_001604975.1 Cebus imitator
CTAATGTATTTTTAAAATATGTATAAGCCTGACAAGTAAAAAAAAAAAGTGATAAGAAAGCAGATTTTTTTCTTTTATTTTGGAATGCTTAAAACAATAAGAATTTATATCTTTATAGAAAGTAGTTTAAAAATTTTTTTTGATACTCACTTTTTTCACTTTAAAAAAAAAATTATACTCAAGTTCTGGGGTACATGTGCAGATCATGCAGGATTGTTACATAGGTATACACATGCCATGGTGGTTTGCTGCATCCATCTTAAATTATTTCACATGCAGTTTAACGTATCTCAGTAATATCTACTTTTTGCTTAAACATGGCAAAGAAAATATTAATAGTTTCACTTTTTATTTACATACTTTAGGGTTCATCAGGCCACTCAAAAGCTTTTGAATGTTAGAAAGTAAAATTTTCACACAATTATGTAAAACTGGTAAATAACAGAATAGAAATAGGATTTACTTAAATGTTACTAGCATGATGTACCTAAAACATGGCATGCCAGTCATTAATTAACAAATGCAATTCATCTGCCTACATGAGAGAAATTATTGGTAACCTGGTGTGTGTCAGATACTAGTAACTGACTTTTAAAAGTGATTTTCTTTAAATCATTCTGCTTTTCAAGCTAATTACCAAATTTAATATTTGTCATTTGGAAGGAGTTAATTACCTCAAATAAAAATTTTTCTTTTGGATGAATCCTATTCAATTTTTAGGTAAGAAGCACCCTGACAGCAATAGTGGTAGGGCACTGAGCTAAAGGTTCATAAAATAAAAATAATGCTTATAATTATTATGATAGAAATACAGCTTAAGCAAAATTTTTCTTTCTAAAAGTAGGAAATATTGCCATTCTGAGATTTCTAGACATCTGACATTTCTAAATACCTTTCTTGGTGACTGAAACTTTAAGAATGGTTTCAATTTAATATGGACAAATGGATTATTGATAATGTTACATATTTTCTCTACATAAAGAAAATATTATATATACTTTTTTTTTTTTCGAGACAGGGTCTTGCTCTGTCACCCAGACAGGGGTGCATTGATGCAATCCTAGCTCACTGCAGCCTCAAAATGTGTCTATTTTATAGGAGCTGTTTTATATATATGACACTTGCATGTGAGAAGTTACCTTATCTCCAACTTTGTG
This sequence comes from Cebus imitator, assembly GCF_001604975.1. Lineage (NCBI taxonomy): Eukaryota > Metazoa > Chordata > Mammalia > Primates > Cebidae > Cebus > Cebus imitator. The sequence continues at coordinate 759,802 of NW_016107413.1, forward strand.
ATTTGGAGAATTGAGATTTTAAGATTAAGGTTTTTAATTATAAACACTGAAACCTGAAATATAAACATTGTCTCATTATACCTTTTGCTCTTTTATGTGCACAATACTTTCATGTTACCACTTAAATCTTTTGGAAGTAGAATTCATACAACTTTTACAGAGATTGAGTGAGGCATTGTTTCTTATGTTTTATTTTTTACATTTCATTAGCTTTTCTTTCCTGCATTTCACCCTGACATTAGAGTTATTTGTTTTTGTTTTTGTTTTGACACAAGCCCCCCCTCACTCTGTCAGTCACGCAGGCTGGAGTGCACTGGTGTGATTGATCATCACTCACTGCATGGCAGCCTTGAACTCTGGGGCTCAGCTGGTCCTCTCACCTCAGCCTCCCAAGTAGCTGGGGCTGCAGGCATGTGCCACCATCCCTGGCTAATTTTTATATTTTTTGTAGAGAGAGGGTCTTGATGCGTTGCCCAGGCTGGTCTCAAACTCTTGGCCTCAAACAATCCTCACACCTCAGCCTTCCAAAGCCCTGGGATTCCAGGTGTGAGCCACCCCAAATGACCACATAAGATATTTTTAATCACATAGAGACAGATGATAGCCTTTTAAAACTTAAGAACAGGGATAGCATTTTGATGACCAAGTTACTAGCCCTCAGTTTTTTTCTTCTCATTAATATTTCTTCCCTTACCTATTCAATTAAACAAGACAAGGTCAATTTCCAAATAAATGTCTGCAGGAACAGGAATACCTAGGCTGGGCTTTACACCTAGTCACAGCTAACAGTCCATTTAGGAGCAACTCTACTGGATTCTCCTTTATTTTATAGAATTCTAGAGTTCCAAGAGATTTCATTAGTATTCTGATACAGAAAAGAAGAAAGTCTTAGAAGGTTAAAGGGGTTGATCAAGGTCATAGATAACTCATGGTTTGCCAAACATTACATCCACGGTTGAGTAAACATATACACCACTCAGTTTCCCAGAAATGAATCTTTGGTTGCACCAGACAGTGGTTGGTGCAAGTAGAAGTATAAGACCCCTCTTGGCTGGGCATGGTGGCTCATGACTGTAATCTTAGCACTTTGGGAGGCCAAGGCAGGAAGATTACTTTAGCCCCGGAGTTCAAGATCAGCCTGGGCAACATAATGAGAGCTCCTGTCTACAAAGAGGTGGTCTCTCTGTAGAGGGGGTTACCTCTACAACAACTTCTCTGTAGACGGTTTATCTCTACAATAATTTCTTTCACCTACATAGATGAATTTTTTAATTTTTTCATACAGCAAATGAAAAAAAAAAAATAGCTGGGTGTGGTGCCACGTACCTGTGGTCCCAGCTATTTGGTAGGCTGAGATGGGAGGATTGCTTGAGCCCAGAAGGTCAAGGCTACAGTGAGCCATGAACACACCATTGCACTCCAGTCAGAGTGACAGAGTGACACCTTGTCTCAACAACAACAAAAAAGATGCTTCTTCTCCCTAAACCTGATGAATTAGAGCCAGGCCATGTAGGGCCTTTCACATTAGATTAAGGATTTTAGTCTATGGGGCCTTTCACATTACATTAAGGACTTTAGTTTATAGGGCCTTTCACATTACATTAAGGACTTTAGTCTATAGGGCCTTTCATATTACATTAAGGATTTTACTCTGTATCTTACAAGCAGTAAGAAGTCTCGAAGGAAAGCATTTAAGCAAAGGATGAGATCAAATCTGCCTTTTTTAAAATCAGTCTGTCCTCACTTTGAAAGAATGATGGAGTAGAAATAGTGAGATTAGACAAAGGTTGATAAGTTGGGGTGCTGTTGCAGAAGTCTAGCTTGGATCAGGTTGGTAGAGATCAATGTGGAAAAACTGAGAAGCTTAAGGGATTTATAAAATAGTGGTTGAGGGAAGAAAGGAGTCCTATGATGCATTGATTTCTGATTTACAGGGGCTGTTAAATGGTGGTGCCATTTTGTGAGATATCCAGTTTGTGGAGTAGAAGATCATGAATTGTGGTTTTAGACCTGTTATGTTTAAGAGTCTGTGAACAGTTAGTGGCTTTTGTGGAACCAGAGCTCAGAGGAGAGGTCAGGGTAAGAGATGTGAATTTAATCAGGGCCATGGCTGTGAATGAGCTTCCCTAGGGAAAGACTTTCAACTGAGTAGAGGCTGAATATAGTATAGAGTGAACAGGTATACTAAGTTTCATACAGTGGATAGCTTTTTTTTTTTTCTGAGATAGAGTCTTGCTTTGTCACCCAGGCTGGAGTGCAGTGGCATGCTCTTGGCTCACTGCAACCTCCACCTCCCGGTTCAAGCAATTCTTCTGCCTCACCTTCCTGAGTACCTGAGACTACAGGTGAGCGGCACCACACCTGGCTAATTTTTGTATTTTTAGTAGAGATGGGGTTTCACCTTATTGGCCAGTCTGGTCTTGAACTCCTGACCTCGTGATCCACCTGCCTCGGCCTCCCAGAGTGCTGAGATTACAGGCGTGAGCCACCGTGCCCAGCCATATAGTGGATATCTTAAAGGATGGAACAAAGCTAGCTGTAATTTAGTTCTCTTCCTCCTCTTACCACATTCAGTAGAGTCCACAAATTGTCAGGTAGAGAAAGTATGTTCTGAAAAGAATTATTTCTTTAACTCCCATGAGAGAATTGTTACTCAACTCTTTGGAAATAGCTTCATTACAAAGAATGTAACATTTTCAGTTCATGAGATTTTTCCTGTATTGCATGTCAAACTTTGACCTGTTTTGTGGTATAGCTAGGATTGTATTTTGTCTTATAAGAAATTGCAAGTTTTTTTTTACAAATTCCATGAAATATGTACATCCTAGAGCCATTAGGAACCTTCATTTGCTTAGTTGGCATCTTCTTTATTCAACGCGTCATATAGTTTCTCAAACATTACATGTTGAATTTCAACTCCAACCTTTGGACATTCTTTATTCTCTAGTCTTTTTCATCAAGCCAGAAAGCTCAGAGCTACTTTAATTCTTACTTCTCTCTAATCTCCCCATCAAATCCACAACCAAGTAGGATCAGTTCTACCCCTAAACGTATCTGCAGCCTGTCTACTGCCCTCTGCCGTCATTCCGGCTGCCACCATCACTTACTGCAATTGCCAAGGGACTTTACTAACTTTTCCCCTGCTATCATTTTTGCCACCCTTTTTGTGAGCCATTCTCCACACAGTTATTTAGGTGTTTTCTAAAAGAAACTAGATAATTTTGCTCCCTTGCAAACCCTTATATGATTTCTTTTGGTACTTAAGATAAAATTCAAGATGATTTTCTTGGTTTACACAGCCCAGCATATGTTGATCCCTGTCCACCCTGCCAGCTTCGCTCTTCACTAGTGCTGTTTCCTGCCCAGAATGCCCTCATCCCAGTCCTTCACTTGGCTAACTCTACTCATCCTTCAGATATAAGCTTAACTGCCAGTTTTCAAAGAAGACTTAGCCAAATCTCTCTTTTCAGGCAAATTGCTCCTTCTCGGCTTGGTCAAGGAAGGCCTCTCTTTAGAGCTGATCCTAAATGACAAAAGGAGCAGCCCACGCAAAGCCTGAGCCTACTGCCTTCCAAACCACGAGACTCAGTTGCTAAAGCTTTTGGAGAAGAGGGTCTGTACACACAATCAAATAATTCAAAGATTTTTTAATCAGACGAGGCATGCTTTGCAAGAAGCAAATCTCTACAAGTTTAGATTTCTAGATAGGTTTCTAAAGTACTAGTGATGCCATTGGCTTGGCTTAACAATAGATTCATTAGTGCTCAGTGACCCCAGCACACGTGGTGCCCCATACTTGGTTTCCTTTTGGGCAGGATGCATCCTAGAGTACAAAAAGTGTGAATTTCAAGGTCAGTGAAACATGAACTCAGATACCAGTTCTCCCATTTATGAGCTGTCAAACTTGGACAACATATTTCTTTACTTTGAGTCAGTCTCCAACCCTGGCAGGCTGTGGTGGAGATTAAATGACATAATGTTTGTAAGGCACTTAGCACAGAGCAAATGCCTAAAATGATTCTGATCATCATTCACTTACATTATTTACCCTTAGAATAAAGCTATCAAATTACCAATTTTAAGACTGCTTTACATAAGATAAATGTAAACTTTTGAAAAGAAACAGTTGAACAAACACATTGCCCAGAATTCCTTGATGCTTTCTTGTGAAGGTAGGAAGAGAAAAATGATTCTATGTCTCAGCAAAGGTAAATATTATAAAGAATATAGTTTCCTTTAGTTTTTATTTGATCTTTTTGTTCCCTCTAGGAGATAGTTTCTAAGAATGTGGGAAAACTTCAGAAGCAGAATAAGACACATGTTCATAGACACATGGAAACCTTTACCTTTGTTTACCCAGTGATTTTTTTCAAAGCCCTAGATAGCAAAATATCAAGAGTGGAGTTGGAAGGCAGCCTTCCATACTGAAGACCTAGAGTAAAATCTTAGGTCAGAGTGATTCCACACTGACCCACAAAGGAAAAGGAGTGTGTTTCTATTTCATTTCTGTTGTCAAGTGTCTTACATTTTAATCTTGTTTAGGTTTTGGATTAAAAACTTGTTACATTGTTCGTCACACTAAAAGAAATGTTTACATGCAAGCAGACTAATTCAGCAGATTTATTTAGCTTTTCCCTGTTCTGGATGGAGCGATGGCACATATTTTACTTCCGTAAAGAATTTGTCCAAAGCATCAAATATAAAGATAATTTTTTAATTTTCTCCTTCCCTTTTTTTCTAGGATTATGACAGTTTTTTTGAATCCAAGGAAAGCAACTCAGTCTTTTCATTTTTGGGCCTGAAACCACGGTTGGCATCAAAGGTAGGTAAATCTTTTCTTATTCTTGTTTTAGAATTCATCTTTTTAAAATTATTCTTAGACATGGAGGATGAAGGTGTTAGTGGAATGCATATATAGTTTCTTAGATTTGGGGATTTTGCTTCCTCTGATGCATAATTAGAGACTACTCAGTGTTAAAACACACAACAGAGGCTAGTTTTTTTTTTTTCCCCAGCTTTTCAATTGTTGCTATAAATTAGAATATCACCTTATTTCTAATTTATACCCCATTCCTCCAAGAATTTAAGGTAGTAAAAAGTAGTAGATACTTTTGGTTTTAAATTGCAATTTTTTTTACTTTATATTTTTTGAAATAGCAGACTCAGAGTCATATTTAAAGGTTTTTTAAATGTACTTTCATTGGAGATGAGATGGTCCATAATAATAAATGGTCAAGCTTGAAGAAAAAAATTCAGTTTCTTAATCAAAATATTTTGAAGCCACTTTATTAGGTCGTATGCCTTTTAGAAAACATAAAGGAGCCAATATTTTCTCATGTTTAGAACTACAAATGATGTGTGTTATCACAACTTTATTAAGCTTGTGGATTCACTTTCAAAATAAGAAAAAAACATTTATTAAGTAAGGTACTATTTTTGATGTGTGTACACACATTTTCTTTCTGAATATGAAGTAGCCTAGACTCATTTTTTTAAATTGGGAAAATATTTAAAAATGGTAAAATAGAGAATTAAAATCACCACCCAGAGCTAATCACGTTGACATTTTTGTATATTTTCTTGCAATCTTTATATACATGGTAATTGAGGTTTTGAGTGTGTCTATTTTTAACACAACTGAAATAAAAGTACATTACCGAGAACTTTGATGTCTGAAAGTAATAGGTCTTTTGAGGCTACCCAGGATTTGTACCACCTCTGGCATACCTGTAGGAGGAAGGCAGGGACCCTCAATAACAAATTATATACCAGCATCTGCAATGCATAGCCAATGTGAAATCCTGCTTTGTTTTTACATCAGTTAAGTCCACATATGGTTGTGGGTGGTTTCCATGCACATGTTTTAAGCAGAGGCAAAACCCACACATACCATATTTAAAGGTTGTTAAAACTGTTTTTATAAAGATGGAACATTTGAATACTTGTTAGGAAAATTAGAGTATTTTTATAACATGTTTCATCTAAAGGTATTAAAAAGTATTATCCCTGGAAAAAACTAGGATGGGATAGTCTAATGGATGCATAAATCCAGCGGGCGTCATTGTCTATGCAAAAACCTTTTAAAAAATACTGTGTGTTCCCATTTTTCCCAAATATGTAAATTCCTTAGAGACTGTGAGCTGACTTTTTTATTCTTCAAAGAAATGTATTTTCTCAACAGTTTCTCAGGAAATTTATGATCTATGAAATTTACATTCTCACATGGTTTGTGGCCGTAGTATTAAAGTTGATCTTGGTGCCACTGATTTCAGGGAGCCATCCCAAAGGTGGCGAGGGCCCTGGATACCGCCTCCATCCAGCCCACCATTTTCAGGGACCTGAATCAGTTGTCCCTGGGCAGAAGCACCTGGGACCAGAGCAGATGTCCATAGCACAAGGTCTGTGCCACCCTCCATGAACCATTTAGGGCTTTAAAGGCTAATAGCAACTCATATTTATAGGCATTTATACTTCATCATTATATGAGAGAAGTGAAAATGTCTTCAAGAACAATTTAGCATTTTCTCCCTTTCTTTTATTTTTCACCTTGGTAGTGATTCATTATACAATCTACAGTCTAAGGCTTTGACACAGGGTTCACAGGTTTAATGTACTAGAAGATGAAAACCCTCTTTTCTCTTTTCCTTTCCTACTTGTTTAGTATACACGCATAAAAAACAGGGCAAGAAAGCCTATCAGGAAACATAAAGACAGCATTAGCACCTATAATTGCACTTACATGGTAGGAGAGGACATTCACAGGCCCATCGGGCACAGGTGCAGTGTAGGCTCTGACTGGGCTGCCTTCCAAAGTGGGCAGGCCAAAGGTAGGTTGGAGGTCTCTAGGTGATGGCCTGCAGGCTACATTGCCTCTGGATATAGTTTTTGTCCTCTACAGAATTTTTAAAAGGATGTAAATGTTAGATGGTGTGGAAACTCTGGTGGGGGCAGTGAGGGGATCTCACTTTCCCCTTTGGTTGGCTGGAGCCCACAGTGGCTGGCCCACTGTGATACCTAACTAACTCTGAGAAAGGGAGGCCTTTTCACCAATAATTTTTAGGTAGAAAACTGTCAAAGTTAAAATTTAATAGATTCCAAGAAGGGCCTGTTGTAGAAGATTATACTTTCAAATCCCTGCCTTTCAGGGGTGATATTCAAAGTAGGTAACAACTGGTCTACACCGGGCGCTGACTGGCCGTAGCTCGAGCAGGCCACGGAAGACGTCTGTGCCAGGTGTCAGCTCTTTATCCGTTGGCTCGGGGAGAGGGTGTAGGGGTGGCACTTGGGGGATTGGGACACCGACTCTTTACTAACAGGTATGGTCATACTAGAGTGGTTCTTTATCTTGGGTTGCTGTTAACGAGCATCTCCACTGGCTCTTTGAGCAAGGTAACTCCCACCCAGCCATACACAAGTGGAGCAGTACCTCTGAGAGGAGTCCCAATAGGTCATTGAAAACATGCAACCCTCTTTCCACTTTTGTATTTGGCAGGTCGGGTGGCTGTGATTTAAATCTGGGCTCTGATGCTGAGAGCCAGGATTTGCTCTTACCAATCACATGGGGGTGATTTGTTATGATTTCCAGCCTTTCTGTTCCTGACATTTAAAAACCCCTGCCAAGGGTGAATTTTCTTGTTGATGTAATGCAATAACTAGCATTGTTTTTTTTTTTTTTTTTTAAACAGGCAGAACCTTAGAGAAGAAGAGTGGAAGATGACGGAGATGCATTTTGAAGCACCCACTGGTACTCGCACACACATGCTTACCTAATGCATCACTGTGACAAAAGCCACACACATTACCAGTCACTTTGCTTGCCACGGAAAAGAAGTTTTTGAAAGATGTGGATATAATGCGGATTGCATGATTGCTTTAAACCAAATCAGGTGGTGGATTTTTTTTTTTCTTTCTTATTTTATTTTGCCTGCAGTTGCCTCACTCACCTGGAAATACTGACACCTGTTACAGGTGTACTTTCTTAATGACCGAAAGTTAAGTGGGTAGCACCATCAGAGAGAAAATGTTGGATCTGCCCTAGGTTATAGTAGATGCCAAAATTGCATAAACCCACTTCTCTTTAAGCTACCGGGATTGTGTCTTTGAAATTTGTCTGCCAGGCTGTTAGAATCTTTGAATCAGAAGGAAAAAAAAGCAGCATTGGTTGAAAAAGGGCGTTGAAAAATTTGCTGCAGAATCACTTACAAGCATCATGATTCCCATGCTTTGTAATAACACCTGGTGAAAAAGTTTGATATTCTAGACTTGTTTTAGTAATGGAAACTCTTACCCCATATATCATCCAGGCTCCTACAGATGTTTCCAGAAATCCCTGTTGCAACATCAAGTGATCAGAACTAAGTTACTAGAATGACAATAATTGCTATTCGAAATATATGCTTCTTTATTTCTTGCAAGGGGCAAGTTTCACCTAAATGCCTAAGACTGCTTGAAAGATATATTTTAAGTGGTGCACTAATTAGTTAGTAAATTTATAGGAAAATTGTCTGACTAGTATCTGAAGGCATATTCAGCTCTAGCAATTTATTTATAATACATAAGTATTCATATATTTTTAAATGCAGCTCCCCTAACAGACAGCTGCTGCTTCTATTTTGTGAAGGGATTATATTTTTTGAGAAAGGAAGATTTCAGTTAGATATATTTTGTGAACCCTTGATTAAACATATTAAAATATACCAATATTGTAGTAAAATTTAGTTTTTCCTTATGTTACTTTTCATTTGTCTCTAACTTTGCTTGCTCATATTTCTGGCCAATGTACAGCCTACGATTTTTCAGATTAATAGAGATACTTGCTCTGATTTCATATATGAGCAAAAGTAAGTTTTCAGAGCAATACATTTGAGAAAGAGAGTAACTCGGAATTGTATTTGTCAAGGAAAATCTCTACTCCCATTGGAGTGGATGTTGATAAACATTGAACGTGTCTACTTCATTAGAGCAGAGGCTACTTTTCTGCATTCTTGTTCCTTTAACAGGGATGCTTAATTTTTTTAAAAAAACCTAAAGAGTTTTAAATTGCCAAACAGAAGAACAGCCTTGAATAGAATAAATTCTCAAAGGGCTGCCTAAAATATTTTATTCCTAGCATTCTGATTCTGGACCTTTCATTGTAATTATGAGTAGAAAATTTATAAGAAATTGAAAAAGCAGAATTATAGCCCTGTCACATGTGCCCCCCACCCCCCACCCTATGCCTTGCTAAATGAACTTGTTGAATGCTAAGGCTGAAATCCCAACCTGAGATTTGGAGTCCAGAAGGAAAGTGTGAGAGATTTCTACTTAACTGGAACAGACACATGATCCACAATTTTCTCTTCAAGGAAAGCTATTGTCAAATTATGGATATTATTGTTTAGTTGTCATTAAGTAAGATCCAGGTCAAATTCCATTTGACAAATCCCAGGGACTATCCAGGAATTTTTTTTTTTAAACTGGATATTGTATTTGAATATATGAATCTTCTGATAAAACTGAGAATTTCTTTTTAGGCTGTTATAAAAATTGTCATGTTGTAATTCATTACTCAGCTAACATTTAGTCTAATCTTGCTAGTGATTGCCAGGAACCAACTTGCTAAGGCTGAGGCTTTGCAAGTTAACTGTTGGGGTCAAAATATGGATCAATAATATACTTGCTAGACAAAGAAAGCTACCCAGATTTGTCTCATAATTTTTGAGTTAACCACAGTACACCTATTATGATTATAGTAAAAAAGACTAGTAGGTAATAATGCTAAATTATCAACACAGTTGTATATCATCTCCCTACGCCATTTTTTTTTTTTTTTTTTTTTTTTTGATCAGCAGAGAAATACAGGAGACCAGGCTTGGGTGGTGCTGTACTTGTTATGAGTGAGGTAGAAGCACAGTGTGTGGCATTTACATGGTACCCAGGCTCCTCCAAGTACCAAGATGTTACCCTCTGAGACCTCCACTTAGTTCAGAGAATATGGTGTTCTTACCTGTATTCTTTTACCAGTTGAATTCAAAACATATAATAATGATTTTTTTGTTCCTTTCTTTAAATAGCTGCCTTTAGATTTTGATAATCACAGTCTTAAAATCCTAGGAAAGAAGTGGATGAGAATCGCAGGCACAGATTTTATATCAAGGGCATTTCAAGACAGAATTTTTATTTCCTGTAGTAGGCTTGTTGGAACAAAGGAAATGTGCTGCTAAAAATCATATTATGCCATTTTAAAATTGGATAAAATACCAAGTGCCATCCTACTAGGTGTATAAAGACCAGAAGAAAATTTAGTTGGGAAAATACTTATTTTTCCAAATTCTGGTATTTTATTACAATCAAAGAAGAGAAAAGCAAGATTTTTTTCACCCTCAGACTCTAATATATTTTAGATTTGTTTCTGTTTTATAGATTTAATTCAACACTCCCACATAGGTTTTTTTATGTTACATGAATTTAATAATAAACTTATTTTTGTCTCCTGTTATTGAAAAGTACCAAAGCTTCGTTCTGTTTTGTTTGATTTTACTATAGGGTTTTGCTTTTTCAAGAGATACTTTTTATTTAACAGCTTTTGTTAAGTGTCAGGTTCCACTTTGTTGCATATAATTATTGTTTTCAGATTTCAATTGGTATGTGTTTGTCTCTTAAGGCATTGGTGAAATCTCAGTTTTTATATTCAGCATAAAGGAGAATAAATTCCAGAAAACACATATTCTGAAAATGGAGTATTTGTTCCCTACCATTTTTAAAACCTTTCTTAATTTTAGTTCTGTTTAGTTGGGAGACTGTGATTTTATTCTCACCTGTGAACCTCATGCATGAAAGCTACACATTAAATTGTGAAAATATAAACAGATCATGTGATCATTCCAGGAGCCAGGCATGAGGTCCTGCATGAGGGTGCTGGGAGGACACCACAGATTCATCTCAGATAGTGATGAGGACCAAGGATGGAGTTAAATTACTCAGCCCTGGGTTGGATGGGGTGGTTCGAGTGGATAACTGTGTGGTCTCCTGAGTATACCGAAACCACAGGCTGGTGGTGGCTATTTTCTCTGAATTGGGTGCAGAAAACAAGGGCAAAGTGACCGCGACTCCTATTACCTTTGAAGCAGCCATGTCAGAAAGCAGAAGAAAACATTTCTGAAGGCGTTGACTGAGGTTGATCTTATCACTGAACAATTTCAAGCCTTAAGCACCAAGACAGGAGGAGGATGGAGGAAGAGATGAGAGGGAACAGGCTGTAGGTTTGCAGAAACGTGTGAAACCATGAAATCAAAAAAGCAAAATGATTACTGCCTACTTGTGACTCAGATCTTCAGGGTTTTCCTAGCTCTTCTAGAAATACAAGCCAGGTTAGTTTGTTCATCCTTTCTGTCAGCATGGATCAAGCCCCTAAAATGTGGTAAGTATTGTCGGAGCAGGACAATATCTCTATTCTCAAGTATGAGAGGAACAGAAACAAAGCAGTAGTTTTAGCCAGGGCTCAATGATAGAGTGGAAGTTATAGCCTCCAGGCTGTGATTCACTATTTGAAACATTATATGTAATTTTTTTTTGTTATAAGGTGTTTGAATTTTTAAGAAATTTCATACATGCAATGGAATATAGATATGTATATACACATATAACATATATGCTAAAGTATAAAGAGTAATAATAATAATAAACAAACCCCTGTGTGCCTACCACCCACCTATTGCCTTTCCTTTGAGGTAGCATGTACTCTTTCCTGAACCTATTTCTATCCCTGTCTGATAGAGGGAGCCCGTATACTGAACTTTGTGTTGATCATAGACTTCTTGTCCTTCATCACTTTATCTCCATGTATGTATCCTTAATGCATAATAAATGGAATCAAAGTGAATGTATTTTTCTGTCACCTCCTTTTTATATTTATTGCCATGGGAGTTTTTTCACCACTAAATATTATTCCATTATGAGTATATCACAAATATTCCCTTCTCCAGCTGGTGCTTATTGAACTGCATCTTTGTTTGAAACAGAAAAAAGCAATGTTGCTATGAACATTCTTTTATGTGACTTCTGCTGTACATCCTCAAGAATGGATGTATACCTTGAATAGAATTGCTGTTTTGTATAATAAAAGCACATGATCAGCTTTAATGGATAAGGCCAAATTGTTTTCCAAAGTACTAATTTATGCTCCCTACTGGTATACTAGAATTTCCAGGGCTCTAGATCTTTGCCAATGTTTGAGATCGTGATAGTTGCATTTTTGCCAAGCTGGGAAGTATAAAATATTACTTCATTGTGGTTTCATTCTGTAAATTTTTGATTATTAGTAAGTTGAACATGTTTTATTATGGGATTTCTTATTTCTTCTTGGCAATCCCTCTTCATATCTTTTGCCTTTCTTCCTATTGAGTTGTATTTTAATTATTAAATTTTAAAGTTTCTTTATATTTAACCTTTAATTGATCAACAGTTATTTAATCATTAAAGTGAAGAGAGACCACATTTAGAGTAGAAAAGTCTTCTGAGGCCATTTCCAGAAATTACGCTAAGCGTGTGAATCTTTATTCTATTTGGAGAAAATAAAGTTAAATACATATATATTTTTTTCTGTGTGCCAATTTTTACTTTGTCAGCATATCAACCAAGAGTTTTACTTTAAGAACTTTTCTGTGCTATAGGAGGATTTCTTCTTTGAAGCTATTTTAAAGCTCACTAATTCCAGTTATTTTGTAATAAATTAATATCATTAATGTTATAATTTAGTTTTCTGCTACAGAATTTCACTAACAAGAAACCTTTATATAGACTGTATGTTTATATATGCATATCTCCTTAGTATGTCACCACATAATGGGCCTATAGCAATAGGCCAAAATGATGTTACACTTAAGTAAATGTTAAAAAATTATTTCCTTAAGTAATAGGAGATTGTATTGAACCCATACCCAATTAAATAATCATTAATCTGAATGAGGCAGATGAGCATCATGCTGAATATGACCCATATTGTGGTGGCAGCATGTTTCCATGTGTAAGCCAATTGGCGGGTAGAAGAACAAGAAACTAGAATGTAGTCTTATCTTCTGGGACCCTACTAACTGAGGGGATAACATATTTGACAGAATGAGGACCCTGGTATTTGAAAACATGTTAACTGAAAGCTTGGTGTTGCTTATAATGAATAGGAAAAAGATTTAGACATTTTTGTAAAATAGCACTCAACACTGTTGTAAGATACATCATTTTTGGCCCTATAATAATAAAATTTATTGTAATGAAACCTTCCACTAAAAAAGCTCTAGCACAAGAATCTATCATACTAATGTTATAGAAACAAACACTCTATAGTTGAGAACAGTACTATCCAGTGTGGTATCAACAAACCATATATAGCTATTGAGCACTTGAATTGTGCCTAGTTGACTTTGTGATGTGAATGTAAATATATTCCAGATTTTTAAGACTTAATGTAAAAGAAAGAATGTAAAATATCTTATTGATAATTTTTATATTGGTTACATATTGAAATAGTGTTTTAGATATATTGGGTTAAATTAAATACTAAAATTTATTTTTCCTTTTTGTTAATGTGCCACTAGAAAATTTAAAATTACATAAATATCTTGCATTATATTTCTACTGGACAGTACTGTTCTGTACAGACCTCTTTACCTGAATTTACAATAAAGAAAACCTTTGAAAGCCTTTTTGGATTTTGGCAAAATGTCACCTTCTTTCCTTTGTAATACTGACAGGAAATGTGAACATCTCCAGGAACATAATTTTCTAATAGTGCTGCCAAGATAAATATTTTTCTCATTTTGCTTTTTTGTCCCTCTAGGTTGAAGCACATTTTGTAGTGAAAGAGAAGGTTCTTTTTTTTTTTTTTTTCTAGATAAACAGAATAATGTTTGTGTGTTCTCATAATATGTGACATCTCTTTATGTGTCTAGTCTCTTATTACTACATCATCATATAAACTCGACATCTGTTGAATTTTCTCTGTGAACTAATTCATAGTGGCATGTTTGTATTTTTTAAAATACATTTTATTGTGTATATTTAAGGCATACCACATGATGTTATAAGAAACATATTTGTAATAAAATGGTTACTATCATGGAGCAAATTAACATATCCACCATCTCACATAGTTACCCATTTTCCCTCCTTGTGGCAAGGGCAGCTATAATCTACCCCTTTGGCAAAAATCCTGAATAGAATATGCTATTAACTACAGGCCTAATGTTGTGCCTTTGGATCTTTAGGATTGTTTATCCTACATATTTGCTGCTTTGTATCTCCTGACCTACATTTTTTCTGCCTTGCCCCCAAACCCAGACCTAGTAACCACTGTTTTATTCTCTCTATATTTGACCTTTATTTTTTTAAGTTCATCCATGTTGTGGCAACACGATCTCCTTTTTTAAGGCTGAATAATATTCCTCTGTGTGTGCGTGCATGTGTGTGTGTGTGTGTGTGTGTGTGTACACACATACACTATAGTTCATCAATCATAATGCAACTGCAACATCTGTGTTCAGTCTCTTGTTACTCTATCATCTTATAAAGTTGATATTTCCTGTTGAATTGGTCTATATCTGTGAATTATATCATAGTGGCATTTGTGTATTTTTTTTTCTTTTTTTAAAAAAGGGAACTTAACCCACCGATACTGTCTACAATCTGCAGAACAGTGGTGAATATTAATAGGATTTGGTCTTATATTTCCTAAAATATTATTTCTTTGTATCTATAAAACTCACTTGAGCTTGAAAGAATATATGAATAATCTGGCCAGGCACAGTGACTCATACCTATTAATCCTAGCATTTTAGGAGGCCAAGATGAGAGGGTTGCTTAAGGCCAGGAATCCAAGACCAGCCTGGGCAACACAGCGAGATCCCTTCTCTTCAAATGATAAAAATTTTAGCCAGGCATGGTTGCACACACCTGTAGTCAGGAGGCTGAGGCAGAAGGATTCCTTTAGCTCAGATGTTTGAGGCTGTAGTGAGCCAAAATTGTACTATGGTACTCCAGCCTGGACAATGGAGCAAGACCCTGTCTTTCAAAGAAGAAGGAGAGGAATATATGGACAATTTGCCTTTAAAACGTTTCATTCTGGGATGGGCACAGTGGCTCACATCTGTAGTCCCAGCACTTTGGGAGGCCGAGGTGGACAAATTACCTGGGGTCAGGAGCTCAAGATCAGCCTGGCCAACATGGTGAAACCTCATCTCTACTAAAAATTTTTAAAAATTAGCTGGGCGTGGTGGCGCGCACCTGTAATCTCAGCTATTCTGGAGGCTGAGACAGGAGATTTGCTTGAACTCAAGAGTTGGAGGTTGCAGTGAGTCAAGATTGTACCACCGCACTCCAACCTGGGCAATAGAATGAGACTATGTATCAAAAAAAAAAAAGTTTCCCTCGGGCATGGTTGCCAAAAATTAAAAACAGATATGTGATTATTAAGGGAAAATGTTTACTTTCCCTGATGAAGTTCTTTTTTTTTTTTTTTTGAGACAGTTGCACTCTGTTGCCCATACTGGAGTGCAGTGGCACAATCTTGGCTCACTGCAGTCTCTGCCTCCCAGGTCCAAGCAATTCTCATGTCTCAGCCTTCCAAGTAGCTGGAATTACAGGTGTGCCCCACCATATCTGGCTAATTTTTGTCTTTTTCCTTTTTTTTAGTAGAGACGGGGTTTCACCATGTTGGCCAGGCTGGTCTCCAACTCCTGACCTGAAGTGATCTACCTGCCTTGGCCTCCCAAAGTGTTGGGATTACTGGTGTGAGCCACCGCACCTGGCCTGCCCAGGCTTTTAACCATTTGTTTTTGCTATTCTTTTAGCAAAGTAATTTTGGGGAAAAACCAGTATTATTTTTGTCATTATAATTGATAGTGACAGCACTCATTAAGTGGAGGAATTTTTTTGCATTATTTTGTTTGGAATCCTTTCCTGAAATAGGAGTGATTGTATTATACCCTTGCAAGCCCAAGAGATGCCAACCATCTTTATATGGTGTGGCTACTTCACCTGTTGCTTTGGGTCTCATCCTTTGTCATTCTAATGAATTACCACACACACCTGTATGAGATTTAGCTTTTGGAGATTTAGCTTTTGGGTTGCCTGTGTTTATCTTGTCCCAGATAAATACAGACAAATATTGTTCATGATTTTTTTTTTTAGTTTATTGATATTATTATCCCATTTATTTACATTTTCTTTTATTTTCTTCCCTGCCTATTTCATGTCATGTACTAATAACATCACTAAGTTGAAATACAGATTCTGAGACCTGAGACAGCCCACAGCTTGGCTCCAGGACTGACTCTGAAATCAATAGTTGGGCTAAAAGACCAGCAATTTGGCATGGACTTTGTGATCCCAGCCCAGAAGAATCCTTTTTTCCCTCCTTTCCTGTCATTAGAGGTGAACCACTCTTAAACAACCTGCCCCTAGCCATGTCCTAACCAACCAGTATGGCTAACAAAAGTGATGACAACAGCACTATTTTCACTTCCCAGACTAGGAACCAGAAGGAATAACTCCAGCTGCAGCCTCCCTTACCATACTATTTTACATACCTAGTAATTGTGTATTGTGCTGTATCCTCATAATTGTGTATTATGCTGTATCCTAATCATGGATGAGGAGCTCAGTACTGTCATTTTTCCATCCTAGTCATAAGGGGGCTGTGCACACAGAATTTTAGCAGTTGCATATTTAGTAGCTTAAATTACTCCAGTATTCAGACTTGTGGATGGCTTCTGAACAGCAGCAGTAGGGAAGCCCTGCCCTATCGTTGACCATTGAAGGCACCAGGCTGCCTCCAAGTGAAAACATTCTGGAGTGACCCTGTTCTCTACTCTAGGGGCAACTTTACGTAAACCCCAAAACATGTAACCAGTTACATCTGCAGTGAGGATGGGCAGAGATACTGCTGGAATTAGATAGATGCAGGCAAAATGACAAGTTGATGACAAAGGAATTTACGTGGTGGTGGTGTCTACCTCAAAAGACAGCTGTCTCCCTGAAATGCCTCATTTTAGAAAGTAGATTTTTAAGTGTTGATAAAGATCTGATTTCTACAATGTTTTCACCGTAACTGAAAAGTATTTATTAGTCTCCCTGATGCAAATGGCCCTTTATTGGTAATATTTTCAATACCTTAATATTTAATAGGAATATTTTTCTGATTGAAATAGTATCATTTGTATTAACAAATAAACTGTCCAGCCAAAGCCCGAAGATTTTGTGCTAACAAGTCGTTTTTTTTTTTTTTTCTTTGTACTTTGGCTTGTGTCTTTTACCTGATGAACGTCTGAGAAAGGAGAAAATAAGCCTTCTCTTATTTCAGTAAGGGCATAATCATCAGTTACCAGTTTAAACCCAAGTATGTTGTTATAAAAAAAATTCATTCTCTCTTGTATTAAGACAATTTTATGGAGTATGTTGATACTGAGTATTATACTTGTTTGCATTATATTGTTGAAGAAAGTGTAGCGCTTTGTAACTTACCTGTGAGCATAAATGTTTATGTTTAGTATCTCAGGAGCTGCTTTCTTTGATGTTTTTTACTTTGTAATATTTAATTTGGGTCAGCTTTTGTATTAATTTGTTTCCACGCTGCTAGTAAGATATAAAGGAAAGAGCTTTAATTGACTCACAGTTCTGCATAGCTGGGGAGGCCTCAGGAAACTTAAAATTATGGCAGAAGGGGAAGCAAACATGTTCTTCACATGGTGGCAGGAGAGAGAAGTGCCAGCAGGGGAAATGCCAGACGCTTATAAAACCATCAGATCTTGTGAGACTCACTATCAAGAGAGCACCGTGGGGAACCACCCCCAGGATTTAACTGCCTCCCGCAAGCTCCCTCCCCCAGCACGTGGGAATTATAATTCAAATTATAATTCAAGATGAGATTTTGGTGGGGGACACAAAGCCAGACCATATCAGTTATGTCCCCAAAGAGAGCAATTACTTGTATGTCCTTTTTAAAAATTGTCTATGATAAGTTTGCATATAAAAACTGACTCTACAGTCAAATGATATACATAGTTTATTAGTGTGCATTTAATCTATCTGGTAATTAACTATATGGCCATGTACTAGTTTTTTTCTTGTTGTATCACTAGAACTTTGATTCCTGTCACCTTTTCCGCTGACAGTTACCAGTTAGAAAGTTTGAAATGTGTTTTGTTGGTCTAAGACTAATTAGGGGATAAATATCACACCATGTTTTAAACATGGAAGTTATATGTAAAAAAAATGCTGAACTCTGATAAAAGAGTGACTATCAGATATAAGAAAACTATATTTTATGTTAGGGGTAAGGGAGACTATCCAAGGAAGGATAGACTTGGAAGGGATGCTATGCTTCAGACTCCTTGTAAAGTTGTGTTTGCGGTCCACTGGATGGCAAAGAAGCTCACTGGACAAGCAGGAAGCACCTTCTAGAGTGCAGGCTGGGGCAGGTGAGCCTTAGCCAGTGGCTGGGCTTGCAGAGAGAAGGGCCACCAAGGCAGACAGGAGGGCTGTAGCACATGGCATTCACGTAAAGAGGGCTGTGTAAGGTTATCCCCAGGCCACACCAGAGCTGCAAGATTCCTGAGAAGCCACATATTCTGGGCCTCTGAGCTGGGGCAGAGCTACTCACACTTCTAACATACCATGCAGCAACCAGACACTGCAAGAGTCTTCTCCATCCTGCAATATCCTTTCAGAATGCTCCGTCACAAAGACTTAACATTGTGCTCACTGTGAAGGAGAAAATTTTAAAGGATTTCTGTCCATGATCACAGAACAGGTATTGAAGCATGAATTTGGAGCTAAGATGGAAACTGGCACGTGTCATACGAGGATTCTGTAAGAGGATTCTCTTAGTGACTTCTCATCTGGAATTAGTCATGTTCATTAACAGCAAAAGATTATCAGTGTTTCATGAAGTGTAGGTAATTTAAGTGAAAGTCTGCATTACAGGAAATTCTGATGCCTTGCTATAAAGTAGAAACTTCATTGTGGGAAGCTAGCAACTCAGTTATTAACCAAGCTAATGAGTGGCTCATAAGAGATATAACTGACAGGAGGACGCAAGGTTGGGAATATAATATGGGCTTCTGGTCATCCTTTGTGGGTCTATACTCAGTTCCATAAAGCTGCTGAAATTTAATTTCAAGGAAAAAGCATTGTGCTGACGTGCATACTTAATGCTAATAAGTATATAATCAGTTATTCTGGTTACATACACTAATCTATTTTTAGAGCTTTGATCTTAGCCCAGCCCTAGAATTTCTCTTTAATTTCAAAACAATAAATACAAGGTGCCCAGTGGTTAAAGGACACAGTTATTGGCTCTATTTTTGTCTTTAATTTACTCCTGTGCCAAACAGGAAATTGAAAAAAAGTGTCTGTAGCTTCTGACCTATTCATTCACCCTAAAAGGTCTTACTTATAATGGAAGACAAAGAAGAAGGTGATTAGGAAATGGGAGGTGCCAGATCCAATTAAATTCAGTGATTCTGTGCATTCCCAGACTTTCGGTCCATGGTGCCTAGTGATTAAGTGGGTGGTGATAGATGGGTAGATGATCCTGCCAGACGTCTTCTCTTTATTAACTTAAAGCAAGGCTAAAGTGAAAGAAAAAGTAATTTTACTGAGAAAGTAATTGGTTTCAAAAGATGGCTTGTCTAGGACAAGCCATTTCTTACCAGTGCTTCTCTGGCTTGATGCTTGAGCCCTTGGTAAGCACCTCATTTCTGTTGATTTTCTCACTGATAGTTGGAGTTTTGCGTACTATCAAGACATGTTTATCAAGTCAAGAGTAGAATCACAGTACCCCTGCCATTCTAGACTTTGTTGGGAATGAATATAAAAGTAACTTCCAGTGTGGTTGTGTCATATTAGGAGCTTATTATGCAGTTTTTACATCATTTTGGTATGGTCAAACCAAACAGGAGAAAAGAATCTGTGTTGGCCAGGAGGCTGCACTAGAGGCCTCTGGACCCATTGAATTCATAGGCTGTATGCTACAGATTTTGCAGATGTCTACAAATCAGTGCTTAACATTAGTGTTAGTTCCAGGAGCTAATTAACCTCACACCATAACCTCAGAATTTGTTAGGCGTTAATATAGAGGGTAGGGACAGGTAGGGAGATCTGGGACTATTTATTATTTCACAGAAGTATTAGTTAACTGAACGTTCTGGTTTCTCCAACAGCCAAAAGGAAGAGTTACTGCTGGCTTAGAGTGAAAGCAGACCAAATCATAAGACTATTTATTTTTATTATGTAACCGCCCACTTATTTCAATTTGATTGATGTTCTTTTATGTTCATACACATTTTTTTTTTTTTTTTTTGAGATGGAGTCTCACTCTGTCGCCCAGGCTGAGTGCAATGGCACAGTCTCAGCTCACTGCAACCTCTGCCTCCTGGGTTCAAATGATTCTCCTGCCTCAGCTTCCTGAGATTACAGGCATCCGCCACCATGCCCAGCTGATTTTTGTATTTTTAGTAGAGGTAGGGTTTCACCATGTTGGCCAGGCTGGTCCTGATCTTGTGATCTGTCAGCCTTGGCCTCCCAAAGTACTGGGATTTATAGGTATGAGCCACCACGCCTGACCTATACACACATTTTTTTAATCCTTAACTAGCACAGTCAGTTCAGTCACTAATGTAACCTTTGGGTTGTTTCCCTGAGAAAAACTATGGCCTTCATGGGCTCCTTATTAATTTCATCTCTAAAGTCAGAAATCAACATGAATTGCTTGCCTGACAGAAGTCTGACAGTTTAGCAGTTACTAGATATAGCCCTTAATATGAGCTAACTGCTGTTCAGTATTTTTCTTGGGTAGAGCAAGTGGGTGGATGATAAAAACAGCATGTTCTCTTGTCTTACAATAACCTTGATTATAGTCAAAGTTCTTTGCCTAACAATAACTTTGGTTATATTCAAAGCTGTCAGAAAATGACTGCATAATATTAAATGTAAGATTTGGAAAACATTCATTTTTTGATATTTATGTATGTGTATGTGTGTTTATATATGTGTTAGTACATATGTACATATATATCTTAGGGGACCTTAG
This sequence comes from Cebus imitator, assembly GCF_001604975.1. NCBI lineage: Eukaryota > Metazoa > Chordata > Mammalia > Primates > Cebidae > Cebus > Cebus imitator. Next base: position 780,863 of record NW_016107413.1, read on the forward strand.
TCTTAATTTTTAGTTCTACTAAGTCTCAGTTTTAAAAAGTGAGAGGTATGTGGCTTATGCTGTAATCACAGCACTTTGGGAGGCCAAGGTGGGTGGATTGCTTGAGTCCAGTTCAAGACCAGCCTGGCATCGAGGTGAAACCCCATCTCTATAAAAATCAGAAAAATTAGCCATGTGTGGTGGTACACGACTGTAGTCCCAGCTACTCAGAGGCTGTGATGGAAGGGTCACCTGGGCCTGGGAGGACAAGGCTGCAGTGAGCCATGATCACACCACTGCACTCTAGCCTGGTGAGAGTGAGACTCTTGTCTCAAAAGAGAGAGAGAGAGTGAGTGATGCAAGGACTATCTTTAAACAGAACATTCTTTCCAGTTATTCAAGTCTCAGGCTAGCCTATGAAATGTGACCTACAGCATCCATCAGAAGTAAAATGCAGTAATTAGAAATTAGTGTAACAGAAAGAATATCATGCAATGCCATGGCATAAATAAGGACACATGAACAAAGGAAGCAATTCTAGCATAAAGAGAAAAATGGAACTGACAGTTTTTGTAAAAGCTTGTTGCATGTTTTCATATCAAGACAGGCAAGTCTTCCAAATTTAGCAATGTATAGAAACATTCTCATGAAATCAGAAGAGGGGGTACTGGAGGGCAGGTTTTCATCCTTTCGAAACTCTTCTAAATTCTCCCACCCAGCGCTCATTTCAGATTCAAAATACCATACATTTACATTTATAAATTGAAATTTTAGAATGGGAAAGGACCAAGTGTTAGTGACTAGTGAAGTTTCAGGGTATTTCCAGAACTCTAAATTCATCCGTCCTTTAATGTTTGCTGCTTTCCACTTGCTTTCAAAAACCCAAATCAACTCAAAGTTGATTCCAAAAATGCATGCAAATCTAGTGGAAGGGAAAATACTGCAAAAAAAAAAAAGTGCTATATAAAAAAGCCAATTATTTGTGTGTCTATGGAACTGGGTGTACCTTTAACAAATACTCCTGATAGTCAAGCAAAATCCAGGATGTTCTAGTGTTGACATGGAAATAGCACTAAAGAATAAAATTTAAAAGCAATCAGTATATCATTTACTCTCATTTAGTTAGAATTTTGCACCAAAAAAAAATTGAGTTAGAATGGAACAGAGGAAAATGTCGAGGTTCTGTGGTTAAATATGTATGTTTGCTGTATAATTTTGAAAAAATAATGCGAGGCACATAATGTATACAGCCAAGTGCCCTTTGATAACAGGACTTGGATGGTAGTGACACCTAGAGGCTGCTCCGCTGAGTACAAGTTACAGGGTGGGCTTTGTGTTGCATTTTAACCTTTACCATGGCAAATAAAAAGACCTGTGAAGACAGCTGTGAAAATAAAATCTACCCCTTAAAAAAGTCCATTATAGTATATGAGATTTACTTATGTTAAATTAGAATGAAGGTCTGGGGAAGAGGAAGCTGCAGTATTTCAGAAAGTTACTTAAGTGGGTCAGGAAACCCGGGTTCTGGAAGGAGATGGGTGTTCCTCTCCTCTTGTTAGGGGGAACAAGGAGGGGGAGACCTGATGGGGGGCAGGAGCCCATGGCCAGAGGCATTATGCTCCAGTTCACATGTTGCAGTGCTCATTCTTAAAGAGTTCTAGAGATTTTTAAAGGAAATCATAGACCACATAAGATTCCCTATAGCATCTATCACAGTATTTTGCATTGGTTATCAATAGAAAATATGCATCTAAACATGACTTTGCATTTTGGTGGAGTGCGATTGCGTGGAGCACACAGTTGCGTGGAGCACATAGCTGTGCTAGCTGGGCCAGCAGAACACTGGGGACAGAAGCCCTAACGGTATGAAAGGTGCCTTCCTTGGTCAGGTTTGAGAGCCTTCACCTGGGCTTCCCATGCTGCTCAGGGAGATAGAATATAAAGACAGAGAAGATGAGCCCGGTGGGACTTTTCTATTCATGTGTTCTGCAAAAGAACATTAATGGAGCACTTGGTTTTCTGTACCCCAGCTGAGTGGCTTAACACCATGAAAATATATCTTGGAGTTTAGGAGGTCAGAAGTCTAAAATGATTCTCACAGACTAAAATCAGTGTCTGTATGGATGCTTTCCTTTCTGTTGACTACAGAGGAAAACCTGTTTCCTTGCCTTTTCTAGCTTCTAGAGGCTGCCTACAAGCCTTGGCTCAAGGGTGCATCACTCTGACTCTGACATTGCTGCCTCACACTGAAAGGGACCCCTGTGATTACACTGGGCCCATCCACATAATAATCCAGAATAAACACCCCATCTCAAGATCCGTAACTCCATCTGCAAAGTCACTTTTGCATATGTAAGGCAATGCATTCACAAGTGCCAGAAACTGGGATGTGACCTCTCTGGGGGTAGGGGTCGGGGGAGGAGGGCAAGGGCATTATATTCCGCTTACCACAAGCATTATATAAGCCAACACTCAACCAGGCACAGGAGATATAAAATCCCTGCCTCTGATGGGATGGGATTGGGGATCATGCAAATAAATCAGATTTTCCAGCAGTGCCAAAGGCTAACTAGAGGTAACTCAGGAAGAGGCTAGCTCAGCTGAGGCAATCAGTTCACATACCCTAAGCAGCTGATATTTATTTAAGTCTGACAAATCAGGAAGAGTTAGATGGGTGAGAAAGTGAATTTTAAGCAGAGCAAAGAGCATATGCAAAAGCATAGAAATGTGTAAAATGGCTGAGCAGTTTCCATGATTAACAAGATGTTGGATTGTGTTGCTGAAAATGTCAGACATGAAACTGTACCTAATGGCTTAACTGTGTTAACAGAGATTGTTCTTCATGTGATAATATCTACTCTGAGCTCACAAAAAGAGGAGGTTGATCTTCTCTTACATAAACATTGTTTCCCGTTGTTCATGGTGTAGGAAATTATGTTCAAATCTGGTCAAACACCCAAATGTATTTTAATCTACCTTTTTATTAGCCACTTCTAATGATAAAAGAAAAAGGAGCTATACAGCTAGAATGAAGATAAGCAATTGACGATCCAATGAAATTTTTAAAAGACGATTTCTAGAGAAAGATGTATAATATATTTTTCATAAGGCTCTTAATATAGTTCTGTTCTCTCACCACTGGTGCCATGAAAATTTTAGTGAGATTTTTATTAAGAAAAAAAGATCACCATGGTAAAGACCCAAAGGTGAATTGTTAAGAAATGTGAAACAAATGTGATATTATTGAACCATTTCATAGTAAGAGCTTGTAAAACATCTATTTTTCTGTTATTAGGGAAACTTTATTTGATTTTTATCTTTTGAATATGGACAAATCTACAGCTGGTGGCTATTTTCCTGAATGACAAAAGATATAAGAAATGTGGTGAGGAAATTGTGAAGGTCAGTGAATTCAATCTCCTGACCTATTCAGACCCCTTGCCTGAAAAGCTGGTGAGAGGTGTTTCATAAGGGAAGCATGAAGTTTAATAAATATCTGAAAGCTCACTTCATGCCAGGCGTTGTGCTGGGCCTGCAGGAAACAAAGAGAGTAAGACAGAGCTTGCCCTCAGGGAACAACAGACTGGCTGCAGGGTAAGGGTAGGGAAAAAATATGTGTAAGCGGCTCCATTATTGTCTATGTCAGATGATATACTTGAAAAATGTCCAGAATGAAAGTGCTACTAAGACAGTGGAAGGACCCTTACCTATTCTACCTTGGAGAGTCTGCCAGAAAGGTATTGTTAGAGGAGGTCATTCTTAAGATCAATCATGGATGAATGAATGAATGATCAACCAACCAATTAATCAATAAAAACAAGTTTCCTGGAGAAGAAAGCTGGGAGGAGACAGCATCAGTCAGAGGCAATAGCATGTGCAAGGGATTGAGGTGGAATAAAAGTTACACATGATAGAGGTATCACAGATGTATTCTGGGCAATGGACTAGATTGTAATGGGCCTGGTATTCTATACTATAAGATTTGGAAATTAACCTATAAACCCTCACTGCTCAAAGTGTGGTTCAAGGACCAGCAGCATCACATGAACCTTGCTAGACTTCACTGCAGTCTAGAAGCACATTTTAACAAGATTCCCAGGTGATTCAGAGTCACATTAATGTGTGAGAAGCACTCCTGCACATATTGAAAGGCACTGATGGATTTAAAGTAAGACTGTCAAACCATCATATTTGCATTTTCAGGAAATCACAGAGTTTGGCAGTGTGAAGAGAAGATGAGGTACGGGAGAAGGTGATATGGGGAAGAATAGAGGCTCAGAGACCACTTAAAAAGTTAGTTTATGGATGATAAGGGTTTGAACTAGGGTTATGGCCATGGAGATGTCTTATTAACTCTTGGGGAAATGGAGAGTAAAGGACTCAAATGTTCTAGCTTGGTTGGTAGAAGCAGTTATCTAACACAGGAAGCTGAATGAGGCTCCTTTTGGACATGCTGAGATTGTTTGAAGCACAGGTGAAACAATCAGATGGATAATTTCACCATTGAACAGCACTGTGACTGTGACAATTCAGGAAGCTCTGGAGAGCAGAAAAGGAAGTAAAATCTGAAGAAGTAGAAAAACCAGTAGACAGCACTGTATGGAAAGCCAAGGGGAAGAAAGTCTCAGAGAAAGGTCAGGTCAAATGAACACTAGAGCATATGCTTTAGATTTGACGTTCTGGAAGTTTTGGGATAATTCCTTAATTATTAATGTACCAAAAATTCAGAAATAATTACTGAAATTGATGAATAGTGAATAGAAATGCAGTAAGGCCAGTGGTATCCAGAGATAGTTACTAAAAACAATGTAAGTTAGGACACGGATAATTCTAGTAGCGGGTTTGATTTTTAAGGACTCTCATGGAAGCAGGTAAGTCACTTAAACATGAGGATGCTTTGGCAGAAATCTTATAAAAGCCATCTGATACATGGGGAGCCCAGAAATAAGGTAAAAACTAAGAAAATGGAGATCAGAGATGCTTGAGGCTCTATAAAGATTTTCAGAGAAGGAAAACGGATGAAAGAAAGCAGTGAATCTTCTTTTTAAATTGGTCATTAAGAATGACGTAAGTTTTGTACTGTCTCATTAAGAACAGGTATGTGGAGGTAGTTCTTACCGTCTTATACAACTAATAGCTTCTCAGTCAGCTGTTCATGCTACACAGTGTATTGGAAGCTCTGCATTTCACTCCTAGGTGTAATTCTTTAGTGTATTAGAAACTGGGTAAGCTTCATTAGGTTATGAATTAAGTATTAATTTATCATATTTTGTGAGTTACATTCAGCTATTTTAAAAATCACAGTAATTTACTTTTTAGTATCTTCAAAAAAGTGTATGCTTCTAGGGATCTTCTACCCAGGAAACAAAGCCTACAGGAAGACCATCGTATAGGAGCATCAAAGCATCACAGACGCTTGGGTAACTAGCTGTGTCTAATTTTACCTCTGTCATTCTAGAATAACTCATTCAAACCTAATTTAAAAATATTCTTTTCTGTTCCCGTAATTTTTGTGTTTCTTGTCTTTTTAAAGTAATTAAAATGAAAAAACAAGAGACTAATTGCTATATTTGTAGGAGTCTTTATTTTTATGTAGTCATTTTACATAATAATTTCCTCCTCTAAACAAAGCATACTAAATCTGAAAGATTTTTTAATTGCCTGCTAATTGAATTAGTTCAATTATTGGCCCTACAGGGAGACCTCCCATACATGGTCTCTTTTCATTTAGCACTATTTTTTTTGCTGTCATCATTCCCAGTTTACACACTTCTTTCCCACTTGCAGAGTGTACATGATTAGATTCACCTGGTACTGAATCTAGCTTCTGGCCTCTTTAAGCCCACTCCACTTTCCTTAGCAGTCCTTCTCATTAGGCAGCATGGTGTCTACAATGAGCATATCACCAGTACCTGTTGCCAAAGAGCACTTTGCTTATAAGTGGGACCAACCCCTTTTCTTAAATTCAAGCAATGATAACAGAATGCTGATGTGAGAACTGAAGTCAACACAGTAGGATGGCTGGAACTTGAGGCTCCCCCTATGTTGCCAGAGTTGTGGCTTTCCAACTCTCTGCTTGCATCTGGGTCTAGCTTCATTTCACAAAGAAGGTCTTACACGCAGAAGGAAAAATGGCTCCGGGTTCTTGTGATTTTTAAAACTAAGGGCCGTATGCTGAATATCATGGAAAATTTTAGATAGCCTGGGTCACATGCCCACTCTACAGGACAGCCTACCAGAACAACACAGAGTAGAAAAGGATAGTTCTCCTAAATAAGAGTTAGGGGGCTATTGCCAGATGACAGAAGCAGTGCTGGTCAGGTGAAAATCACAGGTGTTTTTTACATTCCAAATAATGAGTGAAACTAGCCACTTGGAGATTTTCTAAAAATGATCAGAAAAAAAAAAAAAAAAA